>NC_056735.1:27080811-27228311 GCF_019279795.1 Protopterus annectens | reverse complement strand
TTAGTAAGCTATTAGTATGTGTTCCACATTTTTCCCATTTGTTCCACATTATGAGGGCTAGTGTTCCTCATTTTGGAGATGGAAGGTTCAGAACTATGTGTCTGACATGTTCTAACAGCCTAGTTTTAAAACATGTGTTACTGTTCCCCACGTAAATAATGTTACAAGGCCATCCAAGAGCATTCCCTGTACACCTACCTCTGGAATGTACAGACCTCAACATGTTTCCCAGCCATTCCCCTTGGCAAGAATTACAGCAGTAATAAAAGATAGACCAGTATACCTATCTACCTACTACTGTATGACATCTGGACAAAGCCTCACATAATTAGTGGACAGAAGCTCAAATACATGGCCATACATGAAAATTTGAGAGAAATGGAGAAACAGAACTTTGTCAGACTGAAAGCCATGCAGAAGTTGCATGCGCAGACAAACCCTGTTAAACTAGCAGTATTCCCAACATTTTACAGCAATATTCACATTCTGCTCCTAAGTCCTGAACCTTCCCCACCATTTAGTTGGCTTGTCTCCACAAGTCTTGTTGTGAGAGGTAGTAGCCTACACAACTCCAGGATGTCTTTCTCACAAGGGAAAGGGCCAACGCCCACATGGAGTACTCAGGATATCTTCCTCACAAGTAAGGGAAAAGGCCAATGCCCACATGGAGTTCTCATTTATAGGAGTGTGTTGCCATGCCATTGGCTATTGGAAGAAGTACACAGCTGCTCTGCATACAATTAGCAAGTGGGGAACCCCACTAAGTGCACAGGCCATCACCTGGTCATGAGCATCACCTAAAAAAGCCATGCTGCCACCTATTCAAGCCATCTCTATCCCTGTAGTGCACTGGGACAGACAGGGAAATAAATGAGACATAAAGTGGAAAAGACAAGAAAGAAAAAAGGTAAGTGGAACATGTAAGCAAGTAATTGAATTTAGTACTTGATCTGTAATAATGGGAAATATGGTTTGGAGGAATATATGTCCCAACAAGACATGCTGCACTAATGTCCTGCTAAACAGCTGCTATGGCCATAGCATCTGACCCTCTCTGCAGTGGGAGATATCACAAACATACCTCTCAACTGTACAGATCCTCACAGAATGTCCACATTTACCCTCATGTATTTTTGTCTGTTCCTCCTAAGATCTGTACTTTACTGGTAAATAGCTGAAGATTGAAGTCATCAGGTAATGACAAACACTTGAGTTTGAGACTCCACATCCTTAAGAATATTCACTGTAATGCTAAATGTATAATTCTATGAACTTCCTATGTTTGTAGCAGGTATATTTAAAGTCTGTCTCTATTTATCCCCCCATCATTTTAGGCATTGTCCAGATGTGATGCTCTGAGAGGTTGTGAGGTGGGAACACAGCTCATGAGCCTGAACCGTCTGTGAAAGAACATCTCACATATGACAACTGCAGGGGTGTCTATCAAACAGTTGTGACTGTGCCACTTATAGGCCAGTTAATGGGATGTTTTCCATATCCATGACATGTTACCTGTGATTATGAGTATTACACACCTTTGCCTTGTAAAGCTAAGACACCTATAGAGGGTGTGTGCATAGTAGAGTACTGTTGCAGACATGTGTGTTGAACTGCATGTGATATATTCACTTAATAACATTAAACTGTACAGTGTTCTGCTGGACAATAAGCACATTTGTGACTGATATCTGTAGTCACATGCACATATACCTGTGTTATGTCACCCAAACCATTGTCAGGTCTGTGACCAATGGCATTGTAACATAGCCTTCTTATGACTGTTGGACATCTTTCAGGTTATCACAGTGATGTCAAACCCTACTGTGCAATCAACATACTAATGTATGGTGCAGCTATATTAATACAGTATCAATATTGATGTCCCGTTTGACACCAATTTATGTGTGCCATTATCCAGACGTACTGCTGTAACAGGTTGAGAAGTATGATTGAGCAGCAAGACTGTGAATACAGTGTGCCATACTTACATTCAATAGAAATGTATACCAGGTATGCATATGTTCAGCTGTAAGGCACATAACTAATCACATGGGTTTCAAGCAGCCAGGTAAATAGGCTGTGCATGTTGCATATGTGTGTTATATCAGTGTCAGTGCATACAACAGATGTATATGTGTACAGCTACTGATGGTTGCATTGCCCTGATACTGATGTGGGTGCTGGAGTAGGCATGATTATCAGGTATTAATCAGAAAAGTGTCTACCTGTGTTATGAGCCTCTGTCCATGCCTTCCACTACCAGCTATATCAACACCTATATACAGTGGATATCACAAGTGCACACGCCCCTGTTGGAATGCCAGGTTTGTGTGCTGTATGTGAATCAGACCACAGACGATAATTTCGTAATGTTTCTCATATCGAATGTGACCCCCAACCTGTCCAATTCCATTGCAATACAATCAAAGGTATTTCTAGGAAGGTGAGCAACTATTGCCAAGTGAAGATGTGCCATGATGTTAGAATCCAGACCAAGACGGATGAATGCTGTAACCATCTCAAGAGGTGCATACACAAGTTTAAGGGTGTGCATACTCATTCAACTGGCTTAGTGTACTGAGTATTATTTCCATATGTTTTCAGAAAACAGATTGTTATGTTTTCAATTCAATTGTACAGGCTATAGGTCACACTACAGGTGGGAATTGTTATGAAATGAGTTATTGTGGTATCATGTTCCAATTGCAGAAATACCAGGCAGTGTATCAGGGGTGTGTACCCTTTATATCCACTGTAGCTGTATGGACACAGCAGTACCTGACATGTATATTCAGCCTCCACTAAGGTAGAGTAATCCCATTTGGTGGACAGCAGCAATACACAAACCACATAATAGGTTGCTACATTGGGTGTACAGGGACACATAGGTGCAGGCAACAACTTTGAAGCAAGTCTAACTATATCTCAGCAAGCAGGTAACTTCACAGGTGATGTCCTGTAAGGCTAAATATGACTATGAATCAGACATATCTACACCACCAAGGATAATTGCAACCATGTCTCCACATATGTTGTATGTCTCAGATGAAACAACATGATTCACCCTGTACTGTGATTAAAGAACACCTCATACACATGCCATGCATATAGGCAACCTGCATCATATAGGTTAGGTGGGAACATCGCCACCCTGTCCACCCCAGTCGTATATGGAGATATGCAAATCAACCACACTCCACCCCACAGCAATGGTGAGCATGTACATATTGCCTATTGATGGCAAGAACAGCATATCTCCATGGGGCATACTAACATCAGTGTCTGCCTCCTACATGAACTCAGGCATGTGCTCAGAGCTCCATCGTGCACCACAGCCAAACACAGACCTGCCACCATACCCACACCATCCACATGGAAGATGACCACTGTCAACCCTCTACACAGAAATGAATGGAGGATAGAGGATTATACAATCAAATGTCCAAGATTGGGTGCAATAAGATAGCTCTAAGACAGGTGTGTAATACAAGCTGCTATAGCCATGATAGTTTGGAGGGTTCTGGGGTAGTCTGGATTTTTTGCAAGTAATATCCACTGTTGATGTACATTTTGACAACCGTATGAGGACCTGTGACCTTTTCCTGTTGATGTCTTCCAGCTAACATGCAGAGTGCTCGCCTACCAGCATTCTCTGTTGGGAGAACAGACATCATCACCAAATATGTGATTGGACATTATGCCCTGTCATATGGACAGAGAGTAGAAGATGTGCAAGAGAGGACTGCCCTGTGGAACAGTGTGGTCCACAGGGTAAATGATGCCGGACTGCACAGCAGAACTTGCATGCATGTGCAGCATCAGGCCACCAACCTCAAATGCCATGCCCATCAATGGGCTGCTGCTGTAATGAGGGACCATCTAGCCACAGGTGGGGGCCCAGCCATCCAGCCCCCACTGACACTCACCAAGGAGCTCCTCACCACACTTGGCCCACACACCTAAAGCACAAGCCATGATGTTGAGGGAAGCATTGTGGATGTGGGTTGGACATGCACACTGGATGAGGAGCATGCAGGTAAGGTCCCAGTGGGGATTAGTACACTAATGTATCAGACATGCATGTATCTGTATTGTATCGACATGCATGTGTCAGGTCTGATTGCAGTTGTGGATGGGGTTTTCTAATGCACAGAGGTGCACATCTATGGTGAGGATAGGAAATGTGTATTATTCTGGTTAGTACTGTAGATGTGCAGACATGCTCCATCCATCTTGTACCAAGGCCACATGTGTCTGTTGACAATAATACCCTCTCACAACTACCTAGGACCCTCTTGTTTGCATATGGGCCAGCAACCTGAAGCTGGTGAGTATGACATTGTTCTGTTGTTGCCTGGCAATACCCCAGGTATGTGAAGTGCATGCACTTTACCATGTACACAACCATCAGTAACAGCTATATTGCTTTATGTAATAGCTATATTGCTTGTGCATGTCCACTTGTGCTGGAGTTAGCTGTATTGCATCACAGTGGTCACCACTAGGGTCTATCTGACTTGAACTCAACATTCCTGTAGCATACCTCACAACTTGTCAGTGCCAAGACATCTGGACAGAGGCCAGCAAATTGTGATGGACAAATGGCCTAAGGCAAGGTTATGCATGACACATTACTGGTATACAGTGGATATAAATTATGTACCATCCCTTTTAAGATGCAACGTGTTCCTGTTACATATTAATTAGAACAACATTATGACAGTCCACACCTCATCCAGCCTTTAATGTGACCCATAACAGGTACAGTTCACTTGTAAAACAAAGCATTTGGACTCATGTATTGCACCTACAAGGCTGGCCACCTGTGAGGGCGGCAGACATCCTATCAGCATGATGTTTCATTCAGGTATGATACCTCATGCTGCCATGTGTGTCAGTATACTCACTGTGGCCTATTTGGCTATAATATCCCATACATGGGCATTGTTAATGCACAAAGACCACTTCCAACCACATCTAGGTTTCAAAGATATGGATATTCCAGACAAATCTGTACACAATGGTTTAACCTGCTGCATGTGAGGCAGATGCTGTTACCATACTATATAAAGTAATGGCAGCGGGAGATGGTCACCAGCTGTGTATGGTATACACATCAAAATGGTATAAGCAACACATGATATAGTACACACACACACACACACACACACACACACACACACACACACACACACACACACACACACACACACACGCACACACACACACACACACACACACACACACACACACACACACACACACACACACACACACACAGTTGCCAGCATTAGGGTTAGAACTCCTGCCTATCTAGGTATTCCAACTATAGTGCAATGCAGTTATCAGACTCACCACAGAGCTTGTACATTTCCACCTCTTCCAAAGGTATCTCTAACGTGAATGACATCAACAGTTCTACTAAATTGGAGTGAAGGGAAGTGTAAAGGGTAGTATACAGGTCAAAAATGGTATGAGCCAGATCGTACATGATTCACACACACACACACACACACACACACACACACACACACACACACACACACACACACATATGTGCCGGTATTGGGATTAGAACTCCTGCCTATTTAGGTATGTCTGCTATAGTGTTACACAATTATCAGACATGCCACAGAGCTTATACATTTCCATCTCTTCCAAAGGCACTTCTAAGGTATATGACATCAACAGGTCTACTAAATTGGAGTGAAGGGAAGTGTAAAGGGTAGTATACAGGTAAACAATGGTATGAGCCAGACAGTACATGATTCACACACGCATATATACACACACACACACACACACACACACACACACACACACACACACACACACACACACACACACTTGCCAGTACTGAGATTAGAACTCCTGCCTATCTAGGTTTGTCTACTATAGTGTTACACAATTACTGCACATGCTACAGAGCTTACTGAACTTTCACATGGCCGAAGCTGATGATAACTCCTCAGCTGTGCTAAAGTATTACAGGTAGCAGACAGATTGCCTTCTGTTCCACCCATACATCATGCTAGTTTTTTCTGTCTTGCACTTCATCTAGCATTATGGCTTGACACTTGACCAGGTTATTGTATCAAGAAGTGTGGCACACCTGGCAGCTGTCAGCATTACTCGTTCATCACAGATGTAGCCCCAGTACTTGCTATTTATGCCCACCCCTCCTGGAATGTTTGAAGGGCAGTTATCTGTGCTTTCACCCATTAACCTGGTGGACTTGTCTATTCTGGGGCACTGCTGCAGCCTTCTCATGTACACAGACAACCCTCCCCTCTAAACTCCAAACACTCAGACCTGCAAGGGTTACCCATATATCATCCAATGTGGACATACGCACTCTCCAGCAAAGACTGGACTAGCAGGTCAAGAGGATAAGATCAACACCTGCACCACACCATGTGGAACATGTAGCTCACCATGACACCCACTTTGACATCCATGACATATAGTAAAAAAGCCACACACCCACCTTCCAAGAGGCACTCAATGAGCATTTACCCAAACAGCACAGACCAGCAAGGCAGACACCCACTCAGACACTGCAACATGGCACATGCCAAGGAACACATATTTAACCTACACAGTGTGCCCCCATCCTAAGCTCCTAAGGCTAATCACCTTGCACAATATAGAGATCATGGGTAACTCAATACTGAGGCACATGCATATCACTCAATAAGCTGAATATGGAGCAGGTAACAGCCAAATATCTATCACATGCCAGCATTTAGCACATGACATAGCCAGTCATGACACTCCGCAACAACTACGAGTATCACTCAGTATCCATGTGGGTGTGAATGACTTGGGACACACCTCCCTGGACTGCATGACAGGAGACATGGTTGAACTGTCTGATTATGTGGTCCAGGCAAGTGTGACTGTAGCCCTGGGCAGTGTACAGCTGTCACCCAGAATGATGCTGCGATACTATCAACAGATGATTGACTGCAACACTGGCTTATGTGTTATGTGTCATTCCCAGGGGATCCAGAACCTCTCTGCTTGGGATGACATAATTGACAGAACCCAATGTCTTGCCGTGGATGTCCTACATCTGTCACCACTGGGTTGCCAGGTACTGGCTAAGTGTCTTGCCACCCCTATGGTGCCTTATTAGGTAGTGTTCCTAATGTTATTACCACCATAACAGCTACACATGTATGCAATATGAGGGTCATGCTTCCCAACAGTGGACATCTAACTGTCAGGATGCAGTCACTCATAGCAGTCGGAGTGGAGGACACATGTCTGCTGTGATGGAGAGGTGGTTCACATTAGCAGCCAGTAGACCTGCAGTATCAGGCTGTGATGCATTACACAGCTGTCAGCCCCCAAACATGGACCACACCACACCACCACATGTGGTGGTGTCTCCATATTCAATATGGATAGGAAAACCTCCAGACTAGCATCCCATCATAATGCACTGGAGATACTTCCAGTACATCCGCCTTGGGGTAATGGTGCTATTCAGACCATAGCATGCTATGGGTCCACATCTATGTCCCTAGACAGTCAATGCACATTCCTTAACACCCTGCCATCTCTGATGGTCCAATGCAACACTGCCATAGTGCGAGTCTTGAATTACCCCTCCATCATCTGGGGAATGTAGCCAATCATCAGTACACTTCTGGGTTTCATCATTTCCATTGCCCTAGACTAGCTCATACTGACCCACGGTAGATGATGCAACAACCATGACAAGTGCTGCCCACTTAAATATGGAACCATTGTTCACCCCCAGATGTCAATCCCTGCATGGTGAGATTCACACAGGCTAGAATCAACATGGAACTCTACATGTCAGCCACACACCCCACAAAGATAACCACCTGCGAAAACTCTCCAAAGCTGACTTTGCAGACAGGAAAACAGGAGTGGATGTCTTCACTGCACCCATGGCAATGGGATGTAGCTGCATGACTGTGGAATCATACACATAGGCACTGTACAAATAGGTACATGAATGCATGGTACTAGCCAGAGCCAACAGAATCCAGACACTGTCCTCCAAACACTGGGAGACAATGTGATGGTCCCCTGCAATTACTGAAGTGTACATCAGAAGGAGGACACTGTTGCTGGGAAAAGTGGTGTACCATGACTGCTGAACTCCCTTATTAGCCTCAAACACAACTTTGGATCCCTGACAGGCATCTATGGCAGCAGAGATGCAGCAGATACTGATGATAGTCACAACAGCTGTGATAGTTAAACCAACAACCTCCACAACGTTAAACACAAGTGCTGTGAGTTACTGCACAAAGTTAATACCTATCCTGAGACAACAGTTATTGGCCAGTCTTGGCAACGCATTCAGTGCCAGCTTTACCCCTCTCTCAACCCACAAGTGAAGTGCTGAGTGAATGTATTCTCACATGCTGTATCCCATGTCTGTTCTAGGCATCTGTATGTCACCAGGATGTGGCCTTGCAGCAAGGCCACAGGGCATGGCAGTGTGGTGACACATCCACCATGCCATAGGCAGGGTACAGTATGTGCACGGTAATTCCTGGTCTGTAACACAGTGATTGCATATGCCTCAGATTATAGGGCTGAGGGTTGTACAATAGTACATGATGATGTAGAACATCTGTTGTAGAATGGAGAATGGTACATTTTCTGGTTTGGACACACCTCCGATTGCTAATAACCAAAGCCACGGGGGATATTCATCAACCAAATACACTGGGATTCCTATTCACACACACACACACACACACACACGCACACACACACACACACACACACACACACACACACACACACACACACACACACACACACACACACACACTTGCCAGTGCTGAGATCTATAGGTTCATTGCTTCATAGGTATGTAATAGGTGAATGGGCCTGAAGGCTCTACAAGGCTAGCCCAAGGGAATACATTGGCATCAGGCAACATGACAATAGTCCGTATTGTGGCTCAGGGGTATAGTCACTGGAGTTGTCCCCAGGGGTGGGTATTGTATTCCCCATCCACTCATCCAGGTTTCTATTGTGGGGGGCCAATGATGTGCACTGCTTCCCATGTATGTGATCTATATTCCATAACATGGACCCATGTATATGATCTATATTCCATAACATGGAGAGTGTCTGGGTTGTGCAGATTCCCACATGCATGTCCTTTGATGCATGGAAGTGTGCTTGAGGTCTCTGGGGCATGTTGTGTGGACAGATTGGTATCTTCTGATGTAGCATTCCTGACCTTATTTGGTGAGACCTGGCTATGTAACTGAGGTCATGATTGCACCTACATTGACAGCATGATACGGGTATTCAGTGGCGTTAGTGGTGTCTGTCCATACAGGGCATGTGTATAAGGCATGGTATTCCCTTTGTGGGGTACATTTGCAGACTCTACAGTTGTTGCAAGTGTCCAGTGGGGTACATGGCAAAAGGTCCTCTGTACACATTTATTGGGCTACTGAGGGGATGAAACAGGGTGCCATGTACTTTTACTTCCTCAATAACATGCACTCAGTCAGGAGATGTAACATATTGAAGTGCTTTCTGATGTCAGTGGCACTGTTGTGGTCAACAGACATGTAGTCCACTGCTATCACACCGTGGGTACTATCAGTAAGGTAATATCAGGAGGACTACCAATATGGTGGTTGTTACCTAGCCAAGTGTGTTTTTGTATGATATGTGGGTGGAGAGTGGTCTCTGAGTAATAGGAGGGTTGCCTATATTGTTCACTAATCCATACTGTCATATTAAGGGCTGTGGATTGTCTACACCAACCTCTCCAGTGTTCGACATCTGTTGCCCTTGTAATGTGGACATTGTGACATATACTAGGTCTTCAACATAATAATTTAGCAAAACCCACCCCCCAATGGATCCTGTTATCACACACTCATATCAACCCCCGCATAGGATACTGATGACACACACACACATACACACACACACACACACACACTTGGCAGTACTGAGATTCAAACCCCTACCTAGCTATGTATTGCTACTACAGTGTACCATATTTATTGCACGTGCCACAGAGCTTATTTGATGGATGTTGTCCCAAGGTACTTCTAAGGTGAGGAACATCACCAGCCCTTGTAAATACCAGCATTGGGTGATGTAGTGGTTGAGAGATTCCAAAATGCATTTTACTCTACACACACACATTTACATTTGCCAGGGGTGAGGTTCAAACTTCTATGTAACAATCTTCTGGGACCATTACGGTTACGCATTTACCACATGCATCACTAACATTACGTGGTTTAGGGTTGGCAATGGGTACTTCTAAGTTGGATGATATCTGCAAGACTGCTAAAGTCAGGGACTGAGATGTGTACTGGGTGTAAACGGGGCCAAAATCTTTGAGTTACAGACATACATATGTACACACACAAACACTTGCCAGGGATGGGATTCAAACTCACACCTATGTAGTTATTGCTATTACATTGCTCCACATTTATTGCACGTGCCATGGAGCTTACATGTTGGAAGGCTGTGCCAAGGTAACTTTGAAGGTGAGTGACATCAGCAGCAGTGGTAAATGAGGGGTAAGGGAAGTGTGAATGCCCCCAAAATCAAATCTGTACAAGGATACACACCATCTCTCACACAAACATTCACACAGTTGCCAGAATCAGAACTGGAACTCCTACATGACTAATTTGCTACACTATAGTATTCTGCAGTTATCACATGCACCACGGAGCTTATATGTTGGAGAGCTGTCCAAAAGTATCTTTGAAGGTGAGTCTTAACCACATTCATCTAGAAACACACACACACATTCACACACAACTTTACATTTGACAGGACTGAGATTACAACTGCTACATGGATACTTATTTGTACTGTAGTGTTATACAGTTATCACAAGCACCACTGAGACTCTAGGGCTGAGGGCTAACAAAAGGAATTTATACAGTGAATGAGATCAGCACATCATGTGATATGGGCCAATGGAATGTGTAGTGGGTGGGACAGGCCTCATAATGGTGTTCTCTCTGAAGCTGTCTGTCTTTCTCTTCCTCACGTCTCTGTGTGTGCATGTTTGACATATTATAATGTGTTTGCCTTATCTATGTGTGTGTATTCTTATCCAATGTGTGTGTGTGTCAGTGGTGTACAATTTGGTGTGTGTGCACAGACAGCTGCGAATAACCAATAACTGTAGTCCACTGTGTTGTGAGACATAGGCTTCATATTTCTCTAAGTGTAGGATCATGCCCAGTATGACCTTCTATATTGAGTGTGCATCCATTCCAGGGAGGGTTTGACTCCAGTTCCAGAGTTTGTGTGCTACAGCTACACCTAGCAAACTGTTTCTCCATGATATCTATAGATAGGTTGTCAATATGGAAACACAATGGGCTTAACATACAGGGAATACTGTAACTATTGCTGTCTGTGCTGCTTGTGTGATATGTTTGGCTATAGCATAGATATTCTGACATATGTACTGTTTTACACTGTGATATGCCATGACATCGACTACAGACAGTTATCATTCTTTGCTCACAGTTATTTACTGGGAGATATGAGATGAATGCCGTGGAGACCAATATTTTGAGGCATATAGACTACACATTCTGGCACACACCTGCCATTGTGGAGGGGTAGCTACAGACAATAGACTGCTGTTTCTGTGTAAATAGTGCAGCACCTTGTTAGTGTGCTGGTTGGGGTTACCCTTCTTTGCTTTTATCAACTTCAAGGAATGGCCTTATCCTGCTGGGGCCATACCTCTCTGCTGTACAGATACACCCAGGTTATCCAGAGGCAGGACTCATATCTGGTCAGTTTACCTTCACATTGTGGTTTACAAGCAGTTTTGTGACCATTCATGGGTTTGCAGTCAGAAGTAGTATGGGCAGACATTAGAGTTTCAGACTTCACATACTCCATGACATCCATGATTCTACACCCCCCTCTGCTATTCTCTCCTCCACCTAACATTATCTAAGCAATATCTCAGAGGTACCCCTATAGTTGGGCCTTTATCCCAGTAGTATTTATGACCTGATCCACACCCCTTCAGTAAGACATGGTGGAGGCATGCTACTAGTATTTGTCAACATGGCCTTGCATTTGTTTTCTGTTTACTGTTAGGTTGTTAGTTGGGACCCCCGACATTCCATACATTGGCACTATGGGTGAGGCATGAGCCTTTGCCAGAGGACTGTAGGCCATTTGAGAGTGCTGCAGGCCATCTGTTACTGCATTTCTACATGGGATTGTGGGGGGGGGGGGTTGCACACCTGCAGACTTTAACATTTTAAATGACTGTACTGGTATTTCAGTTACTCTGCTGACTTCCATTTCATATTGTATTGTCACCTATCATGCAGACAGGATGCATATCAGTAGTGTACACATGTTAGATCTTAATAGCATATATTTCAGTTTCAGACTTCTTACCCTTCAGAACTGGAATGCAATTGGCAGACCTGTTGTAGTAGGTCTGTGTATGTCTGGTGGGGGGCTGTTCACCATTGCCATCATCTGGGGGCCTTAGCACAGCCTTTCTTCTATGTCATCTACACCTGTCCTGCTGGGTGAGGCTGGTGGTGGATATGTGACCCTCACTGACATCCATGTGTGTGACCTATTGACACCCACAGTCCTTTGGGCCATCAAATGTACTACAGTGGGGGATGTCACCTTGTGTAGTGCTGCCTAGTATGTTGATACCAGTATCTGTTATGAATTCCCTGCTGTCCCATATAGCTATCTGCTACTATCCCATTCAGCTACCCAATTTCCTTGCATGCTTGTATCCATATAATACATTCAAGTATGAGAACATACTACTCCATTCAGTAATTGATAGGAAGAGTGACTTACCTTGTTGCTGGGCCAGTACTGAGGACAGTGGTGGATGGCTGACTATGTTTGATGCGCATAGTACGCTCCCTGTACATGGTAAGTCTCAGGTAGTGTCATGTTTGGCATCCCTTTTACTGTATGTGTGAGTCAGAGAGCGGTATCAGTCCCTGGGTCCCTACAGTGTCAATGTGTGCCCTATGTGTTGCGTCTTTGCCATGGCTTGGACAGGACATACTGTGCATGCCTCCTTCTGCCTACAGGGGCAGGCTCAGGATGTTCCTTGTCTGAGTCCCTCTGTGCCTGTGCTGGCCTTGGCAATGGTGGGAGCCTGTGTGGCCCTACCCCATGCTGTTCCTGCTGCAGCTGTTTCCGCAGGATCATATTTTGTAGCATGGCATATACTATGAACATGTGTGTACATGTCGCTGGAGAGTACTGCAGGCCTCCACTGGATATGTCAAGGCAGCAGAACTGTGACTTGAGCATCCCAAGCACATGCTCTACAATGAACCTGGTTTGTGCATGTGCCTCATTATGGTGTTCTTGCTTGGGTGTGTGTGAATTTCTGATGGGTGTCATCAGCTACAGCTCCAGTGCATAGCCAGCATCCCCCCACTAGATAGCCATATCGGATGTGCCCCCTGGCAAACACCTGATACAGCTGTGTGCAATGCCATATGTTGGAGTCATGATATCTTCCAGGACTGCCAGCACACACACATTCATGATAATGCTGGGCATTGCACATGACTGGCAGTTGATGGAGGGGAAGCCCTTGTGGTTTGTGTAGACCCTGCCATACTCACTGGGTGGTGCTTTGATGTCGATGTGCATGCAGTCTATAGCACCAACTACATCAGAGTATTCTGCTATATGGTGGAAGAGACACACACTTGTGGTCAGCACCTCATGGGCAGTGGGGAAATATATATATGCTCATTAGCATGTTGTGTCATGGCATCCAGGAACTGGTGGAGCACCCTGGATGCTGATGCCTGCGAAAGCCCCATGATATCCCCAGATGGTCTTTGGAAGGTACCCGTGGCTAGTATTCTTAAGCCTAGACATAACTTGGTGTCCACTGGGATGGGTTCCCCTCTATTAGTTCTGTGCATGAGGCATTGTCAGCACAGCTCAATGATTTGCTGTAGAATGTCCCTGTCCACCCTATAACACTCTACTATCTCCAGCTCATATAGGCCCTGGTAGGTTATCCTGGGTCTGTACACTCTTCTTCTCCTCACTGTGGGTTGGTTGTCAGCATTCTCCTCCTCACCACCCTCAGTCTCTAGCACATATTGATGGAGTAAAGCAGCAGCAGCCTCTAACATTTTTAGTTAGCTTTGCCAGTTAAAAATCCCCCATCTATGTACACCGCTGGTGTGGAGTTTGTGGGAAAAAAACTCTGTAGGGTGTTTGCATACTTCATATTAGTGTGCTGGGCTGCTGTATGTGTAATTGGCTGATTCTGATACATTCAACCTGCCAGCTATGCTAGTTCTCCTTGATTGCCTTCCTACTGTTGTTTCCTTTCCCACTTCTTCCCTATTTAAGCTCCGAGATGCGCCAAGCATACCCAATTTTCAAATATATACAGTTCTGCTATTTCCTCTGTTTTTTTTTGGCCCACTGCGTGCCGCTTACACCCTTTTAGCTAATGTAAGGTATTTTAACCAGAAATGGCCCTCCCTGGATCTGAACACGCTCTGCATTTCATGAAATAAGACATTACAGCCTCAGACACATACCCTTCCTTAGCTGTGCTTAGGTAAGGGCAAACACGAGCCACAGAGCTCCAATGAGCTTACAGCAAGCATGACACACCCCCTTATCAAGTCATTCAGGTCTTATACTTGCACTGTTGTATTGTTGCATCTACACAGTTAGGGGGTCTATATCATATATTCAAAATTCCAAAATGTCAAACACCATATGTTCGAACTTGGAATTTCGAATATTGAAAACATTGAATGCTCAGAATAGCAAATTTTTTCCCAAGAAAAACATTTGCTGTTCTGAGAAACATACACACAACACAAGCACACCAAAATAAATGAACCGCACACATACAGTTAACAAAACCCAACCCCACACTAAACCACACATACATTACTAACTATCCACTTACCTTAACCCGCACCCTACCCCTAAGGTCCGTAACTATCACACACATACCCTACGAAACTATACACAAACAAAGCAATTAATACACACACATACAGTTAACAAAACCCAACCCTACACTACACCATACATACATTACTAACTATCCACTTACCATAACCTGCACTCTAACCCTATGGCCCATAACTCTTGCACCACAGTGGAGGAAATAGCGAAGCCACGGATCGGCCCACCGAAATCTTGCCCTAGGTAAGATTTTGATGTTCTGGGGCTTTGCTATTTTCATCATTCGATGTTGTGGGTTTAATGTTTTAACGTTCGGCGTTTTACCACTTTGAAATTTTGATATAGACCCCAGTTAGGTGCAAGCTGACACTTTGAGGAAATCTGTGATTCAGTATAACTCTCCTTATTTACATACCCCTGTATCCTTAGTTACTGCACTTAGACGGGCCCCTTCCCATTGACAATCAGTGCTCCTTCATATTGTTTACATTCTGCATGCCACTGACTATAATGGCAAAATGCAGACATCTTAAAATTGACTTTTCTCATTTTTTTTCATTTTCGGTACGATCCCGTTTGCACGCCGCTGCCCTGAGCTTAAACAGCCGTGATCGGCCAAAAAAAAAAAAGTTTAATTTTAAAAAAATCAACATTTATTAATGTCAATAGCCTTATATTTGGAATTGGCATGAGTGTTTGACTGTAATACATGCTTTCCATCAGTTGTCCTGCCTCCATTTGCTCAGATAGGGAAATGTATTCAGTTACTAACTGAATACAGTTCTGCTCTGACACTGTTCCTACACAGAGTCTGGCCAGCTTCATGGATTGCAAAATCACCTGATTTGCATGGTTTTTACCAGCAAATTAGATGATTTGTGTCCCACATGGCTTTCTGTGCAGGAACAGTGTAGGGCCGCTTGTGCACGTGAAAACGACACTCAGTGGCCATTTTCCCTGCAGGAGCTCCTACACTGTTCTTGCATGGAAAATCGCCATTCCTGAATCCCAGGGAGTACATAATTATGTGGTTTGTGGTAGATAACATTTTTTATGATGGTGGCAAGCACACCTGGCCAATGTTTTGTAGTTTAAAAGCTGATGAAGAAAGCTTATCAAATTGTTTACACTGTGACTGTGGCCTTTTTTAATATGCATTAATGATGGAAAATAAGGGATAAAAGCAGAGCAAAAAATAACTGTAGCCATAAAAAAAATCACGTCACCATTGAAGCCCTTAGGACATATTGGAAACGTATATCTGGTAAAGGGGGGGGCCAAATAAGCTGAGAGGACCAAGGCCTGGAATGAAATACAGCTTGACATTAATGCAATGGGTGGAAGAAATTAAGCATTAGTACATATAAAAAGAAGGCAAATGATATGGTAGCATGTACTAGAAGCAAGGGCAGGCAGAATGTAATTTGCTGTAAAACTACATGGGGAAAGAGCCTCTGGCAATCATCATTTAAAAACAGATGAGGACTACCTTATAGCCATCCACGACAATGACTATGATACAGACGGTGCCACAGGAATACTCAGAAGTGGTGTGGTCACTGGGTATTACAGAAATAATCAGAGGTGGTGTGGACACTGGGTGTTACAGGAATAATCAGAGGTGGTGTGGACTCTGGGTGTTACAGGAGTAATCAGAGGTGTTGCGGACTCTGGGTGCTACAGGAATAATCAGAGGTGGTGTGGTCACTGATGGGTATTATAGGAATAATCAGAGGCAATGTGGTCACTGGTGGGTATTACATGAATAATCAGAGGTGGTGTGGATACTGGGTATTACAGGAATAATCAGAGGTGGTGTGGTCATTAGGTATTACAGGAATAATCAGAGATGATATGGTCACTGGGTATTACAGGAATAGTCAGAGATGGTGTGGTCACTGGGTATTACAGAAATAATCAGAGATGATGTGGTCACTGGGTATTACAGGAATAATCAGAGGTGATGTGGTCACTGGTGGGTATTATAGGAATAATCAGAGGTGATGTGGGCACTGAGTATTACAGGAATAATCAGAGGTGGTGTGGTCACAGGGTATTACAGGAATAATCAGAGGTGATGTGGTCACCGGTGGGTATTACATGAATAATCAGCGGTGGTGTGGTCACTGGGTATTACAGGAATAATCAGAGGTGGTGTGGACACTAGGTATTACAGGACTAATCAGAGGTGGTGTGATCATTGGGTATTACAGGACTAATCAGAGGTGCTGTGGTCACTGGGTATTACAGGAATAATCAGAGGTGATGTGGTCACTAGGTATTACAGGAATAATTAGTGGGTATTAACAGTTATTAGACTGTCCTGTACTACCTGGTACACAATTAATACTCCACCCTGCCTGACTGTGCCTCAAAGTACTATATGAATCTGTTCAGCTTTGCATACTGACAGGGCTCTGGGTGTGTGTTTATGTGTGCATACACACACACACACACACACACACACACACACACACACACACACACACACACACACACACACACAAAATCTTTCTATATGAATGTCTGTATTTCTGTGTCTAAGCAGTGCAGTGCGCCATATGCATTTACAGTACAGTAGTTTGGAACTGCATGGTTTATGTCACTTGACTGTCATATGAGGAATGGTGAAGGGGTATGCCCCTCCAAGTGTGCAATGTGGTATGCAGATCCACTCCTGCCAGTTCACAGTAGCCCTGGACACTTTTGTTACCAGATACTTCGGACATGGACATGCATAATTATATGCTGTTTGAGGTATATAATACAAATATTACTAGGTGTGCATGTTCACAGTGATAGATGAATCATAGTTGTAAGTAGCACTAATAATTGTATTTTATCAGTATTATGAATATGCTTTCTCCCTATCCTAATTTACTGGAAATATTTTAATATATTCACCTTTGCCTTCTGTATTACTTCATCCAATATATTTGTTGCTTTTACTTTGCCTTTTCTATGACATTTTCAAAAAAATTAAACTTTAGCACATTAAGTGGTGATGTGTTCACTGTTTGATTTACACGAGTCTGCAATGCTCATACTCACGTGAGACTTTCTGGTGAAAAGTTTTTTTTATTGAATAAGCGCTTTGTTCATGAGGTAGAAAACAAAACAGAGCAAAGCACTGGAAAAAAGATGCCAAACTATATTCACTGGATTAGGTATAAGAATCTATAATAAGAATGAATACACAGTTAAGACAATGCCCAGAGAAGTGCAGAAACCTGCAATAGAATAAGCCATGATGGTCTGTACTGCACAGGGAGCATGTGGTTTCCCAGTGATTTCTGGTGAAAAACTATATGAATCACTGTATTGCACACATGCACACAGTTCTATAATAAAATAAGCAACTTTGGAAATGAATACATAAGCATTATCATCTGTGAATGCATGCCTTTTTCACATGGCCATGCTTTACTCAGCAACACGCAACCTTGCTGTTAGCTGAGTTGCCAGCTATAACGTTGCATACATAGTTTACAGCCTATTAATCTCACTTTCAGAAAAATTTCACCATTTTGCTTTTTGTCTGTGGACTGCAAGAATGGCTTCAGTTAAAGTCCAGGACAGAGTACCCAAGTAGTGCCAGAAGGCAGTAAAAACATTCCTGTACCTGCACATCCCAAGGCATAGAGAAAGAGCCAAGGGTGTGCAAGAATGGTCCATACAAAAAAAAAAAAAAAAAAAAAAAACAGATGTGTAGATTTTCCTGACCAATGATATGAGACAGGAACTGTCATCCCCGTGTCAGAGAAACAGTGTAAGCATAGGAGGCAGAAGTTAAGAGAACATGTCTGGTGTCCTTCAGTAAGTACACTACCCAGAGTTACTGTCACATATAAACAAACCTTAGTGCAGCTTACAACTGTATGATGCCAAAATAATATTTTGAAAACTCTTCATACTGATATAGTTAAAGCTTTTTGTCTGTTACAGGCAGAAATTAAATGAACCAACACTTGACTATTTTGTATCCTGTTTTTCAACAAAGATTGCTAATTAGTGTCTGTGGAATGTTGCAAATATCTCTTGTACTATAGTTTCCTCCACTTTAAAATATAAATACATAAAAACTACTCTAGAAAATACTCTGCATCAAGTGATCTATCTATTCATATCTATATATCTAGATCTATATCTATATCTATATATTTATAGATATGTATGTAGGTGTATATCTTAGTCATAACAGTAAATTACCTTTAATGTTTAATGTCACTAAAGTATTAATGGGGTCAGCTAAGAAAGCTGTGATCAGACCTTTGTGCAATGTTGCTTAACACTTGATTACATTTTTTTTTACTTTAATACTATCAATTCAAGTTAAATCACCTGAACAGCAAGATGTGTTAATTTGTCCTTGGTTTTGAGGGAAGGACAGATGGGATTCTTGAAAGATACTGTATATCGCGGGTTTGTTTTTTTCATAATTGGTTTAAGCTTTAGCTTTCCATAATAGTAACAGATTTAGCCAAGCAAAGAAGTGAATAAATATGTTTTTTTTTTCAGAAAACTAATGGTAGATTTCAGTTTATTTCAAGATACACACTGCTCTAAATAAGATGCTGAAAACTCAGCAAATATCATGGAACTCACAAGGTTAAGCTAAGTTTAAAACGATAACTAGGTGCACAAGACCCAGGATAAAATATTGCCCAATCCTGATAGGCATACTGGTGCAAGGACCGGAAAAGATGACAGTGTAGAATCCTCAAAAATGAAAATATTACTACAGTGGGTCAGGCCAAGCCCAAGAGAAGGATGCCCCCCCCCCCATTGTAGAAGGAAGTAGCAGCCCACAAAAAGTGATAGGCCAAAGAATAGCCATAAAAATGATAAAGTGGACTATTGAGGATGAGAAAGAAATTATGTATTGCCACTATTATGCAAAAAGCCCAGAATTTTCATACACAAGATATACAAAATGATTAAGAGAGAAAGTAGAAGAAAGAAAAATACTTCCACAAGAAAAACTGTCAGAAGCCTCAAATGAAAATGTTGTGTTCATTAATACAACAAATTTGTGCAAAACAGTATATAGATCAAGAAACCTTGATCTGTTTGGAAAAGATGCAACTGCAGATGTGCAAAAATATAAACAACAAAACCAAGAGATATTTGAAAAGTATATAAAACACTGTCAATCATTAGCAAACCAGAGTTCCACTGTGGTGACCCCTAACCGGGAAAAGCCGAAAGAAAACAACATATAAAAGAAATATGGACATGGGAAAGAAAGAGAGATTTGATATGGAGCAATATTTATGCAAAGGACAAAGGCAAATTAAGCAATGTAAAGAAGGCAGCCCCAAAGATATTCGAAGAGAAATACAGGCAAAGGCATACGCATATGGAAAATTTCACAATAAAAAAAAAAATACCACAAATATGGAACATAGAAAAGATGATTAGTAAAGTAGAAGTTAAAAAAATAGAAGTTGAAGTTATGGAGTGTCTGTGAAGTGAAGGATTTGATGTAGAAGGTCTAACACAGTTTACATCACAGCAGGATAGAGTGACTCCCCAAAGTAGGGAGAAACAGGAAGAACAGGAAACATCTGAAGAAGAGATATGGACATGGGAAAGAAAAAGAGATTGAATATGCAAAGGAGAAAGCAAAACTAACCAATACAAAAAGAGCAGCACCAAATATATTTGAAGAGGAAACAGAGGCAAAGGAATCCGGACATAGAAAACTTTACAATACAAAAAATAAGATGACAAAGAGGAAAAGTAGAAAAGGAATAGATGTGAATAAAAGCAATGCACAGTATTAGAACAGACCAGGATCTATCACACTCTATCTCAAATAACAAACTAAAAATTTCAGCACAGGCAGAAAACCTTAGAAGATATGAAGATAAATATAAAGGAAAAGTACAAAATAAAAACATGTATTGATGACCCAAAGAAGTTTTATAGAGAATTGGGAAATAAGGTAAAAGGAATTGAAAGACTGCCAAAAAAAGAAGAAATAGATACATTTTGGAGAAGTATCTATGAAGATCCTATGGAACATAAAAAAAGATGCTAAATGGTTAGAAGAAGTAAAAGAAAGAATAAGAGGTTTAAAGGTGCGGGATATGAAATAGGATGGAGTAACAGACAGAGAGATTGAAATAAAGGTAAGAAAAGCCTCTAATTGGAAAACCCCAGGCCCAGATGCAGTACCTAATTTTTGGCTGAAAGTATTAACAGCTTTGCACAAAGATTTAGCCATGAGTAAGAACTATTTATATGCACACCCCAAATAGACACCAACCTGGTTAACAACAGGAAAAACAATGCTCTTACTTATGAGTGAACCTGCACACTATCCTAAAAATTATAGACTAATAACTTGCCTTCCGACGACATATAAACTATACATGGGAATTGATGCCGACAGAGTTTATAGCCATTTAGAAGAAAATGCAATTATGGCAGTAGAACAAAAGGGTAATAAAAGAAAGTCATATGAAAGAAAGGATCATTTGTTATTAAATAAAGACATAATGGAGAGCTGTAAAAAGGGGAAGAATCTAAGTATGGCATGGATTGACTACAAAAAAGCAGTTGATAGTATCCCACATTCATGGATAAAAGAGTGCTTAAAAATGTATAAGGTACACCCTACACTAATCAACTGCATTACAGTGACCATGAAACAGTGGCAGATCACTTTGCAATTAAGCCATGATAAAGGACAAATGATTATCCCAGGGATAGAAATTCAAAGGGGGATATTCGAGGATGAGTCTTTGTCACTGCTGCTGCTCTGCCTTGCCCTTAACCCATTAAGCTGTCTACTTAGCAAGTTATGCTATGGCTATAATTTGTCTCCTAAAAACAACAAAGTATAAAGACTTATCTTCTCTTTGTCGATGATTTAAAACTGCATAGCTCATCAGATGAGGAACTGAAAGCACAACTGCAAATTGTCAAAACTTTTTTAGATGATATAAGAATGTCATTTGGTCTTGCTAAATGTGCAAAAGTGACCTTTAAAGCAGGAAAACTGCAACACCAGGAAAACATCAGTTTGGGACAAGAATGCGATATAAAAGAACTTGAGCAAGAAGGATTGTATAAATAGTTGGGAATTGATGAAGGATCAACAATAAAACACAAACAGATGTGAATAAAATTTAGTAAGGAATACTTCAGAAGAATTAAATTAATCCTGAAAACAGCACTGACATCTAGGAACAAAATCCAAGCTATAAACCAGTTTGCTCTTCCTGTCCTAACTTACAGTTTTGGAGTGATTAACTGGCCCCAAAATGTGTTGGATAGATTAGACAGGAAAACAAGAAGGATGCTTCATGCTCACCAAATGATTTATAAAAAACATTGCATACCAAGAGTGTATATTCCCTGTACCAAAGGAGGGATGGGCCTCCTTGAAATTGATTATATGTATAGATCTGCAATTGTGGGACCCCACATATATCTGCTGACCTCACAAGACCCAAAAGTAGTGTAAGTTTTGAAACATGAGGAGAATAAATCTAAGATGACGTCTCTGCTTAATCTAGCAGAAGCATATCAGTGTCAAGCAGGAATGGAAATCAAACCAGAAGTAGATAAAAATCAGGCAGCAACTGAATAAAGAAAGAATATAAGGTGAAGGATAAGATGAGAAGGTAAGAAATGTGGAAAATGCATAAATATAGTTGCAGCTATAGAAAACTTCTGGTAGAACCTTATGTTGATCAGGAACGAATGCAGGAATGGTTAAGGAGAGGCGAATTCAAACCAAGAGATGAAAGGTTAATATTGGCGGCCCAAGATAATGGGCTGCATACACATTGGTTTACAAAGTACACTGAACATGTGGAAGAAACAGACAAATGTAGGTTTTTGTAAAACCAAATTGGAGACAATTGCACACCTTTTTGCTGGTTGCAACATACTAATGGCAGAAGGACTGTATACTGAAAGGCAAAATATTGTGGCAAGACTGTTGCATTGGAGATTATGCAAACATTATGATACTGAAGTGGCTGAAAATCACTGGAAACATGAGTCACAAAACATCATAGAAAATGAGGAAGTATACATCACATGGGGTCATTCATTACCAACAATTCAAAGATAGATGATAGAAAAACAGATATAGTGGTTCAGGAAAAGAAGACAAAAGTAGCATTGATCATTGAAATCCCCACACCCAGTGACTACAGTGTCCTGCGTACAGACAGACACAAGGTCATAAAATATCAGGATTTGCAGGCAGAAATGATCAGTGTGGAAGAAAGATACCCAGGCAGTTCCAATAGTAGTAGATGCAGCGGGTCTTATAAAGAAGAGTATGTTGCCAATACATGTAACTCCATATGAATTGCAGAAGGAGTCATTACTATGCACATTGCGGGTGCTGCTAACAGCACTACTGGTTGACATCAAAGAGCAAAACAATGCTAATTTCATGAACTTTAATAGTACTTTGACTTAGGAATGGGGGTCCTTTCCCATCATGGTATTAGAAACCCAAAAGACTTTGAGAAATTAAAAATGTTAAGCAGCATTTCTCCAAGTTTAAACATATAGGGCAGGAAATTAAAGCTAGTTAAAACATATATAGATATAGCTCAAATCATTTGATTGATAAACGTTACATTTCATGGCAAGTTTTAAAATGCGACGTTCACTTTCCAGATATTTTGCATATTATGAAGAATTTCTTAGTCTAATACAAATAGATTTATATTAAAAGGGCTGAAAACATTATGTGATCATGTCATCTGTGACTCAGCTCTTATCCTGAAGTGGATAAATCTTTATGTAGCACAAATTTATATCATAAGAAACATGTAGTACTTATTCAGACATGGTTATGGACGCGTTTGCACTACCCACGATGTAAACAATAAATACACACATCCATTCCTTCATTTTTAGGACTCAATTTATTCTGTTTTGGGTTGTGCGTTTAGACGTGAAATACAAACTTTACATAGCATTTAGCAGCTGTTAATGATACTTTTTTCTGAATATGCTCATGATCACTTTGCTAATTTCTGTGTATTTTTTAAAAAAATAAAAATGAGGTAGGAAAATGTATATTGGTATTAAAATATGTTTTAGAATTTTCACTACCAGTGCAAATAAAGCAAAGCAGTAATCCAGCTGCACTCAAGAATAACCTAGACAATTGGGTGATTACTCATGAATTCTCCCCGACCTATCCTACATGAGCCACCTTGAGAGAGTAGATAAGTCTTAGAATTAAGAGATGATATTCGTTTTTATTGAATCTAGTACTGTTTGTGACACTTGGAGCTTGTAAAACAACTAATCTTTTGTCTGGAGCGGCCACCCTGTTCTTTTGTGGGAGGAAGGTACAGTATGGACTGATCTAGCTAGAGTTACTGGTGCAGGGTTCTGTTTGGAGGGTTTTGATTGGATCATTTTAACTTTGTCTGTTTCCTGTTTTTCTGCATCAATAAGCCTCTGTTTGAATTGGTTTGTGTTTATTTGCTCAAAGCTGCAGTGAGTTGGGCCTTCTGCCCTTGCTCTACTGTTTTCCAAATACCTGCTGAGAGACTACAAAAGATAAGTATTTTCAATGGTTTTCTCTACTTTCTGATTAACTAAAACAATATTCGTTGCATATATATGTTTGTTTCAACTGTGCAACTGTATTTTACTGCATTTTTAGATTGTCTGCTAATTGAATTCATCTTAACAGCTATAATTACTGTTCATCTGCTTGTTTTGCTCATTTTACTTGTTTGCTGCACTTGAAAAGCACTAGCATAGACTAGGTTCAGGTTTTTGATAAATCTAGTACTGTTTGTGACTTTTGGAGCTTTTGAAACAGTTAATCTTTTGTCTGGAGACGCCACTATGTGCCCCCCATGGAGGAAGGTACAGTTTGGACTGATCTAGCTAAAGTTACTGTTGCAGGGCTCTGTTTAAGGCATTTTGATTGGATAATTTGAACTTTGCCTGTTTCCTGTTTTTGAGCTTTAATAAGCCTCTGTTTGAATCGGTTTGTGTTTGTTTGAGCCTGTTTGCACATTGTGCAGCATCGCTCACTACTAGGTTTATAGATTAGGTTTATAGATTAGTACTAGGCTAACTGCCTTTGTGGGGCATTTTAAGCCTAGCCAATTATCCCATGTGAGAATCAAACCCTGCACCTTTGGTTTATAAGGCAAACATCTTAACCATTATGCCAACCTCCCACCCCGGAGGGATTGCCGGTTATAGATGCCTGTTCTCTAGCCTCACAAATGTTCCCTAAACCAGAGCTCTTAGCACCTAAACCTACTAATACCTGTTCCTGCTGTATTCCTTTGTCACCTGTTATAGCCAGGCCAAGATTATTCCCAGGACCATGAACTGCCAGTTTCCTTCCTTTTCTCCTACTATCCTGGTTGAGATGGGTCTACTGAGGCACTGTAGCAACTGCTTCATGTACATTGACAACCCCCTACTTCTAAATCATTCCTGTACCATTTGTGAGAGATGCACCTACATTATGAATCTGGAGTCACAGCTCCCTCATGCAATAGATAGCAGTACAGAGTGGGCTGTCAGCCACCTATCTCAACTCCTACTCATGACATACACCATATGAACAGAACAACATATGTGGAGGTACTCACAAAAAATGTACCTAAACACCAGAGACCTACAAAACACATACATAGTAAACCAACCATAACACCCAAAGCACACAATACACATAATGACACAGACATAGGTGTCTCACCATTAAAGCCCATAAGACAATGCACATCCACTCCAAATATCTTAGCCATAGGAGACTCTATAGTGAGACACACAGAGATCACCTTCACCAGGCTGAACAAGGAGAAAGTCACGGTCAGCTGTCTTTCTGTGTCAGGATTTGTCAGACCACTCAGGCACTCATGTCTCTCAACAACAAGTACTGTTATTATTCGGTCATAGTACATGTTGGTGTGAATGACTTGAGATGTACCACCCTGAACTACATGAAGAGAGACACAATTGAGCTCTCTGATTATGTGTCACAGGCAGGTATGTCCCTAGCCTTGAGCAGCATATTACCCTTGCCTAAGATGATACCACAATATAAAGAGAAAATCATTGACTTCAATAATTGGCTTAGTTTCTGGTGTCATTCTAAGGGAATCCAGTTTCTGCCAGTCTGGGATGACATGACTGATAGACCTCGATGCTCTGCCAGAGATGGTCTTCATCTGTTAATGCCTGGGATTTTGGCTACTGGCAAAGGTTCCTTTTTTTAGGAAATGTTACAAGGACAAAATTCCTGATATAAAAATTTCATCAAAAAACAACCTCAAAATTATGCTGCTAAATGTTAGGAGTCTTAGCATGAATCTGTACTCACTGGAAGCAGTTCTCACCTTGGAAGATGCTGACATCTGTGTAGTCACAGAGACCTGGTTCAAAGTAGTGGAGAGCACCCTAACCATACCAGGTTACACCTCCTACCAGACGTTCAGACCACAAATGTAAGGCATAAAAACTAAAGGAAGCAGTGTATCAATATTCATTAAGGATAAATACACCTCTAGATTGGTTAAATAGTATGATTCCCTGGACACACTTTATGTGCAACTATCTGCTGGTAGACACCTATTCAACACATTGACAGCTACAAGACCCCTTCCATGAATCAAGACACCCACTCTGCATACTTAGATCTACTGGAATCCATTAAGATACATCTGAACACCATGGTTCTGGGTGATTTTAATTACACATTTATTGACTGTGTAAATTACTTGTGCTTGAACTCACTTGCCTAAAAGTTCTTCGAGTTCATTAACTCCAATGCCCTGGAATAGCTGGTGGACACCCAACTAGGGGTGCCAACATCTTGGATCTGGTGCTTACTTATATGAGGGACTACTGTAGCACTCCCACTGTGAGGTCTTCCATTGTCAGATCTGACCACAGATCTGTCTAATTCAAATTAACTACCACACCAGATGCCACCCAGCAGCAATTAAATTGAAAATCTTCTCCAAAGCAGATTATATCCTTCTAAAGAGAGAAGGTATAAATAGCTTCACTGCACCTCCCCCCTCAAATGTAACTGGCAACTATTCTGAGTCCTACACCAATGCTTTTTACAAACACCTGTATAACTGCATTAATGCAGCCATATCTGATAGGGCCAAACCAAGCTCTTCAAGGAAGAGCAAACCTGTGTAGTGGACAACTGCCATTAACAGGCTTTACAATAAGAGGAAACAATTGTTATCCAAAAGTAAGAGGGAGTGTACCCTAAGCTGGAAACACTCCTTCCTCAGCTTAAACAAGCAAATAAGACTGCTTGTGAAGTACTTCAAAGTAAACTCTTCTTCTTCTTCTTCTTCTTCTTCTTCTTTCGGCTGCACCGTTAGGGGTCGCCACAGCAGATCAAATGTTTCTATTTCTTCCTGTCCTCTGCATCTTGCTCTGTCGCACCAACCACCTGCATGTCCTCTCTCACCATATCCGTAAACCTTATCTTAGGTCTTCCTCTTTTCCTGTTACCTGGCAGCTTCATCTTTAACATCTTTTTCCCAATATACTCTGCATCCCTCCTCAGCACATGTCCAAACCAACGTAATCTTGCCTCTCTGGCTTTGTCTCCAAACCTTCTAACCTGGGCTGACCCTCTAATATACTTATTCCTAATCCTGTCCACCCTCGTCACACCCATTGCAAATCTTAACATCATTGACTCTGCCACGTCAAGCTCTGACTCCTGCCTTTTTGTCAATGCCACTGTCTCCAACCCATATAACATAGCTGGTCTCACTACCCTCTTGTAGACCTTCCCTTTCACTCTTACTGGTACTCATCTGTCACAAATCACTCCTGACACTCTTCTCCACCCAGTCCATCCTGCCTGTACTCTCTTCTTCACCTCTCTTCCACACTCACCATTACTCTGAACTGTTGATCCCAAGTACTTAAACTCATTCACCTTCGCCACCTCTACTCCCTGCATCCTCACCATTCCTCTATCCTCCCTCTCATTCACACACATATATTCTCTCTTAGTCCTGCTGACCTTCATTCCTCTTCTCTCTAGAGCATATCTCCACCTCTCCAGGGTCTCCTCCACCTGTTCCCTACTCTCACTACAGATCACAATGTCATCTGCAAACATCATAGTCCACAGGGACTCCTAGCATCCTCAACTAAGGAAAATGATAAGGTGTTCTATACTTACAACTGTAGCCT
This sequence comes from Protopterus annectens, assembly GCF_019279795.1. Taxonomy (NCBI): domain Eukaryota; kingdom Metazoa; phylum Chordata; order Ceratodontiformes; family Protopteridae; genus Protopterus; species Protopterus annectens. Next base: position 27,200,168 of record NC_056735.1, on the reverse strand, counting down.
AAAAGGTAAGACCCAGATTTGCATCAAACTGGTAGTTAATTATACCACATACACTGAGCCTGTGGACATAGCAAACCTGTTAGCTGACAGGTTCTGGGAAAACTTCACTCTCCTGTCCTCACTACACATACCCCATGACATTCCTTCCACCTGTTCCTCAACTTGTATTTCTAGAGAGCAGGTCATAAATGTCCTGTCTAAGGCCAAAATCACAGCATCTATGGGACCTGATAACATCCCAGGCTGTGTCCTACATGGGCTCCAACAAGAATTAGCAGCACCACTTAGTACTCTTTTCAGTCATAATTTAAGCACTGGCTTCATCCCAGCTGAATGGAAAACTGCCACCGTTACCCCTTGCTCAAGGCTGGTGCTTCCACTGACCTGGGGAACTATAGACCTATTAGACTGACTAGCCTTATCTGTTAGGCTATGGAGCAAATCATCATGGAGCTTATCAACAAAGATATAGGTCATCTCCAAACACTTGAGCCTACTCAGTTTGGATTTGTTAAAGGGAGATCATGCCTGTTAAACCTGGTGGACTTCTTTGAGATAGTCATCAGAACCCTGGATGAGGAGAAAACTGTGCATATAGTCTACCTGGACTTGGCCAAGGCTTTTGATACTATTCCCCATTCAGGCATTATTGACAAACTCACCCAGCTAGGTATCAACTCTTATATTGCTAGGTGGGTCACTAACTGGCTCACTGATAGAGCCCATACAGTCAGTATAGGGGAATCCACCTGCAACAGCAGACCCGTAACCAGTGGTGTCCCACAGGGATCAGTCCTGGGACCAGTACTGTCCAGAATCTATTTCTCCAAAGTACAAGCAAAAACTAAATGTCTGTGGCTGACAAAGTTTCTTGATGACTGCAAACTCGGAGCAGTCATAGACTCCCCAAATGATGTCAACATCCTACAAGAGGGTCTTACACAAACAAATGATTTGTGCCAAAGTCATGGCCTTAAACTCAATTAAAAAAAATGCATTATCATCCCCTTCAGTAACAGCCATATTATTGCTAACTACCACATCAACAGAAACACTCTAAGCATGCACTCAGTGGTGAGAGACCTGGGCACACAGACTCAGATTGCCTTGAATCTACCTCTGAACCTATTGTAATCTGCACTGATAAATTGTTAGCATCTCTGTTAGAACTTTACATTTATGACTTTATAGTATTTCATAGCATAAAATGTATACAAATATGGAATAGCTTTACAAATGAAACAATTTCCCACAAAAACTTTACATATTTTAATAACAGATTCAGATCACATATTAAACAACATAGAGTCTAGCAGTGATATGATAGCAATAAAGTATGCAAAGGAGTGTGTCATACTCAGGACATCACCTCACCCTCAACTGTTGAATGCTGTTTGCATTTAGCATGGGATGATGTCTAATAACAACTTCCTGTTAATAACTGTCTTTATGCCCAGCTACACAGGAACTTAGAATAATGTGACTGGTACTTCCTCTAATAAGACAAAGAAGTCATCATGATTTCTTTCTTCTTAAGATTCACATGTTCACCGCAAAAACTTAAAGCACAGTAGCCCAACATGCATGTCACTTTTCAGACTGAAGAGACTTAAACACATGACATGTCTGAGGTTTGGGATGTCTATTTTAAAATCTGCAAATGTTTCACATATATTTTTACAGTGAGGGTCAGTGTGCAAAGAGAAAGGAATTACTTTCCTCTGAGGAAGTGAACATTTCTTTTACAGAAACATAAATATAATAACAGTGTTATACCATAGGTATGTATGATATTCATCATATCCTACATCTTTCAACTGTTTTCAGTCTTCAGATGTTGCTTCATAATTCCAAGTATAATAAATTCTCATGATCAAGAAAAGTGTTGCAGTATGTACAACAAGTGAGGGGTTGGTTATTTAGAAAGATCTGTAACATCACAGCACTGTACTAGGTATTACAGATGCTTTAGCACGATGTGGCCCAATGTTGCTTAAATATTTATCAGGGGCTGGCATAATGCCAGCACATTGGGGAAAGAGCTGCATAGCAAACAGTTGTAGTTGCATTAATGGCAGCAGTGTACTACCACAATGTCCGTACCATGGTTGGGCATGTGACCAGTGTGAGACATACAGTAAGCTGGACTGCCTGGTGCTATTAATTTTTGCATGCACAACAGAACATCTCATAACTGCAGAAAGACCAGTGCAAGCAAGCCATACATGGCCAGCACAGCAAAGTACCAACTTGGGTAATCATTGAAATGGGTAAGAAAGAAGAAACAGAAATAGGACAAGGGAGAACAGAGGACTCCACACAAGGATAACATGTGGGTAAGATGGGTGAGGCAAAAAAGGTATTCTTTTTTTGGAACAGGTGCCCATTCTTCATTTTTATGAAGGCTAGATGGAGATAGTGACAAGAACCTAGTGTAGAGAGGAAGGAAGAAAGAGGAAAGATGTCAGAGTCAGACAAAAGAACATAAAACACAGATAGGGACAGGCAGAGAATGTATACACACAAAAGAGGACAACAGTGGAGTGCTGCAAACAGACAGAGGCAGGGCAACTGGGGATAGATAGGACAGGATTGCAAACAGGGTATCAGGAGTGATATATCAGGGAGGGACACACCACAGTGGCAAATAAGATGGGGTACAGAGGGTCTGACTGGCACAACCTCACAATGAAGTCAGTTACCATCATGGCAGGCATCCAGGACAGGCACACCACAGTTACCATCATGGCAGACATGCTGGGCAGGCACACCACAGTTACCATCATGGCAGACATGCTAGGTAGGCACACAACTGGTAGGTAGAGGTATGGAAATGGTAGGGCATGCAAGTCAATCACATACACAAGGAGATGCTCCAGCATCCAGTGGGCATCCAGGTGCTAGTGCACCTCACCCATGTCCAGCTATTGTAGCTCCTGTCAGATTTCCAATCTGCACCCCTCTGGGGCACTCTGATGTGATTAGACTCCATAGCCCTCCTGAGAGGTGGCCAAAGAAAACAAAAAAGTGACAAAAATACAACATATTAGCACACATGTATACGACTGTTCCATTTCGATTTTAAAAAATAGATCTCCACCCAATACACTTACCTGGTCACCTGTGGAGCCTGTCCCTTCTTCTTAAGAAGGCTCCAAGATGTAATGCAACCTCCATTGACACAATAAGATAGAAAACGGTCAATAATCAGTATAATGTGTCTTTTCAAACAAAACGTAAGGAAAGCAATAGACTAAATTCAAAAATGCAGTGTAAAACCGTATACATATTATATGCTGGCTCAATCTTCCTAATCACTATCTTTTACAGATGGATGAGGTCAGGTTGTCAGTTCCACAGACCTATTCATGTACTGCTCACCAGAGCAGGAAGTACCACTGATATCAATAATCACCCTGGACAACTGGTGCCATTCATCCGTTTTAAACATGGGGCCGTCATATTGCCCAGCAGGAGCACATTATAATCTCTATGCAGCAAGAACAGAAAGGTCTTGGTTTACTGGTTTCAGCAGATGGACAAATTGCTGAAAGCAGTGCCTTCATAGGATAAGGCCACTGTACAGATCAGGAAAATGTCTGGCCAATGTGCATGGCTGCACATCATGATACCATGTGATGCAATTCACTGGCCATCAGGAGTGTTCAGTGCAATGAACCATTAGGACCAACAAGCAGTATTATGAGCTTCACAGTGTCCTTGCAGGAGCATACTGTGCACATGACCTTGTAGCTCAGCACTCATGCTGACTAGCATGGTAGTTCTGAATGTGGCTCATAACACATAGGTTTATAGCAGTGATTCAGATATGGTCACACCTTATTAGCATAATCACAATGCTATGGTGCCCGTTTATCTTTACAAAAACATGACCTCCATACTGCAGGAGTACTCATTGCAATAAGCAACTTAGGAACTGGAAAACAGGGGATAAAACTTTCTACTGCCATTTAGGTGTACTGACAATGGACAAGAGATCTTGTAACGGACTTCAGGACTCCATACAATGGTGCACTGAAGCAACATGAACAGATAGAACAGATAGTGAGCAGTGGACTATGTGGGGTAAAAAAACACTTGGGCATGACAGAGTGCTGTTCTTTTGTGGGGTACTCATCTTGATAGTGAATGGAGAACAAGTGCATGACAGGTTATGTCATGTTGTGGGGACAGGCTTACCCTGACAGAGAACAGAGCATGGGCATGACAGGTGACTATCCTGCTGTGGGGGGCTTGCCCTGTCAGAGAACAGACCATAAAGCATAATAGATTGTTATCCTGTTGTGAGAGGGGCAGCAAAACTGTGCTATATAGACAGAGACCACATGACATGCTAAAGGGGAAATTAAGCCTCCTGTAAAGATTTCACACCATGTTATGTCAACAGAGTGCTGTAGGAGAGCTGGTTGCGGGAATATGGCTAGAGCTGCTGTCAGAATGACCTAGGGTGTGAATGGTGATTACACAATAGTCGCAGATCTGTAGCCAGCAAGAGCAGGTATGGTGTAATCCTGAGATACCCATAGCTGCCAAGGACAGGCACTCATACACACACACACACACACACACACACACACACACACACACACACACACACACACACACACACACACACACACACTGCGGTCCACATGTTCATCCCACAAATGCATACATCTTATCACAGGACAGGGATAATGATAAAAGCAAGACAAATTCAATGAAATGGTGATTAAGGTGCTACTGCAATCTTTATGAACATGTAGTATACATATTCTTGAAAAAGATAAGAAAGACAAAGATTTTCAGAACCAGATTTGGGAGGGCGTGGCCCAGAATGTGAACAATATGGGAGGACATAACAGGGCACTAGTTCAGGTGTGTCACAGGGTCATTAATATGATACTGCATGCCAATACCAATGTATAACATCTCATAGAACTAGACGAGCTCTTAGTTACCTGCCCAGGCAAGGTAAGAGAGTTCTCATACCTGACAGTGGCTTAGATATGGCAGCTGTGTTGGTGACAACTGCCTGAGTGCTTGGAGGAGTTGCACTAAGTTAGTAATACTCTGTTTCATTAGTTTTGTACAATGGCCCACTAGTGTGAATGGACTATGTGCATATTGGCTCTCTAGGTACAGCAGAGTTGCAACCATGACAACCTGGACCACAAGGTATGCATACACCCATAGCCTGTGCATATAATTGGCATGAAATATGTGTGTCAAATTGGTGGGAATGACATACATGTTCCAGCCTTGCCACAGAAATTTTATTTTTATGCTTTCACAGGTTCAAGTAGTAGAGGGTAAAGAGCAACAGGTGCTCCACATATTCAGCATCACTGGGTCACCTGTGGATGATGATAGTAGCACCATGAAAATGGTACAGTCCAATGACAGAGTGAATCTATTTGAAATTACAGAATTAGAGAACACACACATACATAAACACATCACTCATGGATGACATTATTGTGGAGGGACCTTGTGAGCTTGTTGTATCTGCTGTGTTTAGCACCGGGTATACTCTCCATGTTAGACCCACCTCAGCTACACAGAAGGCACAATCACAGAGATATTAGTCTCAGAAGAATTTGCATCCATCCCAGGGGAGTAACATTACTTATTCCTTGACCTGGCTGCTACCCTTGCCATCAGTCAGTGGATATGCAGGTCTGCGATCCAGATATAGATGGCCACTGTATGCACCAAGTCAGAGATGCTGAGTATGCTGCATGACCTGTGTGATGAAGGGCAAACTCTAAAGGTACTGTGTGAAATCTAGCAATATATTCAAAGTGACATAGCATATAGGGATATGGAGCAAACAAATCTAGTGAGAGCAGTGATTGCCATGTTGGCATGTACTGGTGCATCAATCAGGATACAGAAAAATGCCCAACATGGCCATGGAAGAGGGACCAATTCATGGTATACAGTCCCACGTCAGGTGTATGTAAATGGCACACAGTGACTATGACACTGTCACATCTGGCCATGGATTCATTCACACATTCACCCCAGGCATGGATATTCCCACAGCCTTGCCCAATGCTCTTCCATTTTCACCGTGGGGACACCTACTGGAGCAGCAGCTTTGGGTTTCTCAGTTCCATGTCATCCCATGTTAACTTTCTGAGTGCAAAACCTAGTGAAGGCCTTTCACTGGATCATGATGCAAACCATCTACTGTCACATCACATGAGTGCCTACAGCCAGATCCTGTATAGGCTTCAGAAGAACTATACCATCCATTGGTAGGACATCTTTAGGACCACACCTGGCCAGCATTCATAAAATGGATGCTCTATCCCAAGAATGGATGATGTAATCCCTAACTTCCTCCAGCTTCATAACAATATGTATGGCTACCACATCTATCTGAAATATATTTGCATTTATGTTAGCATTACTGTCCCCTATCACTGTACCATACCACACAAGTACAAATGACAATGACACTCTCTTGCCTAACTATATGGCCAATTTGGGTTTGGTAATGTATGTCTGACACACAGTGTGTCCAGTCAGTTACCATACCACATAGCCTGGATGTGCTAATGCATGCATCAGTTTTAGTCTGTATTTTCCATATCTTGACTCATAGTTATGGACCAGATGCTGCCTCTTAGCCAGTCTTGTTTCATACTGTACTCACCTCTGCATCATGTTGAGTACCTCTGGAACCATTTTCCCTGGAACTTCCTGACCTGATCACTCATTCAGTGCCACAGGTCTGTCCAGCAAAACTACTGCAAATTATAACTGCTTTTGTGCCATCATATTCCATTTTCACCGTGGGGACACCTACTGGAGCAGCAGCTTTGGGTTTCTCAGTTCCATGTCATCCCATGTTAACTTTCTGAGTGCAAAACCTAGTGAAGGCCTTTCACTGGATCATGATGCAGACCATCTACTGTCACATCACATGAGTGCCCACAGCCAGATCCTGTATAGGCTTCAGAAGAACTATACCATCCATTGGTAGGACATCTTTAGGACCACACCTGGCCAGCATTCATAAAATGGATGCTCTATCCCAAGAATGGATGATGTAATCCCTAACTTCCTCCAGCTTCATAACAATATGTATGGCTACCACATCTATCTGAAATATATTTGCATTTATGTTAGCATTACTGTCCCCTATCACTGTACCATACCACACAAGTACAAATGACAATGACACTCTCTTGCCTAACTATATGGCCAATTTGGGTTTGGTAATGTATGTCTGACACACAGTGTGTCCAGTCAGTTACCATACCACATAGCCTGGATGTGCTAATGCATGCATCAGTTTTAGTCTGTATTTTCCATATCTTGACTCATAGTTATGGACCAGATGCTGCCTCTTAGCCAGTCTTGTTTCATACTGTACTCACCTCTGCATCATGTTGAGTACCTCTGGAACCATTTTCCCTGGAACTTCCTGACCTGATCACTCATTCAGTGCCACAGGTCTGTCCAGCAAAACTACTGCAAATTATAACTGCTTTTGTGCCATCATATTATGTGGCATGGCACAAACCATAAATATCTTACTGCAGGTATGCAGTGCATATTGTGAGGTGCCAACACACGCAACTGATGTGGCTGAGCTGAGCCTTTGTACATCCACGCACATGTTCAATGATGTTCTGTGCCTATGACAGCATGATGTTCTAAGCCATCTCTGTCACTGTGTGAGGGCTATGAAAGTGAGTCACCAGCCATGTTTCCAATGCATATCATGCAACACATAACTGTGAACAACCTTGTGAGTGGTCTGCTCCCTTGAGAGCAACATATTCAGGATTCTGTGGATGGTAGTGTGTGTAGTTGCAAACTAGATTATCCTGTGAAAAGTCCCCTCAAATGAAAATAAATGAAATGCTGTCATAGGTTGCACCTCTCTGAAATATGAAAATCATGGGAACTGCCTGGATAGTGCATTGACACATTCTATATAATACCCTATGTACTGCACAACACTTTGTAGTTGATGAAATAGAAACCCTTTCAGTTGATGTAATAGATGCCATGTAGGCAGAGAGGCTTTGATGTCAAACTAAATGCAGTCAGTGCTCCAGGATCTCAGGAGAATGGTTAGTCATAGAATGCTTGCATAGTGGTGGTTCTCTCCTGTACTGTCCATGGAAAACAAATATGCTCTTCTACATGCCATGTCATGTCAAGGATCTGCTGTAAGATTTGTAAGGCCCATTTTTTGATAACTGCTAATGTGCCCCTTCAATGGATGCTTACTGTGAGGAATTCCCAGGGATATGCATTCCTCACATCCCCTTGATGCCATGTGAATATGGCACATGTCTACTAGCTCCTTCAAGATGTCACTGTCTACACAGTAGAAGTCAAAATTGCCTTGGTCATGGAAGTGATGGCATGGAATCTTCTGGTGGACCAGTATATGACATGGAAGGCAATAACTCACAACTGTGGTCACTGGTTGCAAAAGTAGGGAATAACAAATGCTTTTTAGCTAATGCTGATACTATTTCTAGCATCATATCATGAATGAAGGTAGTATGCACTAAAAAATCCTGGTGTTCAAAATAGCTGATCACAATGGGTCCCCATGATAAATTGTATAAATTTTTGAATTGATCTACTATGCTTCCTTTCATCATTTTTTTATTTTATTTTTATTTTGACATTTGATAACTGGGATAGGATCTGACTGGGCCTGAGCCCTTTTTCAGTGAAGGCCCGGGGAGAAAAGCTCCAGCAATAAAAAATAACAATATAAAATATAAAAATAATGACAATAATGTTTAAAATTTTTGATAATTAACAAGCAAAGACAGCTTAAACACAGTGAAGGTAAAAATAAACACTGTGTGAGTACAAATGCAAGATTTACTAGTAAAATAGAAAGGGAGGGAAAGTTATTAGGGAGAATTGTGAGGCTTAATAGTAAGTTGCAATAGCAGAAAAGGTTTCAAAGGAGAGCAGAACTACCTACAGAGTTGTACAATTAGATGAGAGGAGTTGAGGAGAAGGAAAAGGATTTAGGTAGTTGAAAAGGAGAAAAAAGGACGGGAGTAAAGGGAAAGAGTGGAGGGACATGGAAGTGTGGGGATGACTAACTGGGGGATGGGAGCGGAGATTGTGGAAGATTAGGAGTGAGTATGGGGAATTTTGTAGCACAGAAGAAAGTGTGATAATGGGCAGAGTAGAAGGGGTTATCAGGGAGTGGAAATTAGAGGAGGAGATAGGTGGGTGGGAGGTTAGGAAGTACTAAGACAAAGGCAGAACCAAGAGTTAAGGAGTTTTTCTCGTAAGACTTTCTTGAAGCTGACTCTGTTTTGGATGAATCGAATGGATTAAAGTATTTTGTTCCAGGCTAGAGCAACAGTATAGCTATATAGAGAATGACCAAGGGATTTTTTTAGCTTGTATATTTCCAGCAGAAGTTGGTTAGATCTATGGAGTGAGCGACTGACTGGGAGTATAGAAACTGTGGAGTGGAGCAATGGAAGGACCAGCAGTACATTTGTTTATTATGAAGTAAAAGAGGAGAAGTTGTGAGAGGAGGAGCTGGTGAGGTAACTCAAGCCAGCTGAGGATTTTTAGAGATATACAGTGGTGTGAGTTATAAGGCTGTTTAGAAGCAAATCTAGCAATTTTGTTGTAGTGGAGCTCTAGCTTTGTTTTAATGCTGGATTGTAGATTGGTTAGGGTAGGCATAAAGTAGGGTTTGGGGAAGATAAGCATCAGCAAGGGCAAGTCTAGTGTCATTGCAGAGGAATTTTTTGTTCTTTAACACATTAAGTTTTTGGTGAGTTTTTTAATGAGGATTTGGACATGTGGGTCATTAGTTGATCATTGATGATAATGCCAAAGAGTTCAGTGAGCGTCGATACTTCTTTATTTTGTGTTTGGATTTTTTTTTTTTTTTTTTTTTTTTATGGAGCAGCAAATTCTTTCCCAGAGGAAATCTGTTCCGTGTGTTCGAGATTAAGGATTTTGACTTTATTGGGTTGATTAAACAGCATTTGCTATTTTAAGCATTCACTGAAATAATATAGACCCTAGATGTAGGGTAGCCAGTAGTCAAGGTTTGCCAGTTAATATTGATGTTTCTTAAGATGATAGTTTCATTAGAAATATTGTTTGAGATGAAGGAGAGTATGTTTTCTATAGCAGGGATATTATTCCCAGGGGGAATAGCGGTACCAATGATGCAATGTGATTTGTAGTTGTTTAGTTTGCAGTTGACTAATGTTAGTTCTGCAGGGAGAAAGTTAGGGAGATATACAGTTAGGGTGTGATGTTAAGATGATTGGAGTAAAGTATAGCTATGCTGCCAGCTTTTTTGTGTAGTTTATTTGTGTGGATGATGTAACCTGGTAGAAGAATTTCAGTGTCTGTGATATGTGGTTTGAGATAAGTTTCTATAAGTACTACTATGCTGGGAAGGTGGTGGGCAATCCAAGCATTGAATTTGGAGATTTTGTTAAGGAGACTATGAAGATTCATAGAAAGATAGTAAGACTCTTTGTGGATGGTCTTTAAATAAAGTTATTTGTGGGTAAGGAGTTGGGGACAAGATGAGAGAAGATGTCGGGGCCAGGGTTAAGGTGTATCTCTCCATATAGTAAAATATTTGTGGAGAAAATAGATTGCGATGGGAGTTTAAATTTCCTAGTAATCTATTTAAACTTAGATTTGTGTGGAAGGGGGTTGATGTAGAGGAGTTTGAATTTGTGCATGAAAATGGTGGATAATTAAACAAATAACGTGTTACTGAGATATGGTAGGGTTTGTCAGTAATATAAACTGGGTGAGTAAGAGTAGGTGAGGTGCTGAGAGGAAATATATTAGTTTTGTAGCAGGTAAGGAGAGATAGTAGGAGAAGTGAAGGGTAAGGAGATATACAGAGATCATGTTAGGATAGAGGGAAGGAGGTGACTGGGTGAAGGAAAGTAAGTAAAGAAGATAGGTAGTGGGAGGAAAAAGAATAGGAGTAGAAAGTAGAAGAGAAACTGGAGGGGGGGTAAGAGAGGGAGAAGTAATAAAACGGTCTGAGGGGGAAAATGAGAGGAGAAGGAATGCTGTGTGAGAGAGACAAATGGTAAATGAAAGATGAAGTGTGATAGGGTAAGGTGTACAGATGCAAAGAGGTGTGGTGAGCAGGAGGAGCTAGGGTATGACAGTGAGATGTGTGGATAGGAAGGGGAAGAGCTGATTAGAGGAAGTGATGTGATTGTGAGAGTATAAATGCAGAGATAGTGGATGCGGGTGGGAAATGGGGATAGGGTGGGGAGTGAAGTGAAGCCCGAGCATAATGAGGGCTGAACAGAGTGGGACCCAACCATCATGGCTGTATCCCACCAGAAAATAATTGGTGAGGAGAGAAGATGCTGCAGTAGAACGTAAAACAGTAAAGGCTAGCTATTGGAACCATTGTAGAGTACGGGCAATAAATTCTATCTACAGAGGGATTAGGCGAGAAGAAATGACGGGAAGAGAAGGAGCAGAGGAAGCAAGGCAGATGTAGGAGGGTAAAGAGGAGGGGAATATGATTTGGGAAAGAGTTTGGTGAGAGAGAAAAGGTACAGGGACTATAGAGAGGAAAACAGGGGTCTATGAAGAGGAAGAGCAGCTTGTTACTTATATATAGAAAGAGGGAATAGAGGGTAAAGAGCATAGTCATAGGTCAAGCAGAGGAAGCAGATTAGTTTGTCAAGGTATCGGGAATTAGAAGAAGGGGGAGATGTTGAAAACCGATACAGGAGACAAGCCCTTGGTAGTGTGCACACTAAGGAGATTCTAGTGTCTGCTGCAGAGTTAGATATAACAAAATCAAGCTAGAAAACCTTGAGCATGGATACTTTGGCTCTGTTAAGCAGTGAGTTCAAGGGAGAGATTGTAGATGGATGAAACTGTTTTTTAGGTAGGAGGGAGATTGGTTAAGCAGCTTGATACACCAGTAGACTATAATGGGTTCAGTGCTGTTAAGCAGCGGGTTTCAGGGAGAGATTTGTATAAGGTGTGGCTCTCGTTAGCAGCTGGTGCTCATTTGCATGCTATTATGCAACGATTTGTATACCATGCACACTGCACTATTTCATCAGCAGTGCGGTCACTATATTTGTTTTTCCACATCATACACCATCTGTGTGTCACAGCAGACCACACAATCTCATGTAATGCTATGCACTTAATGATTCTCAGTACACCACAGCCATAATTTAAAATTATTTATTCCTACCGGCAGGAATTTGCAAATGACCTCTATACCTTAACTGAATTTCACATTTTGATTTCACCAGACCCTCAAGGAATATCTATGTTTCATTTAAGCTATTAATAAATAACATTTAAAAAAACAGTAATACAGTTGCAGTTCATCATATGGCATACCTTTTCATGTCTACTTAAGTATGTAATACACTGATGACATTTTTACTCACCTCTGAAGAGGGTTGAGAAGAAGCAGAGTACATCAGGGAATCACATGTAAAAAAAAAAAAACAAGGGAGGGAAAACCATCTTAACTCAATCTTGGATCAGAAGGAAAGTAGAGGGTAAAATACTGGAATACTAAACTATTTATATTGCCAATCAACGTTATTTTTTTCCTTATAATAATTTTAATTAACTTTATTCAAGTCATCAAAGGCATGATGCATATTTACTTTCCCTTCATTCCTTAGTCACCAATGTCAGACATTCACAACACTTTCCATTTAACAATATAAGGTTTAAAAAATATTTCTAACCAATTTAGTTTTTCTCATCATATCAGCAATCAAACCATTAGATCAGCTATACTGGTCTTTATTTCACTTTTGAGAAGTATGACTCATCTTTTCTTCTTTTAAGCCCCAGTTTTTCAAAATGTGTCTTCAGTTGAGCAAAACCACACTGTCAAAGCAGACTGCTGCTGCATTTACCATTGCTGCCTTTTAATACTCGAATGGGGGTTTACTTACATATTTTACTTATTTATTATTTATTTTATTTCCTCGCTCACTTATTTATGTGTTTTCTTTAAATTTGTGAAGCACTGTAGTGGATTGAAGCCAAATGCACCCATTTCTCGCACAATATATGTAAACTTCTAATCTGCAGTGGTATCTTACAGGCAGTTATATCTGGCATTCAATTGCTACATTGTTACATTATTACACAATGCCAAAGAGCCAACATTTCCCTTGTTTATATATGTAACTCCCTAACCTGCAGCGGTATCTCGCAAGCAGTTAGATCTGGTATTCCATTGTTACATTGTTACACAATGCCAAAGAGCCAGCATCCCCCTTGTTTATATATGTAAATCTCTAACCTGCAGTGGTATCTTCAGGCAGTTAGATCTGGTATTCTAATACTCATCAAATTTAGCAAGTAAACACAAATCTGGTGATTATTGTTCATTTCCGCTAAGAATACTAAAAAACATTCAGTAATTATAATTACTAGGTGATTAAAATTATTTATTATTAATTATAATTAATTAATTATTTAAAATAAAATCAGAGGAAGTTCCTAATTGCTTTAACCCATGCTTGGGTCCTCTCAAGTTATCTATAGCATGATCCCAGTTATTCTCATTAAGGGTAATATATAATTATCAATCATAGGATGGGTAAGGCCAATCTATGACCAAATGGGACAGGTTAATTTGAGCACAAAAAGGGAAATTGGATAGGCTTAAAATGGCCCACAAGGCAGCTAGCCTAGTACTTACCTATGAACCCAGAAATTACAGGAGTGCAGTAATTGCTTCAATGAATTAAACTGCAAATCAGATATTGAAGCCATGTCCAGCAGCTGTGTTTTCTAGATGATTACACTGTGTCAGGGTTACTGTATGGATACGTGGAAATCGGTAACTATTTGAGATGTTGGGACCAGCGTTGATGAGTCCAGAAATACAAAGACTTAACTGATGAAAAATGGATGAAAATATATCAAATCAGAGACAACCATTTTTTTAAATATACCCTTCTTTTCCAAAGTAAGGTGATTTTGGAGTGGGTATATATAAGTGTGGGAATGTGGGGGACTTGTACACCATATAAGGAACTGCAAGGGTGGGCTTTCCCTCTTGCAAAAAACAAATTTAAGTGTGAAGAGCAATATTCAAAATTCACTTTTCTCCATTTTTAATCTTTTTGTCAATGTACTGGCACTCAGCATTTCGAGTGCTGACATTTCAGTAGGGAGCTGTGCAAGTGAGGTATGACTGGAGGCCTGAACCAGGCTGCAGAAATGCAACATGACAAAGTTCATAGTTTTAAGCAATCCTTAATTTGTTAATGTGGAAATGAAATAACTGCAAATGTTAAAGTGTGAGAATCAGAATTACAGTGAAAGAGGGAAGTAAAAGCACAACAGGAGTATTTAAAGAGCAGTGAAAGTCATCTGTGTCTTGTATAAATGGAGTAGATTTGTGCAGCATACAGGTTCAGGAGACTTGGGCTGTTGCAACAGTAAAGGGCAGGTAAGTTTAAACTATATGTTTTTGTTTAACACATGGAAATGCATCTCTCTTCTTCTAGAAACACAAGGGATTTAATCAAAAATAATTTTATGTGAGAATGTTAGAAATGCCCATAAGAAGGAAGTCCATATATTCGGTCCAAGGACTAACGACGCACATCAGTAAAGGTTAAGGATTTTGCAGTCCTGTATATTACAGAAACACTACTGGTCTGGGACTGATATTTATATGGACCATCGTTACAGCCAATCAGTCACTAAGAGGGACAGTGGTATTTCTATATAAAGGTTTGAGAATAATATAAGGGAAAGTAAGAGGAGGTCAGTGCCCTCATTTACAGACAGATAACATAGGAGGAGGTCAGTGTCCTCATTTACAGACAGCTGCAGTAAGAGGACATCAGTGTCCTCATTTACAGACAGCCACAGTAGGAGGAGGTCAGTGTCCTCATTTACAGACAGCTACAGTAGGAGGAGGTCAGTGTCCTCATTTACAGACAGCCACAGTAGGAGGAGGGCAGTGTCCTCATCTAGAGACAGCCACAGTAGGAAAAGGTCAGTGTCCTCATTTACAGACAGTCACAGAAGGAGGAGGTCAGAGTCCTCATTTACAGATGGCCACAGTAGGAGGAGGTCAGTGTCCTCATTTACAGACAGCCACAGTAGGAAGAGGGCAGTGTCCTCATTTACAGACAGTCACAGTAGGAAGAGGGCAGTGTCCTCATTTACAGACAGTCACAGTAGGAGGAGGGCAGTGTCCTCATTCACAGATAGCCACAGTAAGAGGAGGTCAGTGTCCTCATTTATAGACAGCTACAGTAGGAGGAGGTCAGTGTCCTCATTTGCAGACAACCATGGTAGGAGGTGGTCAGTGTCCTCATTTACAGACAGCCACAGTAGGGGAAGGTCCGTGTCCTCATTTACAGACAGCCACAGTAGGAGGAGGTCAGTGTCCTCATTTACAGACATCCACAGTAGAGGGAGGTCAGTTTCCTCATTTACAGACATCCATTGTAGGAGGAGGTCAGTGTTCTAATTTACAGACAGCCACAGTAGGAGGAGGGCAGTGTCCTCATTTACAGACAGCCACAGTAGGAGGAGGTCAGTGCCCTCATTTACAGACAGCCACAGTAGGAGGAGGTCAGTGTCCTCATTTACAGACAGCCACACTAGGAGTTCAGTGTCTTCATTTACAGGCAGCCACAGTAGGAGGAGGTCAGGGTCCTCATTTACAGACAGACAAAGTAGGAGGAGGTCAGTGACCTCATTTACACACAGGCACATTAGGAGGAGGGCAGTGTCTTCATTTACAGATGGCCACAGTAGGAGGAGGTCAGTGTCCTCATTTACAGACAGCAACAGTAGGAGGAAGTCAGTGTCTTCAGTTACAGACAGCCATAGTAGGAGGAGGTCAGTGTCCTCATTTATACACACACAGTAGGAGGAGGTTAGTGTCCTCATTTACAGACAACCACAGTAGTAGGAGGGCAGTGTCCTCATTTACAGACAGCTACAGTAGGAAGAGGTCAGTGTCCTCATTTACAGACAGCCACAGTAGGAGGAGGTCAGTCTCCTCATTTACAGACAGCCACAGTAGAAGGAAGTTGGTGTTCTCATTTACAGACAGTCACAGTAGGAGGAGGTCAGTGTCCTCATCTGCAGACAGCTCATTTACAGACAGTCACAGTAGGAGGAGGTCAGTGTCCTCCTTTACAGACAGCCACAGTAGGAGGAGGAGGTCACTGTCTTCATTTACAGACAGCCACAGTAGGAGGAGGTCAGTGTCTTAATTTACAGACAGTCACAGTAGGAGGTGGTCAGTGTCCTCATTTACAGACATACACAGTAGGAGGAGGTCAGTGTCCTCATTTACAGACAGCCACAGTTGGAGGAGGTCAGAGTCTTCATTTACAGACAGCCACAGTAGGAGGAGGGCAGTGTCCTCATTTACAGACAGCCACAGTAGGAGTTCAGTGTCTTCATTTAAAAACAGCCACAGTAGGAGGAGGTCAGTGTCCTCATTTACAGAAAGACAAAGTAGGAGGAGGTCAGTGACATCATTTACAGACAGCCACAGTAGGAGGAGTGCAGTGTTCTCATTTACAGACGGCCACAATAGGAGGAGGTCAGTGTCCTCATTTACAGACAGCCACAGTAGGAGGAGGTCAGTGTCCTCATTTGCAGACAGCTCATTTACAGACAGTCACAGTAGGAGGAGGTCAGTGTCCTCCTTTACAGGCAGCTACAGTAGGAGGAGGTCAGTGTCATCATTTATGGACAGCCACAGTAGGAGAAGGTCAGTGTCCTCATTTATAGATAGCCACTGTAGGAGTAGGGCAGTGTCCTCATTTGCAGACACCCCCATTAGGAGGAGGTTAGTGTCCTCATTTACAGACAGCCACAGCAGGATGAGGGCAGTGTTTTAGGTCAGTGTTCTCATTTACAGACAGCCATAGAAGGAGGAGGAGGTCACTGTCTTCATTTACAGACAGCCACAGCAGGAGGAGGTCAGTGTCTTCATTTACAGACAGTCACAGTAGGAGGAGGCCAGTGTCTTCATTTACAGACATGCAAATTAGGATTAGGGCGGTGTCCTCATTTACACAAAGCCACAGTAGGAGGAGGGCAGTGTCCTTACAGACAGCCACAGTAGGAGGAGGTCAATGTCCTCATTTACAGACAGCCACAGTAGGAGGCGGGCAAGGTCCTTTCACACAGCCACAGTAGGAGGAGGGCAGTGCCCTCATTTACAGACAGCCACAGTAGAAGGAGGACAGTGTCCTCATTTACAGACAGTCACAGTAGGAGGTGGTCAGTGTCCTCATTTACAGACATACACAGTAGGAGGAGGTCAGTGTCCTCATTTACAGACAGCCACAGTTGGAGGAGGTCAGTGTCTTCATTTACAGGCAGCCACAGTAAGAGGAGGTCAGGGTCCTCATTTACAGACAGATAAAGTAGGAGGAGGTCAGTGACGTCATTTACAGACAGCCACAGCAGGAGGAGGTCAGTGTCTTCATTTACATACAGTCACAGTAGGAGGAGGCCAGTGTCCTCATTTACAGACATGCACATTAGGATTAGGGCGGTGTCCTCATTTACACACAGCCACAGTAGGAGGAGGGCAGTGTCCTTACAGACAGCCACAGTAGGAGGAGGTCAATGTCCTCTTTTACAGACAGCCACAGTAGGAGGTGGGCAGGGTCCTTTCACACAGCCACAGTAGGAGGAGGGCAGTGCCCTCATTTACAGACAGCCACAGTAGAAGGAGACAGTGTCCTCATTTACAGACAGTCACAGTAGGAGGTGGTCAGTGTCCTCATTTACAGACATACACAGTAGGAGGAGGTCAGTGTCCTCATTTACAGACAGCCACAGTTGGAGAAGGTCAGTGTCTTCATTTACAGGCAGCCACGGTAGGAGGAGGTCAGGGTCCTCATTTACAGACAGATAAAGTAGGAGGAGGTCAGTGAAGTCATTTACAGACAGCCACAGCAGGAGGAGGTCAGTGTCTTCATTTACAGACAGTCACAGTAGGAGGAGGCCAGTGTCCTCATTTACAGACATGCACATTAGGATTAGGGCGGTGTCCTCATTTACACACAGCCACAGTAGGAGGAGGGCAGTGTCCTTACAGACAGCCACAGTAGGAGGAGGTCAATGTCCTCATTTACAGACAGCCACAGTAGGAGGCGGGCAGGGTCCTTTCACACAGCCACAGTAGGAGGAGGGCAGTGCCCTCATTTACAGACAGCCACAGTAGAAGGAGGACAGTGTCCTCATTTACAGACAGTCACAGTAGGAGGTGGTCAGTGTCCTCATTTACAGACATACACAGTAGGAGGAGGTCAGTGTCCTCATTTACAGACAGCCACAGTTGGAGGAGGTCAGTGTCTTCATTTACAGGCAGCCACAGTAGGAGGAGGTCAGGGTCCTCATTTACAGACAGATAAAGTAGGAGGATGTCAGTGACGTCATTTACAGACAGCCACAGTAGGAGGAGGGCAGTGTCCTCTTTTACAGACGGCCACAGTAGGAGGAGGTCAGTGTCCTCATTTACAGACAGCCACAATAGGAGGGGGCCAGTGTCCTCATTTACAGACAGCAACAGTAGGAGCAAGTCAGTGTCCTCAGTTACAGACAGCCACAGTAGGAGGAGGTCAGTGTCCTCATTTATACCCAGCCACAGTAGGAGGAGGTTAGTGTCTTCATTTACAGACAGCCACAGTAGTAGGAGGTCAGTGTCCTCATTTACAGACAGCTACAGTAGGAAGAGGTCAGCGTCCTCATTTACAGACAGCTACAGTAGGAAGAGGTTAGTGTCCTCATTTACAGACAGCCACAGTAGGAGGAGGTCATTGTCCTCATTTACAGACATCCACAGTAGGAAGAGGTCATTGTCCTCATTTACAGACAGCCACAGTAGGAAGAGGTCACTGTCCTCATTTACAGACAGCCACAGTAGAAGGAAGTTAGTGTTCTCATTTACAGACAGCCACAGTAGGAGGAGGTCAGTGACCTCATTTACAGACAGCCACAACAGGAGGAGGACAGTGCCTCATTTATGGACAGCCACAGTAAGAGTAGGTCAGTGTCCTCATTTACAGACAGCCACTGTAGGAGGTCAGTGTCCATATTTACAGACAGCCACAGTAGGCGGAGGACAGTGTCCTCATTTACAGACAGCCACATTAGGAGGAGGTTAGTGTCCTCATTTACAGACAGCCACAGTAGGATGAGGGCAGTGTTCTAGGTCAGTGTTCTCATTTACAGACAGCCATAGTAGGAGGAGGACGTCACTGTCTTCATTTACAGACAGTCACAGTAGGAGGAGGTCAGTGTCCTCATTTACAGATAGGCACATTAGGATTAGGGAGGTGTCCTCATTTACAGACAGCCACAGTAGGAGGAGGACAGTGTCCTTACAGACAGCCACAGTAGGAGGAGGTCAATGTCCTCATTTACAGACAGTCACAGTAGAAGGAGGGGACAGTGTCTTCATTTTCAGATAGCCACAGTACGAGGAGGTCAGTGTCCTCATTTACAGACAGCCACAGTAGGAGGAGGTCAGCATCCTCATTTACAGACAACCACAGTTGGAGGAGGGCAGAGTCTTCATTTACGGACAGCCACAGTAGGAGGTCAGTGTCCATATTTACAGACAACCACAGTAGGTGGAGGGCAGTGTCCTCATTTACAGACAGCCACAGTAGGAGGAAGGTAGTGTTCTAGGTCAGTGTCTTCATTTACAGACAGCTACAGTAGCAGGAGGTCAGTGTCTTCATTTACAGACAGTCACAGTAGGAGGAGGTCAGTGTCCTCATTTACTGACAGCCACAGTAGGAGGTCAGTGTCCATATTTACAGACAGCCACAGTAGGAGGAGGGCAGTGTCCTCATTTACTGACAGTCACAGTAGGAGGTCAGTGTCCATATTTTACAGACAGCCACAGTAGGATGAGGGCAGTGTCATAATTTACAGACAGCCACAGTAGGAGGAGGGCTGTGTCCTCATTTACAGGCAGCCACAGTAGGAGTTCAGTGTCTTTATCTATACACAGCCACAGTAGGTGGAGGTCATTGTCCTCATTTACAGACAGCCACAGTAAGAGGAGGTCAGTGTCCTCATTTACAGACAGCCACAGTAGGAGGTGGGCAGTGTCGTCATTTACAGACAGCCACAGTAGGATGAGGTCAGTGTCTTCATCTACAGACAGTCACAGTAGGAGGAGGTCAGTGTCCTCATTTACAGGCAGCCACAGTAGGAGGAGGTCAGTGTCCTCATTTACAGACAGCCACAGTAGGAGGGCAGTGTCCTCATTTACAGACAGCCACTGTAGGACGAGGTCAGTGTCCTCATTTGCAGACAGTCACATGGCTTATTGCATTGTCACATAATGGCAATCAGGATGGGATGAGAGGAAAGTAAGTGGCATAATCTGCTGGAGAGGATTGGGAATCTACTATTATTCCTAGGGAACTTTAGCTTTGATTCTATTCTGAAAAGGCAATATGAATATATTAATAGTACTGTACGATTCTGAATGTGGTTATCATGGGAATTGTTTAGTTACTGTCCCATTAGTTTTTGAGTTTGTTTGCTTCTTAAAAGGAATTTTCTTATGTGTGAGTCTTCTATTATGTAGAACTGGTAAATTAGATTATTTTGTAGTATGCGCAAATGAAAAATAGCATGAGTGATTTGTATTTGATCGCTTTGAAAATTGGATTGCTCAGATGGGGTCCGTTGACATAGTAGCAGTATACATCTTAGACTTGGAGTCCTGATGTCATGTAGTCTGCACATAGACGCATAGAGAAAGGATGATTCTACTGCAACTAGTAGAGGGACCGCTGGAAATGCTCTGTTAATTAATCTTTGATGGATTACCAAGTTAATAAGATTTAAAGTTCCTATATGGTGATGTATAAGCATGTAAGCAGCTTCTGCTGTAGATTGATTGCATTTTTATGTAATAATCCCTTTATATAACATATACTAACTATACTGTGACTATAAGACTTGGATTTAATGTATTTAAATGAGGCTTTTGAAGGAACAGCTTAATTTATTTGTTTTATGTGTGGAATGATGCGATATTAGTGAGTGGAAGTTATGTTGGAATGAATGGTCGAGTATGTATAGTGAATTAGACACACTTGCTTACTCTGCTAACTGGGTAGCCTAAATGGTTTGTGAATATGGTGATAGCGCAGAGTATAGGTTCGACGTACTTACGCTATATAGCTCACGTAAAATGAAAAGAGTGAGTAGTTTTACTAAAATAGACATGAATATCACTGTTTATGATCAGTTCGTATGATATTTCTAATGGTAAATATTTAAAAGGTGCAATATTATGATGCTCCAAGTGAGTGTAGTTTTTACCATGAAGTGATTGTATTTTCTTCTGATATTATTTCAATATAATATGTGGAATTTTGGAAGTGAGCACAAGGCTTCAGGTTTTTGAGAGTTTGATAAATGGGGAATATAAAGTTACTTTATCTTTTTATTTTTAAACACACACAGTGATGAGCTATATAGTATTGCTCAGTAGAACGCACTCACATCATGATGCAGCTATGCAAATACAAAGTATTTTAATACGATGAAATACCAATGTTTATATTTATTTTTATTTATATTGAGCTGATGAAATTTTCACCATATAGGAGAATGTGCAATAACTTGAATAATGTGAAACTATGTCACATGATTATATGTAAGAAATGCTTTTTAGAATTCTTAAAATGTTTTTTTAAATAAATGTCATATAATTTTTTAAGCAAATATGTTTTTAAATCATGTAAAGGCGTAATTGATGATCCCACCCATTGAAGGTGTGCAAGTGAAAGAACAGTGTTTATTTGTTGAATGAGAATTTGAATGTAATGGGTGTTAATAGTTTAATGAGTGTATTTAAAGATTGTTTTTGTCAGTTAGTTGTACAGAAGGCTAATGGTTCTATTCCTACACCAGGTAAATGCACTGCTGACACTGCAGTGCAGCATAAGGGGATACTGCATTCCTGAGTGTACCGTCCTTCTGACTAGGGGTTATACCAAGGCCCCATCTGCTTGAGTTTGTGGTAGTTCAGGTGGATGTAAAAGATCGCATGGCACCTGTAGAATAAGTACCCTGATGCCCTGGCCAAATTTTCTGCAATAGTATAAATACCAGCTCAGGTCTTCCCTGAAAGGCTACTTGCCAAGTGGAACTAACCTTGTCAACAAGGGATAAATAAATAAATGCAAGAAGAAACATGATAGGATATAATTTGATAACATAAATATTCAAAATGATGATCCATTAATACAAATGCAGTACAAGTATAAACACAAATGTGATAACGTACAAACTGTATAACAGACATATACATGACATCACCTGTCATATTAAAACATGTATATACTCTTACTAAGTAATCGTTGTATAAATTATTCATTGTTTGCTTAGACTACTAACTAGAAAGTGAATATACCTTTGAAATAGAAAAGGTATATTACATGGGACAGCAGGGTAGAAAAAAAATAGTGCAGTTAGAAAGAAGGAGGAGAGATTAATATAGGTAAAAAAGAACAATAATTTATAATAAGTAAAAGAAAGAAAGTAGGAGAGAACAATAAAGAAGTCGTAATTTGATTTTAATGTGTGAGTGTAAGGCATGGCTTATTACATCTATAAAAAAAATTGAGTCAAAGTTGCATGCCAATTCTGCAAGAAAAATAAACCATGGTTCAAACAGTAAAACAAAAAAATTCAAATCTCTCTTTTACACTTTCAAGAAATCTTGCAATATAACTTCCTCGTACCCACGCTTTGGGGACCTCATCCCCACTCCTATCACCCTCTTGGAAATAAGGCTGCCTGTAATTTCAGAAGCTCTAGAATACAATGCAAGCATTAGCTTATATGTCTATAAGGTTTCATCCATGTTCTAGGCTCCTATAGATTACCATGCAAGCATTAGCTTATAAATTTATAGGGTTTATCCATATTCCAGGCTCCTATAGATTACCATGCATGCATTAGCTTATAATTTTATAAGGTTTCATCCATGTCCAGGGTCCTATAGAATACAATGCAAACATTAGCTTACAAGTTTATAAGGTTTCATCCATGTTCCAGGCTCCTATAGAATACCATGCAAACATTAGCTTATAAGTTTATAAGGTTTCATCCATGTTCCAGGCTCATACAGAATACAATGCAAACATTTGCTTATAAGTTTATAAGGTTTCATCCATGTTCCAGGCTCCTATAGAATACAATGAAAGCATTAGCTTATAAGTTTATAACGTTTCATCCATGTTCTAGGCTCCTACAGAATACCATGCAAGCATTAGCTTATAAGTTTATAAGGTTTCATCCATGTTCCAAGCTCTTACAGAATACCATGCAAGCATTAGTTTATATGTTTATAAGGTTTCATTCCATGTTTCTGGCTCCTATAGAATACAATGCAAACATTAGCTTACAAGTTTATAAGGTTTCATCCATGTTCCAGGCTCCTATAGAATGACATGCAAGTTTTAGCTTATAAGTTTATAAGGCTTCATCCATGTTCCAGGCTCCTTTAGAATACCATGCAAGCATTAGCTTATACGTTTATAAGGTTTCATCCATGTTCCAGGCTCTTATAGAATATCATGCAAGCATTAACTTATAATTTTATAACGTTTCATCCATGTTCTAGGCTCCTATAGAATACAATCCAACCATTAGCTTATCCGTGTTCCAGGCTCCTGTAGAATACAATGCAAGCATTAGCTTATAACGTTTATAATGTTTCATCCATGTTCCAAGCTCCTGTACAATACCATGCAAGCATTAGCTTATAAATTTATAAAGTTTCATCCATGTTCCAGGCTCCTATAGAATACCATGCAAGCATTAGCTTATAAGTTTATAAGATTTCTTCCATGTTCCAGGCTCCTATAAAATACCATCAAAGCATTAGCATATAAGCTTATAAAGTTTCATACATGTTCCAGGCTCCTATAGAATACAATTTAAGCATTAGTTTATAAGTTTATAAGGTTTCATCCATGTTCCAGGCTCCTACACCAGTTTCTCAGATGTGCTATCAAAATATGTAAATGAAAATTTCATCAAAATGCAAATTAAAGGCCATGCTGTTAAGGAGTCTAAACATGAAACTGCAATCACTACAAGCATTCTTAACCTTGGAAGATGCTGACATTTTTGCAGTCACAGAAACCTGGTTTCAAGCTGCAGAGAGCACCCCAGCCATACGAGGTTACTAATCCTATCATGCATTCAGACCCCAAACCGTGTGCAACAAAGCAAAAGGAGGTGGAGTTGCAATATATATATATATATATATATATATATATATATATATATATATATATATATACATATATATATATATATATATATATATATATATATATATATATATATATATATATATAAAAGACATGCACACCTTCAAGCTGGTCAAACAGTATGATGCACAGGAGACACTCCTGGTGTAGTTAACCATTGACAGGATCCCTATTCAAATCATAGCTAGCTACATTTCCCCTACTTTGACTCAAGATGCCCACTCCTAGACCTCTTTGAATCTATCAAGATTCAACCCTTTACCTTGATCCTGAGCGTCTTTAATTATCCAACTATAGATTGGAAGAACTATTCATGCCAATACACAAATGCCCAGAGATTCCTTGATTTCATCAGTGCAAATGTCTTGGACC
This sequence comes from Protopterus annectens, assembly GCF_019279795.1. Taxonomy (NCBI): domain Eukaryota; kingdom Metazoa; phylum Chordata; order Ceratodontiformes; family Protopteridae; genus Protopterus; species Protopterus annectens. Next base: position 27,175,485 of record NC_056735.1, on the reverse strand, counting down.
GGCTGGTCGACACCCCTACAAGAGGTGAAAATATCTTGGACTTGGTATTAACCAACATGAGTAACTACCTTGGATCCCAAGAACTACCACCCCATCAGTCTGATGAGCCTGATCTGCAAGGCCATGGAATGTATTATAATGGAACTTATAAACAAAGACATTGGCAAACTTAAAACACTGGTCCCCATGAAGCTTGGGTTTGTGAAGGGCCGATCTTGTCTCCTGAACCTGATTGACTTCTTCGAATCAGTCTCCAGAGCCGTGGACAAGGGTAAGTTTGTCCACACAGCCTATCTGGACCTCACCAAGGCCTTCAACACCATCCCCCACTCTGGAATCATAGATAAACTTACTAAGCTGGGCATTAATCCCTACGTCACTCGATGAGTTGCCAACTGGCTTACTGACAGAACCCACACTGTAAAAGTAGCTGACTCCAAATCCAGCTCCAGACAAGTGACAAGTAGACTTATAGGCCTGTAGTTACCTAGATCAGTGGTTGGACCTCTTTTTTACAAGGAAATGACTGTAGCCATCTTCCATTCCTTGGGCAAAAAAAAAACTGACCATAGTCCCCATTTGAAAAGTGATTCAAGTGGACAAGAGAAGTCATATTTCATGCTAATTAGTAAGCATCCCAGGATAGTATTAGGGCCCATCAATGCAGTGTTTTGGCATTGGAAAGTGCATCAATGACTTGTTCCCTATTAACGTTTGGGAGGATCACGGTATGTGGTATTTACTTTGGACTATCAGGAGGAGTTGGGTGGGGGGGGTTTGAGAAGAACCTGTCAGCCGAAAGGTTGGCAATGACCTCAGGTTCAGTGTGGATGATGCCAGTTACAGTAATCTGTGCACATTGCTGCATATTTTCCTTGAGGTTACAGGCATAGCTATAGAAAGCTTTGTGGTTGTCTTTTGCCTGAGAAGCTATTTTAATTCAGATTTAGCCTTTGAAGTATTAATTAAACCTCTTAGGTGCCTGTTTAGATTGGTCAGGAGCTTTTAGTATATTGAGCTTTGTTTCTTCTTTGCTTAGCCACGATTTTTTTTACTTGGGTTGTATAAATGATTGATGTTGTGATTCTAACGTCTTTGATTTGTCTTATTATTAATATGAGTGGTCACAGCTCACTCGATACAGCTATCAAAATGACTGTACAAGGATTTTGTAAATAGCTCAGCATATGCCATGGTGTTTGCTGTGTTTAGGGTGCCTGGAATTTAGCCAAGGTATCGCTCAGTAGAGAGGTTAGCCTCAGAATAGGTCCTAAAGTATTTTGGTTTCACTAGTTCCCTGGATTTAATTTTTATTTCAAGCAATACTGCATTATGGTCAGATATTTCAAGCAAGGACATAACATTTGGTGAGGAACATTGCTCCTCCATGTTCATGAGTACAAGATCAAAAATGTTTGCAATCCTAGTAGAAGAAGGGACCAACTGTTTCATGAAGTTGGTATTAACAAAGTTAAGGAATCTCTGGGCATGTGCAGTAGAAGTGATATAAAATTCCCACTCTACAAAGAGGTAGCTCAGATCCCTCATGAATATCTTATTGGGTTGGGCAGTGAGGAACTCTAGTACATTGAGATAGGTAGTATGGGTACCTATAGGATGCAAGGATATGGTACGAGACCATGCTTATGGTGAGATGCACATGTATGAGTTCCAGTGGGTCATGCACTTTAACTAGTCTGGATGTGAGATTACTCTTAATATAGATTGAGACCCCTCCATCTTTAGTTCTCCTCCTCTGCAGTAGCTGGTCTAAAGGTATGAAAGGCATTATAATCTTGCACTGCTGGTGCTTTTAAACTTTGTCTGCATTACTACACAGATATCTACACTCTCCAGGCGAGGAAGATTTGCAGATAGTGGAGTTTTTGGTTAAGACTTCTAGCATTGAGCAGCACAACCTTCATATATTCCTTCATAGTTTCAGTTAAGTTGGGACATTTATCAATTTGACATTGCATAAAAAAGGCATTATGGGGATGGAGAATGTATTTGCCAATATCCGAAAGACTAGAGGAGATAAATGAAGACCATCCCTGGCAAAGCAGTGTGGTCTTTCAACCATGTCATCCCAGGCCATCAAATATTGTACCCCCTTGAACTGACATGAGAAGTTAAGCCAAATGTCAAAATCAGTCTTTTTCTGTTGGTAACATGGCATTATCCCTGGACTGTGGGCTTAGTGATAAAACTGGTTTGTAGAGGGGTATGAATGTGCAGCTTGCTAGCAAAAATGGATTGTGAGAGGTTAGAGGTCCACTGCCCCCTCCACATCCATATTCAAAAACTCCCTCAAATTGCATCTTCTTAGTACCTGGTTATGCCCTTGTATCACATAACCCTACCCACCCTGTTATTAACTCCCCAAACTCCTCTCTAATCACATGCTGGATCTCTGATCCCCTATAGGCCTGGTCATCTGAAAGGGTACTTTTAACTGTAGAATCTTACTTGATATATTTTCTTCTCTTACCAATGTATAACTGACATTGTCTTTTTACCTATGTTCTATATCTTCTTTTACCTGGAGTGTTTTATTAATTTCTTGTTATATTACTATGCTCAGCATACATGATGTAACCTGTTTTGTGTAGTTTGCTGGATGTACTGTATTTGTATAATTTGATGCCAGAGCTATTCACCCCAGGCCTCTGCTGAAAATGGACCTGGTCCAGTCGGAATTTCCCGGTTAACAAATGTAAAATAAATAATAAATAAATAAAATAATACTTTGAATATGAGCAAATATGTGTACCTCTCACAATTAGATTTTGAATTAGAAGCAGTAAGGATTGGTCACTGAACATGTGGCAATTGCTAAATTGCATCTGAGTTGCTAGTGTTAGCAAGCTGGTTAAGATGAGTTAAAGGCAGACTGTGGTCACACATAGGCAGAGATCTGGGGTGCAAAGGCTAGAGATAGATGGAATGGAAGCTGTATATTATAGTGTTGTTCTAAGGAAGACAGTATATTTCTCCCCACACTCTTCTCATTTTCACCCATTCCTACCTCCAACGTAAGAAAACTCTTAACTAAACTTAAACCCACAAAATTAGCGGCAGACAACCTCCCATGTGAATTCCTACAAACTGCAGCTGACGCCCTAGCCTATGCAGTATCCATCTTGATTAACCGATCTCTGTCAGAATGCTATGTCCCTACACTGTGGAAAATATCACACATCATTCCCCTTCACAGAGGCGGCCTCTCCACAGAACTAATCAACTACCGCCCCATATCGATTCTATCTCCACTCTCCAAAATACTAGAGAGATGCATTCACTCTCAAATTTCACACTACCTCCTTACTAACAACCTCCTTTCTAATACTCAACATGGTTTCCGACCAAACCATAGCACCACCACTGCCTTACTCTTCTTTACTAACACTATCCTTCACCATAAAAACAATGGCCATCTCTCCTCTGCTACTTTCCTAGATCTATCTAAAGCATTTGACATGGTCCCACACAAACAACTCCGCTCTCTATTCAATAACCTATCCTTTTCTCAATCAGTCACCAACTGGTTTCAAAGTTACCTGTCTGACTGCCCGCAATCTGTTGTATGGCAACATGGCATATTTCCCCAACTACCTGTCTCTATTGGTGTTCCCCAAGGATCCATCCTTGGACCCCTACTCTTCTCTATTTTCACAAATAATCTAGCTTGTGCCACCAAACATGGCACACTCATACAATATGCAGATGACTCATCTGCTCAGCCCAGTCCCTACCCGAACTGCAAAAGGTCACACAGGATGCCTTTTCCTCTGTTGAAACTTGGCTATCCAATGCCCAGTTAATACTCAACCCAAACAAAACTAAACTCCTCATCTTCAAACCCACCAAACATACTCAAAACAACTCTGACTTTAACATCACAGCAAAAGACAACACCACTATCCACCCAACAGATCACACCAAATTGCTAGGAGTTGAAATAGACAACAATCTCAAATTTCACATTTACATATCCATGACCATAAACAAAGTCCACCAAAAACTAGGAGCCTTATATAGAAATAAGCAACTCCTCACCAAAGCAGCTAGGATTTCAGTTGCAAATTTGCACCTTATCTCCACCCTACTTTATGCCTCTCCAATATATACCAACCTAAGGCAATGCAATCTAAATAAACTCGAGATCTGCTACAACAAAATTGCCAAATTCGCCACCGGGGCATCCCACCACAGTCACCACTGTCTCTCACTTATTGAACTAGGCTGGCTAGAACTCCCTCACCTCCTTCAATGGTATCAACTCGCACTCACCCACAAATTGGTTAACCATCCTCTAAAGGTCCCATCCCTCCAGTATCTACTCCAACCCTATCTCACCACCAGACCACTACGATCCAGCAACAAAAATCAATTACAGGTTACTAGAGCCAGTAACATTGCTGGAGAAGCACTATTCTCCAGCACTATAGCCAAATTATGGAACACCCTCCTCCGCACAATAACCTCTCTACCATCATGCACCCACTTCAAAGCTTTACTTAAAGCACACCTAAAAACATGCTGGCTTTGCCCTTGTAACTCTCCCTTCTAACTTCTCCCACTCCATCTACTCTCTACCTCTCTTCCACCCCACAAACTACCTTTGATTACAGCAAGCTCTGATACTTCCATGCCTATCTACTTATTATATGGCAGTAACTTCTTATTGTAACAATTCTTAATATCTGCTATGACTTTGTGAATAGAACAGATGCTAGTTATCTACTGAATGTACTATGTTCTTTATCTGTAACTATGTTTGTAATATTTTAATTGCTAAGATTCTTCATCTCTAACTATGTCTGTAATATTTTAATTTGTGGAGCTTTTCTCCCCGGGCCTCTGCTGAAAATGGACCTGCGTCCAGTCGGACATTCCTGGTCAACAAATGTAAATAAATAATAATAGATAATAATTATTCTATTAATTAAAAACAGCTAGAGTTCCTTCCATGGTTCTTGGATATTAAAAACAGAATGATGAAGTCTGAGAACTGCTGTGGACAAAAGCACTAAATGTTTTGATTAAAACTATTGAAATTAACTACAGGCCTGCTTGTGTGTTGATATCCAAGAACTCTGGAAGGAAATGTGGCTGTTTTTTATTAGTTGTTCTTTCTGCCATTTAACCTCTACAGGCTTTCTTTTTCTTTATGTTTATTACTTTTATTTATTTATCCTTTATTGACCAGGTTAGTCACACCAGGCTAGTGACCTCTTTTCAGGGGAGACCCAAGGTGGTGTTTATACTACTAGGAGAAACTTGGCCAGGGCATCGGGGAACTCCCTCCCCACCTCTTTTTAATAGGTGCCAAGGGATCTTTTACATCCACCTGAGATACCACCAACTCAGGCCGATGGGGCCTTGAGTCTAACATGTCATCCATAGGACGCCACACTCAGCAGCCCCCCTCCCCCTCTGCATTGTAGTGTTAGTACTTGAAATGAATCCATGCACTTGGGAACAGAACCCACACTTTCTTATTTTCCTGCACCAAAGGTGAGTGTGCTACCTGTTGCACTACTGACATGTTTATATTACTATACTTGTGCAAGAACATACAGTCACATAAAAAAACAAGACTTCAGGCTACAATGTAGGCTTAAATTACACAACACAGAAAATTAATTAATGTGGATAAGAACAGAGAGTAGATAAGAAAGCTGCTGGCATGTTTGTATGCTACAAGTAAGGCAGGTTTAGGATTACACAGTACAGTATACCAGAGCAAAGCAGATCACAGCACAAGCATGAATATGACACCTGTTGCAAGCTTAGATTATACAATTCATTATATTAATGTGGATAAGTACACACTGCTGGTATGGATGTTACAAGTAAGGCAGGCTAAGAATCACTCAGTGCATTATACCAGAGTGAACTCAATAAGCCACAAATAAACAAGCTTAGAAAATGCAACATTAGATACTAATGTGGATGTACAACACAGACCACACAACACAATATACTGATGTGGATTAGAACTCTAAGCTGGCATGGATGTTGCAAGTAGGGCAGTTTTACATCACACAGTACAGTGTACCAGAACAGACCACAATGCAGGCACAGATGCCATAAATAAAGTAGACTTAGGAAACAAAATACATATACACAATACTGAATACCAGCATGAAACATACCTAGCACAGATAAGAATTGCTCTGATCTCACAGATGCTAGACGTTAAGAAGGTTTGAAACAGCAGAATACAACATACAAATGTCCCAACTAAAACAATCTTAAGGCACACAGTCCAGTATACTAATGCCACAGTCCACAAGCCAGAGGTAAACCATGATTAAAAACACACAGTACTATGCTGTATACTAATGCAGAAAAATAATAGCACTGGCACACACACACACACACACACACACACACACACACACACACACACACACATATATGCACACTACCAGACCACACATCATGGTAGCATTGGCACTGCCTGACACACACACACACACACACACACACACACACACACACACACACACACACATACATACACACTCATGGCTTTGTTATACTTACCTGTATTACTACTACTCCCATATGAGTGTATAGGTGAATGACATAAAACATTGTGCTAACCTTAAGATATATTAATGTGGGACAGGAAAAAAAATCAAGCCATCAATGTTACTATAATTTATTTAAAAAAATATTTTTCTGAACAAGTAGGATACAAATGCAGTGATGCTGTGTGCAATCATGCACCATGTCATGTAATAGGGTAACTGACTGGCCATAGTGGGAATCTACTTTCTACTGAGAACCAATAAACTCATAGCTAATTCTGTTAAGGGGTTGCATTGAGCCCTGACTGGGAGAGGTTGAAATGCTTGCCATCAATCACAAATCATTTTTTGCATTTTGTGAATTCCATTTTGGACTGAGTTTTTAATCTGAAATGCAATTCAGATTATTACCCTCAGCACAGACCTATTTTATCCTTGTTTTACCTTAAAATAAGTCTATTGAGTGTATGGAGTATTTTCTGTCTAAATGCAGCTGTTTCTTGGTGAAGTAATACAGAAGTGACAATGTTCAAGTGCTCTGATACATTCACGATGTGCAGTGGTCTGATCCACTGATGATGTGCAGTACCCTGATACAGTGACAATGCACAGTGCTCTAATACAGTGATAATGTGCAGCACCCTGATACAGTAATGATGTGCAGTGGTCTGATCCAGTGGTGATGTGCAGTTGTCTGATCCAGTGATGATGTGTAGTGCTCTAATACAGTGACGATGTGCAGTGTCTTGATACAGCAACGATGCACAGTGGTTTGATCCAGTGATAGTGTCATTAGATAGGGTAACTAACTGGCACATCATTGGAATCTACTTTCCACTGAGAACCAATAAACTCATAGCTAAATTTAATAAGAAGTTGCACTGAGCCCTGACTAGGAGAAGCTGAGGTGCTTGCCTTCAATCACAAATATTTTTTTGCATTTTGTGAATTACATTTTGGATTGAGAGTTTAATGTGAAATGCAATTCAGACTTAATGCCCTTAGCACAGACTTATTTTTCCTTGTTTTTACCTTAAATAAGTTTATTAACTGTATGCAGTATTTCCTGCCAATATACAGCTGTTTCTTGGTGAGCTAATACATAAGTGATGATGTACAGTGCTCTGATATATTGACAGTGTGCAGTAGTCTGATCTAGTGGTGATGTGCAGTGGCCTGATCCAATGATGATGTGCAGTGGTCTGATCCAGTGATGATATGCAGTGTTCTAATACAGTGATGGTGTGCAGTGCCCAGATACAGTGATGATGTGCAGTGATTTGATCCAGTGATGATATGCAGTGGACTGATCATGTAATGATGTGCAGTGATCTAATCTTGTGATGTTATATGGTGCCCTGATACATTGATGATGTGCAGTGGTCTGATCCAGTTATGATATGCAGTGGTCTGAACCAGTGATGATGTGCAATGGTCTGATCTAGTGATGTTATGCAGTACCCTGATACAGTGAAGATGTGTAGTGATCTGATCTTGTGATATTATACAGTGCCTTGATACAGTGATGATGTGCAGTGTTCTGATACAGCAATGATGTGCAGTGTTCAGATACAGTGATGATGAGCAGTGTATAATCCAGTGATGAAATGCAATGCTCTGATCCAGTGACAATGTGCAGTGGTCTGATCTAGTGATATTATGCAATGCCCTGATACAGTAATTATGTCCATTGTTCTGATACAGTGATGGCATGCAGTGCCCAGGTACAGTGATGATGGGCAGTGCTCTGATACAGTTATGTTCATACCAGTGATACTATCACTTGTCAGTATTAGTGCTTTTATATATTTTCTATTTAATTGTAAAGCAAGAGAAGAACACTGACAGGAATCCAGCTGTGGGATTCAGAAAGGCTTGCATGATGCAGGAGCCTTTTCGCTGAAGGTTTCAGCATCATGGGAAAACTTTCTCATTTAGAGGCCATTTTCCCAATACAATTTTCCCAGAAGGTGACAATAGCATGGAAAGTGATCTCATTAGGGAAGCCAAATGTCATTGCTGGAATGGATAATGCTAAACAGCAATATGCTCCTCCATAGAAATGGCTGAAGTTCCTGACTTGCTATGCCAAGTTATTTTTTTCTTCAGGAGGAAAAAGTGAGCACAGTGTTTAATGTCATTCACCTATACACTCATATGGAAATTTTTTCATACTTTTATTCTCTGGATAGCAGTATCAGGGTTTATTATTTAAATGATTATTTATGATGATTATGATTATTATTTAATTAAAAGGAAGGGTAATTTTCATTTTGTTATGCGAAGAAGCCTAATGGTTAAATTAAAGTGGATGAAAGCACTTATAATAAAGTTTGTGCTGCTATTTTTGGCATCTGCATTGGTGTTTTTGGTTCTTATTGTAGAATTCTGCAGGAGGATATTGAATATTGTATATCATATGGTAGTAGTAGTAATATAGGTAAGTATGACAGAGCCATGGGTGAATGTGTGTGTGTGTGTGTGTGTGTGTGTGTGTGTGTGTGTGTGTGTGTGTGTGTGTGTGTGTGTGTGTCTGTGTGTGTGTGTAGGGCAGTGCCGATGCTACCATGATGTGTAGTCTTGTAGGAAGAACACTAACACACTAGTATTGTGTGTGTGTGTGTGTGTGTGCATGTGTGCATGTGTGTGTGTGTGTGTGTGTGTGTGTGTGTGTGTGTGTGTGTGTGTGTGTGTGTGTGTAGGGCAGTGCTAATGCTACCATGATGTGTAGTCTTGTAGGATGAACACTAACACACTAGTATAGTGTGTGTGTGTGTGTGTGTGTGTGTGTGTGTGTGTGTGTGTGTGTGTGTGTGTGTGTGTGTGTGTGTGTGTGTGTGTGTGTGTGTCTGTGTGTGTGTGTAGGGCAGTGCCGATGCTACCATGATGTGTAGTCTTGTAGGAAGAACACTAACACACTAGTATTGTGTGTGTGTGTGTGCATGTGTGCATGTGTGTGTGTGTGTGTGTGTGTGTGTGTGTGTGTGTGTGTGTGTGTGTGTGTGTAGGGCAGTGCTAATGCTACCATGATGTGTAGTCTTGTAGGATGAACACTAACACACTAGTATAGTGTGTGTGTGTGTGTGTGTGTGTGTGTGTGTGTGTGTGTGTGTGTGTGTGTGTGTGTGTGTGTGTGTGTGTGGGTGCAGTGACAATGCTACCTGGTAAGAAGACCACTGATACACTAGTATGTTATGGTCAGGCCGGACGTCATTTTGTTCAATTCAAAGACATGACAATGAGACACTTCTGTCTGCAGCTCTATAATGTCTCTGATTCAGATATTCTCTGTTTCACTCTCACTAGTTGACCAACCGTCTTTAATCGATTTGTGCAGATGGATTGAATCTTTCTGAATCTTATGACTGACTTGTGTATATTTTGCTTACTGTGCCATCTTAAACTTATTGGTTGCTACAATGTTATTTTTGATGAAGGAAGGTTCTTCTTCCTGTATGTAATGGATTTCTACCAGTTGTTGTAGTTTCACATATAGATAATGTAATTTGTACCTTATTTATTCATTTGTTTATCTATTTATTTATTTATTTATTTATTTATTATTTCTGTAAGCAGGCTGGGCCACAAGAGTATAGCTTCAGTGACATCTGTCTTACAAATGATATCATTCAAGTAAACTAACACATTAAAGTTAACTGAGAATTAAATTTTTAACAATATATGCTGATAAACTTCACATTGGCATACACTGAAAGACTGTTGCAATTTACAAGGATAACTGCAGATGATACTGTAATATACTATGCTTGCTGTTACTTGCAATATTTGAGAAGTAGTTTTAGTTGAACTATGAGCTTTGAAGACTAATGTTATTCAGTGATGCAGAATGAAGAAAAACATAAAGTTATTAGATGGTTACGGAAGATAAAAGTATGTGTAGCAAGTCAGATTTAAATCCTGAAGGTTGACAACAGTGGATTTTGCTGATGATCTTGTTTTGGGGATTTCCATCAGAATCTGTGACTCTATATGGAAAATACTTTAGATATTATAGTTATGTCATTTTGGTGGTCTCAGGTTAGATGGTGATGAGTAAACAGTTGTGGAGTATGTAGAGGACATTTTTCAGGAAGTGGTGGGCAGGAGATGAGATAGAAAACTTTGTAAATAAGAGTAGCTAATGAATACCTAGGCTGAAAGTTTAATAGACCAGATTTTACTTAGTAGATCCTCACAATGTAGATAGCTACAGGGTGCAAAATATGAGCGGTGCTACTTTTTCATAACAATTTTTGATTTTCATGACAGACTTTTCTGAGTAGCTAATGACATTAACTTTGTTTTAGAATGATTTATTGTTAGTTCAAGGAATGATAGCCAGTCATGTAAGGTGGTTAATTAAGATACAATATTTGGTGATATTATCAAAGCTAGGGATAGAAACCAGGAAACTTGAGAAACCAGGAAACTTGAGACCAGAAAACTTGAACATTAGTGTAGAGAATAGAGCTGCCAAGTGTTTGTGAACTTCAGAGCCTTCTGGAACATCTGCAGGTACAGACATGGGGGGGGGGTCTTGTCAGGGTTATAAAGTACACATAAGTGTAGCCCACAAAGAAACTGTTGGAACCAGTAAAATGTACTATCAGGGATCTCATAATTTGCTAGTGTTTGGAGTGTATGTGTCAGATACTGAATTGATTGCTTTCACAAGACTAATTAATGCTGCACCTGTTAAGTTACCTCATACTTCTTAACTGTCCAGATTTTTCGGGAATGCCTCATATATTTATTCCTCATAAAATTTGTGGTTTTCTGGCAAATCACTTTATAAATTTTATAAAAGCAATATTTAAGATTTGTCCCTGTTTTTGGACCGTTGTCTTCCCTTTATTTTTAGACTTTGTGCAGATTTTTTTGAGCCAAGAGGTTGAGAGGTATAAGTTACCTATTTTCAATGTGTTATAGACAGCATTTCAATAAAACTGCACTGTTGAGGTATGCATGAAAACAGTGCCATTTTGAACATAGTAAATTATTTTTGTATAAGAAATTAGATTAGATGGAGGATGACACAGCAGGTAGCAGAGCTGCCGCATGATGGTCGGCTCTTGGCCAGGGTGCCTACTGTGAAGAGTTGTCATGTCTTCTCTGTGGCTGTGTGGGTTTTTGTTGAGTATTCCAGTTACTTCTCACATTCCAAAGGCATTAACTGATGACCCTTTAAACTGCATTCTCTGCATTCTGTGAATGAATGAAGGTGTGTGTGTGTGTGTGTGTGTGTGTGTGTGTGTGTGTGTGTGTGTGTGTGTGTGTGTGTGTGTGTGTGTCCTTGTGTGTGCATTTGTGGTAGCACCTTGTGAATATGTCTCTGCCTTGTGTCCTTTGACTGCTGTGCTAGGCTGCAGTTACAGCATCTCTGAACTGGAAGAAATAGGTAATTGAAAAAAGAAAGAAAGAAAAAAAGAAAGAATGAATGAATGAATAAAAAAAAATAACTGAGTAAATATTGCTTTCTCTGTCAGTGTGGAATAGACAGTATGGATATTGGGCCATACCTTTCAACTGTACAGATTTTCACAGAATGTCCAAATGTTAGCCTCATATTTTTGGTCCATTTTTCATAAAAATGCAGTTTTCTGGCAAATTAATGGCAAATCATTAAAGGCTGAAGTTAGAAAATAATGACAGACATTTGATTTTCAGACTTCATATTCTTCAGATAATTCATGCTAATAGAAAACATGTTTCTCTATCAACTTTTTGTGTTTAACATTTGCTAACTAGTAAAGTCAGACTTGGAACAAAGCCAACTTTCAACTGACGCCTGGGAAGAAATGCTCCAGATGCATGTCTTTGTAATGTGGAAAAAAATCAGAGCACCTGGAGGAAACCCATACGAAAGCAGGGTGGACATGCAGACTCCATACAGAAGGCACCCCAACCAAGAATCAAACCAAAGAACCTCTTGCTGTGAGGCGACAACACCACTGCTGCACCACTGCTCCATCCTTTGCAAACTTTTTAAGTTTGTTAGAGCAGTATTTAAAAATTGTCCCTATTTATGGACCCTGTCCCACTTTTATTCATGGGTTTGTTCAGATTTCTTACTCTGGGAGGTTGAGAGGTATGTATTGGGTAGCAGTGTTTGATGCACAGGAGGTCTGATATCTGAGCAAAGTATAATGACAACAGATTTCTAAATGGCAGGGAACAAGCCAGTGGGCATGGAAGTGTTAACGTTGTTCTGAATGGGAATGACAGCGAATACAGCCCAAACATGGACAGGTCATGTGAGCCTGAGAATCTTTGGTGTTTGATATGTTATAGCGATTTATTTATTTTTGGAGTCGTAAAGGGGAGAAAGGGACTGAATTTGTACTTTGGGGGTGGTTCTAGGAATTATGCCATGATTGTTACTTTAACTGCTGCATATGCATAGTGTGTACTGAAGCCTGGTGTGTCTTCTGTGCCTGGCATGTGCAGGAGTATGTTTGTTTGTTTGTTTATTTGTTCTTCTATGCCTGGCATGTGGAGGAGTATGTTTGCTTGTTTCTTTTACTTATTTGCTCTTCTGTGCCTAACATGTTGAGGAGTATATTTGTTCGTATGTTTGTTTGTTTGTTTGTTCTTCTGTGCCTGGCATGTGGAGGAGTATATTTGTTTGTTTGATTATTTATTTATTTGTTCTTTTGTGCCTGGCATGTGGAGGAGTATGTTTATCTGTTTCTTTATTTTATTTGTTCATTTATGCCTGGCAAGTTGAGGAGTATATTTGTTTGTTTATTTATTTATTTGTTCTTCTGTGCCTGGCATGTGGAGGAGTTTGTTGCTTTATTTTATGTATTTGTTCTTTTGTGCCTGGCATGTTGAGGAATATATTTGTTTGTTTGTTTGTTTGTGTATTTGTTCTTCTGTGCCTGGCATATGGAGGAGTATATTTGCTTGTTTCTTTGTTTATTCGTTCTTCTGTGCCTGGCATGTGGAAGAATATATCTGTCTGTTTGTTTGTTTGTTTATTTATTTATTTGTTCTTTTGTGCCTGGCATGTGGAGGAGTATATTTGTTTGTTTGTTTGTTGGTGTATTTATTTATTTGCTCACCAAGAAAGTAGACTGGTCAAAATACCATTTTCAGCAATTATCTGTGATAAAAGAGACTGACTATAACAGATGTTAAAATGCTGCATCTAAAGATGTAACAGAGATCTCTAAATTATGCAACAAGGTGTTATTGCAATAAAGGTCAGCAGTTTTACAGTATTTACAGCATTAGACTGAGAAACAGAGAGTAGAACTTTATACTAAGCAACCCCAGTTAAAAAGAAGCTATTGATTATGTACAAAATAATCAGATATGTAGAGGGGGTTGTCTCTGCCAATGTGAGGCATGCAATCCCAGCCATGGTTACCATAGCAAAGTGTTACTTAGTACTTGTAATAGTCATCAAGTGATTCCGAGACATATAGACTAGCCAATAATGAGGTATTTCCTTACAGTGGCTATTGTGCCTCTAAATTCCTAGTTTTCACAATTGCATTAAAGGGCCATTTTTGCTCCAGCCTTACTACTCATGGTTGAGCTTTTTTTACATCTTGCCCATTGTTACACAATGCCATTAAGGGCCAATATCCCCCTTTTTTATATATCTAAATCTCTAACTTGTGGTGGTATCTCACAGGCAGTTAGATCTGGTCTTCCATTGTCACATTGTTACACAATGCCATAAAGTGCCAGCATCCCCCTTGTTTGTATATGTAAACTTGTAAAAATAAAAGAGAGCAGGTGGGCCATCAGGCTGAGATACACTTTGAATAAAAAACACAGGTAAAATCACAAATGCATAAGCGCTTTTGGATCTAAGCCTTTCATCAGATAAAAAACATTCAAAACCTCACAAAATTTAAATAAAAATTAACCAATCACACCTCAGTATTGCACTCTCCTCCTTTTTGGGGCTGGCTTTAATGGTATAACCCCATTCAAACCAGGAGCTTCATCTGCTATTAGTTCAATAATCCATTTCATCTCATTATATTCTGTATAATTAACCAAATTCCCCATCCCCTTATATTAATTTTCATTATTTGTAAGACCATAAACTTAAAAGTATGGCTTGGCTTATTCATCACATGCAGACAAAGTACATTATGTGTATTACGTACCCCAATAGCTGATAGATGCTTCAGAATTCTTTCCTTTAGCATAAAGTTTGCTTTTCCCACATAGAAAGAAGTGCAATAAGATGGATAGGGCTAGACCATGGTTTTCACATAGGACGATGCAGGAAGATAATGAGTCCAATGGGGGTAAAATCATAACAGTAGTGATGTATGTAGTATATGCAAGGTACACAGATTGTAGAACACGAAATGTTGTTTACTTATCTGTGTCCTAATTTTGCACTTCTTTCTATGCAGGAAAAACAAACTGTATGCTAAAGGAAAGAATTTTGAAGCATCTATCACATATTGGGGTACGTAATACACACAGTCTACTTTATCAGCATGTGATGAATAATCCGAGCCAAACATTTAAGTTTATGGTCTTACAAATAATGAAAATTAATGTAAGGGGATGGGGATTTGGTTACTTATACAGAATATAATGAGATGAAATGGATTATTGAACTAATAGCAGATGAAGCTCCTGGTTTGAATGGGGTTATACCATTAAAGCCAGCCCCAAAAAGGAGGAGAGTGCAATACTAAGATGTGATCGGTTAATTTTTATTTAAATTTTGTGAGGTTTTGAATGTATTTTATCTGATGAAGGGCTTAGACACAAAAGCGTTTATGCATTTGTGATTTAACCTGTGGTTTTTATTAAAAGTGTATCTCAGTCTGGTGGTCCGACTGCTTTCTTTTATTTGTTACAAGTTTGGACTGTTTTGAGCAGTGGACCTTTAGTGAAGGATTCTTATTTATTTATTTATTTATTTCAGTTTGATTACTGGGGGAGTCCACTGGGCCAGAAAGTGCCCATTTTCAGTGGAGGCCCGGGGAGAAAAGCTCCATAAGCAATATGATACAATAAAGGTTACATAATGTTGAAGGTAAAGTTACAATTATAAAATTCATACAGTAAGAAAAGCAAATGCATAAAAAATATACTTTTAAAACACAGTTAAAGATAGTAGAGAACATAATTTACAGGAGTTTTCATTGAGGGCAGCAGGATTCAACTGTCTATACTACAAGGCTCTGAGGTTACATGTTATTTACAATATTTACATACTTGGAGTCAAGAGAGACATTTCTCAAACAGAGAGTGTAGCTTAGGTTTGTTTTAGGAGAATAGAAAATGTATTTGTTTGAGGGAGCATGGAGAAAGGAGTATAGAGAGCTCAAAGGAGAAAATTTCCTAGAATTTATGTAGGGTGAGAGCAGGAACATTTCCGTTTAGAAGACAGGTAAGAGAAATGTTTGGACTTGAAGGAGTCAGAGTTTGGTATGGTCCTAAGTAAAGGAGCTAAGGAGTTCCATTTTTTGCCTAGAGAGAAAGAGAGAAGGAGCTGGCCTGCAGGATGTTTGGGTTTGTGGACAGAGATTACATTTTGGTGTTCAGATCTCAGAGATCTGTTTGGGATGTATGGGAGAAGGATGTTTGTTAAGGCTGGGCATTTATCTGGGTAGAATATTAATTTGTGAGCGGAAGTTAGTTGGAGATAATCTAGGTGGTTAGAAAGTTCTATCCAGTTCAGAGATTGTAGGGAAAGGCAGTGGTGAGTAGAGTGTTTAGATTTAGTTGCAAATTTAGAGATCTTATTATAGCAAGTTTCAAGTTTGGATGTGTTAGAGGAAGACAGGTTAGTTAGTAGAGGGGCTCCATATAGTAAAGAAGGTAGAAGGTAGGTAGTTGCTAAGGTGTGCCTGGAGGAATTGGAGAGAAAGCGGTGATTCCTATAAAGCATACCTAACTTTTGTTGGGTTTTCTTTATGTTTTGTTGTATGTGGATATTGAATTTAAGGTGTTCGTCTATTGTAATGCCGAGGAGTTTTGCAGAAGGGACCACTTCTATAGCAGAGTTGGTTTGGCTTAGGACTTTGAAGACATTTTTGTCAAAAGAGAAAGCCCTGGGGGGGGAGTATTTTAGATTTATTGGAGTTGAGAGAGAGATGGTTTTGGTTCATCCAGTTCTCAGTAGTAGAGAAAGCTATTTGGGTTTTAGTTAGAAGTTCAGGAAGGTTAGAGGTGGTACAGACTAAGGTGGAGTCATCAGCGTATTGGATAACTGTTGTGTCAGGAATGACAGAGTGAAGGTTATTTATAAAAATGTTGAAAAGCAAGGGACCAAGGATGGACCCTTGTGGAACGCCGGTGGGAGTTGGTAAGAAGGAGGAGGTAGAGTTCTTCCATCTGACGGCTTGAGATCTGTCAGATAGGTAACTGGAGAACCAGGAAAGGGTATCTTGGGAGAGATGAAGGTTAGACAGATGAAAGAGAAGGTGTTTGTGGGAGATGGTATCGAAAGCTTTAGAGAGATCTAGGAGTACTGTGGATACTAGTAGTCCAGAATCTCAGGCTCGATTTACAGTTTCTAAGAAGGATAGTAAGGCAGTAATGGTGCTGTGGCCAGGGCAGTAACCATGTTGTGTGGGTGTTAGGAGATGATTCTGAGTTAAGTAAGGCATAAATTGGTGGTGGACACATTTTTCTAGAATTTTTGATATTGGTGAAAGTAGGGCAATGGGGCGGAAATTGGAGATATTGGTGTTTTTGCCTCCTTTGTGAAGAGGTAGAATGTAGGCTGAATGCCAAAGTTTGGGTACATAAGACTCTTTTAAGGATTTGTTAATTAGAATGGAGATTGGGAGAACAATACCTTCAGCAGCACATTTGAGGAAGGAGGAAGGTAAATTGTCAGGGGCATTGGAGCATGGCTTTAGTTTGGATAGGAGCCTTTTTATAAAAGTGGTTGAAACAGGTTTGAGCTGGAAATTGAGTGGACAGTTATTAGGAGGGTTAGGTGTTGAGGAAGGGGAATTGGATGGATTATTGTTTGGGAAAGATTTGGTTAGCAAAGCTATGGATTCAGTAAAGAAAGTGTTGAATTGAGAGCTTAGTTCCATGTCAGTTATACTAGGGTCAGGGTAGGGATTTTTCCTGGACTCTGGATGGAGTAGGGAATTAACTGTTTTCCGGAATTGTTTTGGGTTCTTGTTAATGTCGGACTGAAATTTATTGTAGTAGTTTTTTTTGTCTAAGGTGATAAGTTTTTTTACTTGGTTGCGTAGTTGGGTGTATTGGAGCAAGGTAGAAGACATTTTATTTTTCTGGTAAAGCTTCCAGGATTTATCCCTAAGATGCATGTTAAGTTTTGTTTCTTTGGACAGCCAAGGAGCAGAATTAGCTTTGACTCATTAGTTTCTAGGAGGGGCTTGGGAGTTGAGAGTATTTAGGAAGACAGAGTTAAAGTGTTCTACAGCATTATCAAGGGGAAGAGTATTTAGTATTTGCCAGTTTATATGTTTAAAAGTGTTAGAGAAAATAGTGGGGTTGAAGTTGCTAAGATTATGAGTGTGGATGTAGTGGTGTTGATGTTGGATGGAGTTGGCTGAGCGGTAAATGAATGCTGGGAGATGGTCACTAAAGGAGTCAGGGCTGGTGCCAGAGAGAATTATTTTGTTGGGGTGAGAGACTAGGATCCAGTCAAGGATGGATCCTGGGGGGGGTGGTTTTTGTTAGGACGAGTGGTGGAGTGGATAACTTGGGAGAAGTTGTAAAGGTTAATGAATAGGGAGGGGGAAGGTGAGTTGATTTTATTCCAATCAATATTAACATCGCCTTGGATGTAGGTTTCATATTTTATTTCAGTTGAGGCCCAGTGAAGAATATCTTCAAGGGTAGAAATGTTATTACCTGGGGAGATATATAGGGAGATAATGCAGATATTCTTATGTTTATTTAATCGTAGTAGACTAGCGGTTAGTTCAGAATTTTTGAATTGTGGAATTGGGATTTGTAGGGGGATTAAGGAAAGATGGTTAGAGTAGATTAGCGCAGAGCCTCCACCTTTTTTATTTAATCGGTCGGTTCTGTGAATTTGGAAACAAGGAGGTAAGATTTCAAAGTTGGCAATGTGGGATTTTAGCCAGGTTTCAGAGATAGCTAAGATGTCAGGTTGGTTGTGGTAAATCCAAGCTTGTAATTGGTGTATTTTGTTATTAAGGCTTTGGGCATTGACAGTGAAGAACTTTAGGGCGTTAGGAGAGGAAGCAGAAGTAGAGGAGGGAGGGGGAGAAGGGTCGTGTGAAGTGGGAGAGGTAGGGTGAGGGGGGAGGAGTTGTTAGTGGTGTGGCAGGGGCCAGGGTTGGGATGGATATCTCCAGATAAGGCTAGGTCATTGCAGATGATAACTTTTAGCTTTTTAGGTTTATGTAGTGGGAGACTGCTTGGGGCTAGTTGTAGTATATGAGTGAATGATTTAGTTGTTGTGGAGAAGTGTTTGGGATGGAATAGGTACAGTAGGTTAGGTTGAATTAGAGAGGAAGATATATTATGAAAGTGGATGGACTGCAATGGTTGCAGGTGAGAGCTAGGGATAGTTTGTGTGGAAGGAAGGTAAGGGGAAGTTTTGAAATGGTAAGAAGTAGCATAATAGACAGGAATTAGGAGTATGAGAAGGGAGCATGGGACACAGATAGAGTAAAGGATTTGGGACGTCATGTTTAGAGAGGGAGTATTGAATGGAATAAAAGTAGTGGAAGTGGACAGGGAAAATTGGGAGGGAGAGTTGAGGAAGTAGATGGGGTTAAAATTGTTTGTAGGGGAGAGAAAGAGACTAAGTTAAGGAGGGGAAAAGTATAGTGGTTTGGGAGGAGTAAGAGGGGGAAGGGTAATGAGGAGAAGGCTAGGATTAGATAATTAGTGAGAGAGGGAGGGGAAATATGAGGAATATATGTGGAGGTGCTGGGGGCGGGTGGAAATTGGGGGCAGGGTAGGGGAGCGGAGTGAGCCCGCAGGGCGAACGGAGCGGGAAGAGCCAAAGGAAGGAGAATGATAGGGAAAACAATCAGGAGAGTGAGAGAGCAGAAGGTAAGTTTGCAAAGATGTGTAGTGGGTTAAAAGACTGACAGAGAAATATAGTTGTTGGTAGACATATAGAAGAGATGACAGTAGAAGAAGGTAATAGGTTTTGAGAGGGAATAGAGATGGGTGTTTGCCAAGTGGAAGAGAAAAAGAAATGAGGAGAGGTAATCCAGGGAGAAATAGAGAGGGAGAGAGCAGTAGAAGAGATGTATAGGAGCTAAGTAGGTAAGATAAGGAGGAGAGAGGGAAAATTAGTAGAGATAGCAAGAAGGTAGAGGAGCGTCATCTAGTGGGAAATCAGATTGAACCAACAAAGTCTCAAATCCAGTTGGGGAGAGATATTGAAGTCAGAAAAGGGATAGAAATATATTAGGGAGAGTAGGGTTATTTAAGAGACAAGAAAAGGGGAAAGCGTTGGCTGCTGGCTAACCTGGTAGGGGAAGCGCACCACAACCTACTTGAGTTTATGTACTACCTTAAATTGTTACAAAAGGTTGTAACACCTTACTAAAGGATTCTTGGTTCTGTTTGTTTGTTTATATATGTAAATCTCTAACCTGCAGTGGTATCTTGTAGGCAGTTAACCTAGTACTTACCTTTGAACCTATAAGTAATACAGAGAAAGTACAATACAATTATCTCTTAATGTTAGTTGGGGAGGTAGAGAGAAGCTTCTTCAGTGCAGTTTCCTAAGTAAAGTACCTCAAGAGTGATACATTGAGCAGAAAAACGTTACACAGCAAAAGACCATCTGAGCATGACAATTATATTAACAGCAAATTAAGGGATTTTAAAATTCAAGTCTAAATTACTGTATCTAAGAGGTGACTAAGACAGAAGGTATGCCTTTTGCCTCATGGATTTGGTATCCATTATTCTAGTCCAATTGCAGTTTTAGGTCTAAGGAGGCATTCCATAAGGAAACTTTATTTTCTGCTATAGCCTGCAATAAGCTATAAGAACAAAAGGGTGAATCTGTATGGTCTTTGCCTGCATGCTTAATTGATTTTTTTCTCCATTGAATAAACTTGAGAATATTGTGGATACGTTGATGGATTTCCTAATCTGTATCACAGATTGCAGCAAAGTTCTGGGCAATATCTAAGTTTATAATCAAGGCCTTGATACTGCATAGGTAGAATAAATGGGTTCACAATCTATCAGGAGTAACATTTTATATATCTGTCAGCATCAACACTGAGTAACATCATGTTAACATCAGCCTTGTTTCTATTCTTCTCTATCCATGTCTGTGTTTCTTCTACTGTCCTGTTATATCTTAATAATTTATTTATTTTTTATTTTACATTTGTTGACCGAGGAAGTCTGGATGGGCAAAAAGACCCCTTTTCAGCAGAGGCCCGGACAGAAAAACTCCAGTATATGCAGCACAATCAAAATATTTTAACGTTATATAATATCAACAATGTCAGGCAGAATACAATTAAAATAAATTTTACAATGTCAAAATAGATAGGACAGTAACTCGACATACAATAGTAAGGCTTTATACTAATTATACTCTATATAGATATAGTTAAAAATAATTATGTAGTAGGACAGATGCCACAATACAGAGTATCGAGTTATTTACAAAATGCAGATAGCAAAAGTTGATTTTGTTTTGAAATATAAACGAAATGAGTGATAAAAGAGAGGCATAATTAGAAGGTGTGGTGGGTGAAAGAGTGATAGTTGGTAAAAGAGAAGAGCAGAGTAGAGGTGTAGCAGAAGAGGAGGAAGAAGAAAGGATTTTATATTTATTCTGGAGATGTATAGCTACAGAGCCAGGATGGTCAGAGGTGTTCTCTTAGATGGGTTTTGAATTTCTGCTGGTTTTCAAGAAGCCCGAGAACACGTGAAAGGACATTCCAGAGGGTTGCTGCAGAGTTTGAGTATAAGGAGACTCCCAATGCATTCTGAGCTTTAGTGATGGAGAGGAGTTTGTCTTAAGAGTGAAGAGCTTTAGTAGGGTAGTAGGGCTGAAGTGTGCCTTTTAGTGCCTGATATGTATCAGGGTAGTATATTATAGTATGAGCTAGTAGTAGCTGACTGTAGTGGGGGTGATGTGGGAGTTCAGTCCAATTTAATTGTTTAAGGGAAGAACAGTGATGAGTTCTGAAGGGGCAATTTGCAGCAAAGTGAGTTATTTTATTGTAGCACTGTTCCAGCATTGTTTGCATGGATGTCTCTAGTTAGTATAACAGCAGAACGACATACAGTAAGGTAGGAGGTAAGCTTTAGCTATGGCTTCCCTAACTCTGTCTGTTATGTAGAATTTTGTTCTATACAAGAGGTGAGCTTTTGGTATTTTTTTAATAACAGTTTGGAAATGTAGGTCAGATTTCAATGTATCATTAATGGTGACTCAAGAGTTTGGGATTAGGGAGCTATTTAATCAGGGTGTTTTAATGTAGTGATTTTGTCAAGAGTTTTGCTTTGGAAGAATGTTTTACGGGTGGAAAGTAGAAGTTTCATTTGGGGGGGGGGGTTAAGTAGGAGTCATGAGTTGTCTAGCCAGGGTTTTGGGGACGCAAAAGATTCTTGAGTAATTTCTTGAATTTTTTTGTAGGTTATAGGCTACGCAGATGAGTCCATATTGCAAAAGAGCTGTGTTGGAAGTGGTGTGTAGCTCACTTATAAATATGTTAAACAGGAGGGTCCAAGGATGAAGAATTCCTGCTGCCATTTGACTGCTTGGAATCTACCTGTTAGGTCACTGGTAAACCAGGAGATGGGGGAGGAGGAGAGACCCAAGGAGGTGAGTTTTATTAAAAGTTTGTGGTTAGAGAAGGTGTTTAATGTTTTGGACAGATCTAGGAATACGAACAATACCATGTTTCTGGTATTTCTGTTTTTATTAATTTTATCAATAAAGTTAAGTAGGAAAAGGACTGTTTATGGTTAGGTATTGCAGTAACTGGGAATGGAAACGCTTTTCTAATATTTTAGATGATGCTGACAGAATGGAAGTTGGTCTGAAGTTGGAGTAGTTAGAGGGTCCTCATTTATGAAGAGACAGTATGTATACCTTCTGCCAAATGGTTGGGACATGAGATCCTCAAATGGATCTGTTTATTAGTATAGGTATTGGATAGGACAGAACTTCAGGGTCACCTTTTAGAACTAAAGGAGGAAGGTTCTCTGCAGCAGAGCCCATAGTTCTTAGTTTTAAGAGATACTTTCTTATGGCAAGTGAAATTTATGTTTCTAACGTCCGTGTAAAAAGTATGATGCATAGTAACATCAGTGGACATGTTTACCAACTCCTGAATGCCGCACTGTACATTGCCTGACCTGTGTTTATGACACTCTGTCTGAACTCACCTGGACAGCATCACCAGGCCATTCTCTTTGTTCACTTACTGCCATCTGCATTTTGTAATAAAGCAAAGCTGTACTCTGAGGATTTGTATATTGTCTCATTTAAGTATCATAATATGTGATGTCACTTCCACGTATTAATTATTAATAATTGAAACAATTACGAACCCCCTATGGACTACTAAGATGAAATAACAGTCCCATTGTTTTCAGATTCTTCAGAGAAATAAACAGGCATCTTGTGTCAGCAGCAAGATCACTGTGTTACATTCTTTTTTTCTAACTTTGCTAATCATGTCTTTTCCTTGTTCTGCTTTGTAATATTATTTACTTTTCCCCAACACGTTATACTACTATTTGCTCGGATTACCACAACTGATTTGTTTCTTTTAAGGTCTGATACTCTACTCTACCAAACTATGCGTGACCACTTACCAGGTTATTACATGTTTAGGTATCTAGACAGTTGAAACACATGGCTTTGTATACGTTTTAAGGTCTGATACTCTACCAAACTATGCGTGACCACTTACCAGGTTATTACGTGTTTAGGTATCTAGACAGTTGAAACACATGGCTTTGTATAAGTTTTAAGGTCTGATACTCTATCAAACTATGCGTGACTATTTACCAGGTTATTACGTGTTTAGGTATCTAGACAGTTGAAGCACTTGGCTTTGTATAAGTTTATTAGCTGATTTCTATCATTTCTATTTCAAGCTGCCAAAATCATGAGTCATTTCTTGCCCTGTTACTAAATATTACATCCACCATTTTCATAAAACAGAATTTGATTATGAAAGATAATAGAAGTCAAGTCAGAAAATGAGATCTTGGAAGAATTAAGTGGCTAACAGTCAGGGTTATAGTTCCTGTAAAGATAGCAGTGCCCTGTTTAATTATCAACCTGAAAATATGATTGCACATCCAAAGAAAATGTCCTGGTTGGGAGTGAAAACCACAAAAATAAGCCAAACAAAACTCCACAAACAACAGGTACAGCCCCCCCCCCCAACAACTTTATTGCTTTCATCCTTTTAATCACGGGCATCTTCAGAAGTACCAAGTACACTCTAAAAATTAATTATATATTAGAAAGACCACATCACATGTTAAAGAGACAGAGTTTGCCACCTACTCAGTCACAATCCAGCTTACTTCATTTTTAAAACACATTTTATATTTAGAGCATTGTTAAATTCAGAAAGTTATTTAAGTATTTAAGAATGCATTTTTTTCTGCATACTTTATCATTATGATGAAGAATGCAACACTGAGAATCATGCACGTAAACCTGGCATTACATGTTTTTGAAACATTAGTTCCTCAAAACTTTTGAAAAGTTATCAGTACTCATCTGATGTAGGTTTCTAATAATATAGTTTTCTGGGCGGGGCAGGTGGGCCACTCTTCCTGCTAGAGAGGAACACATAGTCTATAAACAGTGTCTTTTATCTACTAAACTAATAATAGAGAGCAATTAGGCTCATTTTCTCTCAAATTAAGTTTCTAAAATGCTGCCAGGTGTATTTTTCCTTATGTATTCTTTCATTATATATACTGGTACATGATCAGTCATTATACATTAATGCCACTTGACTAGATATCAGACTTGTTTTATTTATTGCTGCTGTTAAGAGTGCTATATAATCTTTTCATGAGGCTCTTCCCTTTTTTAGCTGCTGTGTCCCGGTGCGATAATGTTTTGACTTTGTATATGGATTTGTGTTCCATATCCTATTTTCAACGTAATCTGCTTCATTAATCTGTCAGTCAGTACAAATTTGTTGCTGACTGTAGCATTAGCATTTAGTAAGACAGTTTTAACTGCTGGAGCATAAAGCTGTTATTGCTACTCATAATAATAGTGGGACAATATCAAACTTAAGTTTCAGAAAGTGACTGCTTAGCGGCTGACAAAATATTTCTTTATAGTATTAAATAGAGGTCAGACGCTAGCCAACATCTCTTTGCATTCCATGGTACGTTCCTGTATTTTAAATAGAGTCATTCTGCCTTTATTTTACAGTTTGCACAACATGGTGTGTTAAATGTTGCTGTGACAAGATGCTATTTTTGTCTACAGCATTACTTTATTTTGAAATAGCTGCTTAAAATTCACAAATGCAAAGTGTATTATTGCATTATTTCATTAACATTTTATATATGCAATGAAAATAGCAGCTCCCAACAGAGTGAACACCTCTCGGGCTGAAAATAAAGTTAAAAGACAAATGCTAAATAAATACCCTGAGAGGTGACCACGGAACCATTCAAACGCCAGGTTATTCTGTTGTCCAAACGTAGATATAAGTTAGATAATCCAAATGGAAAAAACAATAAGCGTAATATTACGCATTTGTCTTTTAACATTATATATATATATATATATATATATATATATATATATATATATATATATATATGATGTGTAGTTCCAGAAATCTACAAATGCAGTCAAGCTGCAGTCAACTTCGTCACGAAACTCATAAAGTAGTGAATACTGTAAGAATGTTACTTCACAGGACTAGTTGTAATGTTAACATTGATGTTATTCCTTATCATAGTTTGTTTACTGGATTATTATGCACTGATACACTTACAAAGCTGCAATGGTGTAGTGTGATATGCGTTAGTACTACATACTTTCCCTTGCTCACTCGTAGATAATGAGTCCATACGAGGATGCTTTCTTTTATGATACCAGCCACATTGTTCAGTAGCACAGATAACGGTGTCAGAAAATACTTTTATACCAAGCAAGTTCTTTGTGAAGTAATTACATTAAAATGAAGACACAAGTTTCAACACACTATTTATTTCCCTTTCTATGTTAAATAAAATCTGACAAGCATATTTCCCTTGATGGATCAATAGAGCGTTTACCTGAGCATGTTAGTTTGCAGGTACGTTTTTCGTGTATAGTGTTTGTGTATCCATGTATTATGATACAGGAAGTATATGTGTCATGGTAATTATGCAGGTAGCATCAAGAATGAAGTTAGCTTCTCATGACCATTTCTAATGTGATATTGTGACATGGCTTAATCAGTTATTTACTAACCTTTGGTTTACTCAATAGTAAAATGCTAGCATTTTAATAAACATGTTTAATGTTAAGCCGCTAGTTAATCTGCCGGCAAGTTATACTCCTTATCTCGTAGGAGTTACTAACCTTGCAAACTTTTGCTAAGATATCTTTATACAGTATTTTACATAACTGCATTTATTAAAATATTGCAAGCTTAAAGGTGATGCGGAATGGCCTCTTGGCTGAAGACATTACTCTGCATTTTTGGACTGTCATGCAAATTTCCACTAAGGAGTATGTCATCTACTCAGTAATGCAATTATTGTAGTTTGTGTAGATGAATGATGTAATATCATAATGCTTTGCCAAGTCAAATTTCATCTAAGCCATGGCTTCTGATGAATAATCATTTAAAGTCTCAGGACTCTCATTGCCAATTCCCAAAATGTGGACACCGAATGACTAAAAATTTGGACTTACATATACAAAGTCCAGGATTGTCATGCCTTGGAGGTATAGTGATCTTGGAGTTGGTAAGTTTGGGGAGGTGCCCCCCACACATCAGGGAATGCATAATGCCTTACTTCTACTCCAAAAAAGAAGTTTAAAGGAGAAGAGCTATGCTTACTATTCACTCTCCACGTGTATTTTTGGTCTTTTTTTTTTTTTGGTGTCTCAGGACTTTGCCAGGTGATTTTTAGGATTTACCCACAGGGAAAGATAACTACACAGGATATTAACTTACAAGTCATACAAATAAATATATCCATTGTGCCTCATTCTCTGTCACTTTTGAGTATGTACTTAAATATTATTAGGTCTGGTGGGTGCCCAAAAAAACTACATGACCAAGAATTATTACTTTCTGTGTGTTTATATATTTTACTAAGCAAAGTTAGTTAGGTTGAACAGTATTTGGTATATTTTACCTACCCCTGAAACTCAGACACCCACACACACACCTCATACAGTCATAAGTTTATACTAGTCGATAGACCAGTTAAGCCTTCTGAAGCCTAATCACTGCAACCCCAATGGTACTCCCAAGTAATTACTTCCCTACCCATAAGGGGTAGGGAACTAGGCCTGGGGTAAATTTGTGGTTTCACATACAGTGGATATAAAACGCTTACACACCCCTGTTAAAATGCCAGGTTTTTGTGATATAAAAAAATTAGACCACGATAAATCATTTCAAAACTTTTCCCACCTTTAATGTAACCTATAACCTGTACAATTCAATTGAAAAACAAACAAATCTGTTAGGGGATAAAGTATAAATAATAAAACATGTACAATAAGCTGGTTGCATAAGAGTGCACACCCTTAAACTTATACTTTGTTGAAGCACCTTTTCATTTAACATGAAATTTTAACATGGGGTGTGTACACTTTTTATATCCACTGTACATTTGTCTAAGCTACATTTGAAGATAGTGAGGAACATACTTTGTTTTACAAAAATACAAGAGTTTGTTCCAGAGATTAATTCTTTGAGAGAGATATCTGCCACACAAAGAAGTACTACTTGTGTTGCAGTATAGATTTAGGTTCTTTGATCTTCTATTTATGTGTTACTAGCAGTTTTAATGATATGTAGTACATCAAGAATGGATTGGTCATTTACCGCTTTGGAAGCAAAGTGTACTTCAGCTCATAAGAGCACTATCTGAAGAAGCCAGAGAAGAGGGACAGGGCTTTTTCATGCTCTGGGTACTAAGTGAAGTTTATACCCAAGATTTGTAGTGAGATGTCATTGGTGTTTTTATGGTGAGTTAACATGTTTGAACAAGTACATACCGAAAAGTACATTGCATTATAATATGGCCCTGATAAGGGATAAACAGAGAGGAATGACCACTACAAGGTGCCCTTATCAATCAGCTGAGTAAAGTAGAAGGCTCACTTAATGACAGTCGCTACACAGCAATCACACGTGAGTTTGTTATTCATTAAGGTGCCTAGGTCTTTAATGACAGTGTCTGTTTAAGGGGATGCCTTTTATGTGGCAAGTAGGTGACAGCTCCTGCTTCTTTAACTGTATGATGCTAGACATACTGGTGTTCAGATTTAGAGTGGGATCCTGACATTGTAAGGCTGCCCAAGGTAAGCCCTCTCTCAGGAGAATTGATGATGACTTTTAGCTTGCAATTATCCATGAACTTGGTCAGCCTAATGCTTTTAATGTCAGCTTTCACATCACAGAAGTAGAAATAAAATAGAAGTGATCCCAAAACAGAATCCTGGAGTATACCACTGGTGACAAGTCTCTTGGAAGATAATGTGTCATTAACTTTAACAGAATGCTACCTGTCAGTGTGACAGTGTGCAATCCAGTGAGTTATTTAGGGATTTATATGGGGTTTGACTAGTTAGTCAATGAAGCCAGCATGGGATATAATTTCAAAAGCCTTGGATAACTCAAAGGGAGTTGTGTGCATGAAGTTACTCTCATCTGTAGCTTCTGTGACTTTCTAAAAATCCAGTTGTATTTAACAGACATAAAGCTAGATTGGTTAGGGTCCAGTGATTGAAGGTTCCTTGTGTCTCTGTTGATGAGGTTCCTTATGTCTCTGTTGATGACATCCATAATGATGCATTCCATAGGGACTGAAGGTTCCTTATGTCTCTGTTGATGACATCCATAATGATGCATTCCATAGGGACTGAAGGTTCCTTATGTGTCTGTTAACATCCATAATGATGCATTCCATAGGGACTGAAGGTTCCTTATGTCTCTGTTGATGACATCCATAATGATGCATTCCATAGGGACTGAAGGTTCCTTATGTCTCTGTTGATGACACCCATAATGATGCATTCCATCACCTTGCAGATGATGCTGATAAGAATGAGAGTTATAGCTGCCAGGGTTCATTGTGGAGCCTCTTTTGTGGAAGGAACAACTAACTACTACATGTGTTCTCCAGGCTTCTGCTATGTATCTAGTAGGTGGAATAATTTAAGGAGGAGGTCTGATGACATTTCTTACTGACAAGGAAACCATCTGGTATGTTATCTGGACCTATAACACTGCTATCTTTGGATTTGAGTAGTGCCTTTAGCATCTGTTCAGAGGCAATCGCTGGTGGGGTATTATTATAGACTGGCTGCTTTGCAATGGGAAGTTTGAGGCAAAAAAGGGAAGATGTTGAAGCTGAATTTATTCATGGGATTTTCTTGGTAAATTAACTATGGACAAGTGGGATGAAAATCTTACGTTCTTAACCATTGATGTCCAAGATCTCTTCTCAAGCATTCCTGTGACCACGGGACTGGACTATTTTTACAGCAGTTTAAGCAAATATTTAGGTAGCAGCTGGGATAGAGTGAATTTGATAATGGACATGATGAATTTGGTGTTGGAACACAACTACATAGAACATCAAGGTGAATTCTTCAGACAATCTCGAGGGGTGGCCATGGGAGCATCATGTGCCCCTGTTTTCGCCAACATGGTAATGCTCGAGTGGGAAAATACACATATATTTTCAAGTGATTTTTACAAACACATCAGGCTATATACTAGATTCTTGGACAATGTGTTTATCATTTGGACAGGACCAACTGATATGATTCCCACTTTTGTGGAATATCTTAACAACACCACAGATTTTTTGAGATTCACGTTCCAACACGATAAAAAGGGTATTGCATACTTAGACACGTGGATAGGCAATAGTGTGTCTAAGTATGCAATACCCTTTTTATCGTGTTGGAACGTGAAAATAGTTTATTTGCAAGAATGTTAGCTGTATCCTTAGGGTTTGACTGGGTGATACCAGTAGAGGTAAGTCCAGTGTAGTTCCGGGTATTATTTCTGAGGTTCTTTACATAATTAAATTTTTTTTATAGTTATTCTTTGCTGATGTAGCAATTTTTAGTTCATAATTAGTCTTACAAGATTTGATCATGCTCTCAGGTCCTTTACTAACTCTTTTGAGGTCAATTACAACACACTTAAGCTTTTTTTCTAATTCCTTAGGGCTATGAGTTTTTAACTTTTATTGCAGAGTTTATCATTGAGTTCCACCAGAGAAGTTTGTTGCTCAGCTTGACATGGTATTTATCACAAACAGAAACATGAACCTTAAAACAGGAGTTGAGGTTAGAGTATAAATTTGGGTATGTGTGGCAGCATTTTGTTATTGAGGGGTGGAGGACTGTTGAACCATCTCAAGACATCATCAAGTGCAAGGAAATTGGCATCAAAGAAGTTTCTAAAGATGGTTAGTTGGTCTTTGACCTGTAGTGGGACGATATGGTGAATTAGACATGGCAGTAATCTGATTTGACCAGTGAGGGTTTGACAATGCATGAGAAGCAGACAGGGGCTTTCTTTTGAGAGGGCAAGAATGAGCATGTGCGTTGAGGGTAATAATTTGATCAAGTGAATTTGCAATGATAATATCAAGGAAGCAATGAGAATATTTATTTGCAGAGGTATCATTGTGACAACTTTTGCAAGGGTAGTTAATTTCTTCTAGAAAGATGCTTAGGTTAATGAGGAATGTTTCTAGTTTATTAAGATATATTTTAGTATTTGTGAGGATCATGGACAGCATTCTGTAGTTGGTCAGGAAAATGTATGATGTCTATTTACTGATATTAGGATAAGAAATATTTCAAATCATTCCTCTTGTTTATTAGTCTAGAGATGAGTGTGTTTTAATAAACACAGCCAGTTCACCAGTGGCATTTCAGCTCTCTACACTCGTTGGCTTAGACAGATTAGCCAGGTAAGAAGGGCATGTTGTTGCTGTTCTGGAACAAGGTTTTATTGACAGCACAGATAAACATGTTTTTTTTTTTCAGATTTAGGAAAGTCTTGAGGGAGGACATATTCGTATTTTTGCTCCTATCACTGAGCAGCACTAAACTGATATTTGCCTGATTAGAATTAGCATTTAGTAGTTTGATAACCTTAGAATGACATTGCCTAAAAAGGCACTGTGGGGATAGTGAAGGTCTTACTTATAATGCATGTTTTATGTAGGTGTGGTATTAATAATAAATATTTGCACCTCTCACATGTGGACTCATTCTGTGATAGTACCAAATGGCTGTCAGTAAGAATGTGCCAGTTTATTCATTGCATTAGAGCACCTAGAGATAGAAGGCTGGCAACAGATAGGCCAGAGATGTTTAATCTAGTAATGACAAGGGGTATACGTTATGTGATTTCATGGGATCTGATAACCTTTGGTCTCTGTAGAAGGTAAGGGAGCTGTATGATATAAAATTATTCTGACTTTTCTTTTCTTTATTATCTAATTATGTAACTGATATGTAGAATAGTTAGGTATAGGCCCCATGTGTATGTAAGTATCTTTATTTACCTGCTGCTCACAGGTTCATAGGAGTTTACTAGGCTAACAACCACAAGGGCCTTTTTAAGCCTAGCCATGCATCCTGTTGACAAGTTCTGACACTGTTGATAAGTGTAAGCAGGGGTGTGGAAGATGAAACATTTACAAGCAGGGTCCTTGGAGATGAACTATTTGCAGGTTGCCTGTGTCCATTACAGGCATAGGTGCCAAACTAGGGATTAATTTCCTGTTCCCAGCCAATTGTCCAAGTTGCACTTGACTTGGATTAGGGAAATGCTCTGCTTCACATGGAAGGGGAGCCTGTTCCATAGACGTGGTAGTCTCTGGGATCAATACCTGTCTCTCCAGCAGGTCCTATTTATATCACAGGCAAGGTTTAAGCCTTTAGAATGGGTAATTCTGGTGCTGTTTGTTTTGTGGATATGCAAGAGGTCCATCAGAGTGGGGTCTGACAATGCCCTGTATGCCAGGGATATCTCTCCCCTCCAAAGCTTGTAGGAGACAGAATATAGGGATAGGACCTTGAAGCAGTCTGCATAGGACATTTTACTTACACCCTGCATAACCTCTGTGGATGTTCCAATTGTAGGATATGCCTGGTTAGGTACATACCAAAGGGAGCATTGTACTCAATGATAGGTCTGATGAATGCAGAATACAATGGGACGATAACTTCCTTGGACTTAGATGCCATACCTTTGTTTATAAGTTGTGCAACATAGAATGATTTCCTCACTACTGTAGACATGTGATGGTCAAAGGTTAGATTACTATCTATGTGTGTCCCTGATTACTGGGTCAGCTACAAGGAATGTGTTGTCGATATGACAGTTACCAGGGGTGGATAACTTCCCAAAGGATACTATTATGCATTTCTTGGCATTTAGTTTTAGTCCCTGGCTCTGACACAGGTTGTTTGTCTGTGTAAGCCCCTTCTGGAGAACATTTGTGTCAGT
This sequence comes from Protopterus annectens, assembly GCF_019279795.1. Taxonomy (NCBI): domain Eukaryota; kingdom Metazoa; phylum Chordata; order Ceratodontiformes; family Protopteridae; genus Protopterus; species Protopterus annectens. The sequence goes on along the minus strand of NC_056735.1, from coordinate 27,143,309 downwards.
ATGGGATTCAATGACAGCTCCTAATTTGTAATCATCTGCAAATTTAGTCAGCCAGAGACCATTGACACTAGCCTTGACTTCAGAGAAGTAAATGCCAAAAAAGAGCTGCCTAAGGACCAATCCTTGAGGGACTTCACTTGTGACTGGCCTCTTTGTAGAGGTGGACTCCCCAATTCTAACTTCCAGAGTCCTGTCTGTGAGCCAGTTGGCTATCCACTGGGTGATACACAAGTTTTACCTAACTTCTTGAGTGTGTCAAATATGCCCAAGTGGGGTATAGTGTCAAATGCCTTAGCCGGATCAAAGTAGGCAATGTGAACCATTTTTCCCTCATCCATTGCTTTGGTTACCTTTTTAAAGAAGTCCACCAGGATGAGTAGGCATGATCTGCCCTTTAAGAAACCAAACTGGGCAGGGTCCAGTGTCTGGAGGTGTACTATATCTCTATTGATCATTTCCATGATCATTCTTTTCATGGCTTTACATATAAGATTAGTGAGACTTATGGGTCTGTAGTTTCCAGAGTCTGTAGATGGCCCACTTTTGTGCTCTGTTGATATTGTAACATTAACAAATAGTTCTACAAAAGTAAAGTATTTAATATATCCTGATGTTACTTCGAAAAAATATGGTACAAATTATTAGGCAAGGTACCTCAATTTTTTAGATGAACATTGAAACATACATGTGGACAGAAAAGTTGCATGATTCATATAATATATGCTATTGTTTATATAATGGAGGTATTTAAACTCCTTACTGGAATCTAATTGGAATCCTGCCAGACCAGTGATGGAAATAATTTTATCAGATTATTATTTAGTTGAAAAAAGTGTACTCAAAAGAAGAACACTGATGTACAACAGTTGCTTAAATATAGGTTCATAGGTTCATAGGTTCATACTAGGCTATCTGCCCGAGGGCATTTACAAACCTAGCCCATCGTTTTGTGGCTTACGCCACCCCTTTAGTATGGGGAACTATACCCATTATTTTGCTGTGCCTCTGTCGAGCAGTGACACTGAGGTAATCCCTGGGGTATATCTGCGATCTCCCATCCATTGGTCAAGATTTCTCTTGAACAGGGCCAGCGAGGTGCTCTGCCTCACATGTACCGGGATTTTGTTCCACAGCATAGGGAGTCTTTGGGTGATGAATCTATCCCTCCAGCACGCCCTATTAATACCGTGTCAGGTTTAAGTCTCCGCCCTTGTGGCTCTGATGGATCTAGATTTTTGAGGTGAAGCATATTCATCAAATCTGGGTTTGACATGGCCTTGTATGTTAGGCAAAGGTCACCTCTGAGCAACTGAATAGAGCTGGAGTTCTTTCAGTCGGGCAGCATAGGACAGATTTTTGAGACCCTTTATCCTTTTGGTGAGGAACTTTGTGGCCTCTCCAGCTGCTGCAAGTGTCGGGTCAGATACATTCCGAATGGGGCATTGTACTCAATCATTGGTCTGATGAGTGATGAGTAAAGGAGACTATGACCTCCCTTGATCTAGATGAGAATCCCATGATAAGGTGGGCAATGTAGAAGGTCTTCCTAACTACTTTAGCTACATGGGTGTCGAATGACAGACTACTATCAACCTGGGTCCCCAGGTCCCTGATAACTTCTTCTGTGCTCAGTGGATTGCCACCTATTTGGTAGCTAGGTAACCTTGTTTTGGGTATGACTATGCATTTTTGGCATTTAACTTTAGGCCGTGGCTCTGGCACCAGTTATCCATTTCTGTGAGACCCTTCTGAAGGATATCTGTGTCAGATGTGTTTTCTACTATGGCCCAGTTTGCAGTCATCTGCAAACTTTGTCAGCCATAACCCTCCTGTGTTTGCTTGTACTGAAGTAGATGCCAAACAAGAGTGGGCCCAGGACTGAGCCCTGTGGGACACCACTTGTGACAGGCTTTGAGTCTGACATGGCGCCAGCAACTCTGACCCTGTGGGTTCTGTCACTCAGCCAGTTTGCAACCCATCTTGTGATGTATAGGTTGACATTTAAGCTGATGAGTTTTTCAATGATACCCGAGTGGGGTATTGTATCAAGGCCTTAGCCAGATCGAGGTAGGCTGTATGGACTGCCTTTCCTCATCAATGGCTTTGTTGACTGTTTGAAAAAGTCAACCAAGTTTAAAAGGCATGATCTGCCTTTGACAAAGCCAAACTGGGTTGGATCCAAAGTCTGCAAATTCCTATGTCTTTATTTATGAGGTCCATTATGATCCTCTCCATGGCTTTGCAGATAAGGCTTGTCAAGCTAATGGGCCGGTAATTTCCAGGGTTGGTGGAGGCACCGCCTTTGTGAAGTGGTACCACAGTTGCAGTGCGCCACTCCATCCAGAGGTAAGACTATGATTAAACAGCTGTACTAGCTGTGGGTTTAATTCCTCATTGAGTTCATGGAGCACACAGCCGGGGACACCATCAGGTCCCATAGATGCTGTGTTTTTGCTTTGGAGAGCAGTTCTCACTTGGGCTGGAGATGTTTGGGGGCTGCAATCGTTTGGTATAGATATCTCCTTTGGGCTGAACCTGTCAGCCAGTATGTTGGCAATGTCTGTAGGATCAGTAATCTTCACATCATTTTGAACTAGCTCTGAGCATATCTGGGAGTTTCCTCCCAGGTTTCTAACATAGCTAAAGAAGGCCTTATGATTGTCTTTTGAGTCTTTAGCTATTTTTCTCGAAATTTGCTTTGGATGATTTTATGAGAGCTCTTAGTTTTTACTTATAGTGATCAAGGGTGTCTTACCTTTTAAGGATTTTGCTCTATCTTGTAGTAGCTTCCTCCTTTTGTTGTAGAGTTTGTTTATGGCTGGGGTCCACCAGACTGGCCTTTGGTACAAAGAGTCTTTGTTTTGCTTGGGATTGCCTTATCCATGCAGTCCTGCAGGTGCTGGTAGAAGGCATTTGTAAGTGATTCAGCGGCTTGAGTACTGTTTGGAGACCACACTAGTCTTTAGAAGTGTGAAGTCGGCTTTTGAGAAGTTCTTTACTGTGGTCTTTTTATTTCAGGTGGGGGTGGGATGAGGACCTCCAGCGAGATTAGTTTGTGGTCTGATCTCACCAGTGAGGGGTACACCTCCGGTGTTGAACATTGTGCTCCCATGTTCGTGATGATGAGATCAAGTATGTTATCTCCTCTTGTGGGGATGGTGACTAGTTGTTCCATGGCATTTGAGTTTATGAATTCCAGGAACTTTTGGGCTAGGGTGTTTGGGCTTGAGTAGTGATCCCAGTCTATATTAGGGTAATTGAAGTCACCTAGTATGATGGTGTTTGGTGATACATTTATCCCCTCTAGTGTTTTCAGGAACGCCATGTGAGGTTCCTGAGTTTGTGAGGGTGGCCTGTAACATGCTACAATTTGCAGAGCAGTCTTGCCTATGGTTAATTGCACCTGGATGGTCTCCGATGCATCGTGCGTTGCCACCAGTCTTGAGGTGTGGGTGTCCTTGATGAATATGGATACCCCCCCCTCCTTTCTTGGTATTGTCTGGATTTTGGGGTCGGGCATGATATGAGGTAAAACCTGATAGCGCTGGGGTGCTCTCAGGAGCCTTGAACCAGGTTTCTGTCACAGCACAGACATCGATGTTCTCCATACTGAGAATAATAAAATAATAAGTAGATTCAAAAAACAAGTGTCACTAGTCACACTGCAATAACAAAATTGCAGCTATCATTACCAAAAAAAAAAAGCAATGCAACAGCAATTGGTAAGCACTTCTGTGAAAATTGGGTAGATTATGTCTCTAAAATTTGGATTTTATGGAATACAAATGTGATTATGTATCATTCTGAGTCACGTAGCAGCAAGATAATCATCAAACCAAGTTACTTGCTATCCTTACTGTATAACATGCAACATTATAATCCCAAGTGAGTAAAACAAGGTAGTAGATTCAAGATTAGAAAGGGAAATGTCAGGAACATTATGCCAGAGATGCATTAGGAGGTAAGAAAGCAACTATTTTACAATTTTACACATATTATCTGGTACATCCATTATGCTTTTGTGCCCCCATTGAGTCTACTTTTTTCACTTTTTTCTCCCAAGTCTAATAAATTGTACCACATATAGATTATTTATCCTCTCTGCTCAACTTTTAGCTCACGTTCACAAGGCAGACTATTTACACATGCTTGTTTTCTAACAATTCATTTATAAATATTGACATTATGTGGCTGATAAAGTCCTTAATCAGCTACATAATGCATTTCTAAGAATTCAATATGTTGTGTCAGACTATGTGTATACAAATACATTATGTTCATTAGGCTGTGTCTATCCATGGACTCTTTTTTGTACAAAACTGTAAAAAAAAACAATCCTAGGTATAGGTAAAACATATTATTTTGCCAATATTAATATATTCACAAGAAATCTAAAATAGCATCAATCAGGAGAGGATCCTTTAAATACTTAAAGGAAACTCCAACTTAGAACTAAAAAGAAATCTATTTTTTTCACTCTGAGTTTTAACACCTCAAAATCACTCTGACTGCTTCTTATAGAATTTTAATATGTCTTCTGCAAAATGGCTGCCAATGGGGCTTGACATATCTATGTGATCTTGTTTTTTTTAAGCCTTTCTCTCTATCATAATCCATTTCAAGTCTGCTTTATATGAGTCACGCTAGACATAAAGAAGTAGTGGTGTATTCTCACACCACTGACATATAATGAGATTAGTGTCTTTCACTGTCATCTCATATACCATCTGTAACAGGACTGCTTCTTTTATTGCTTGAATGGCCCTCATTTGTCTCAGTGTCTCACACCTTGTTTTACAGTATACTAAGGAGTTATACAGCTGCAACCAAAATGGTAGCTAAACTGCAGGCCTTTTATCAAAGTATTTTTGTAATCTAAGATGAATTGTCAGCCCCTTCCTCCAGTACTTTTCCCTGAGGTGTCAAAACTGTCACTGCTCTGAGGGATCCTTGCAGTTTCATGTATAATTGACAGTTGCTAACTCAAAAGAAAAATATTTGAAAGTGATTCTGTTCTCCAGTGCCAGCAGTTGAAAGATTTTTATTTTCATTCATTCATTCATTTATTTATATAGATAGCTAGTTATTAAAGTACTTTAGATTTCCCTTTCTCAATGTTTTAAGGTAAGGGCACATAGCACATGTAAGCTAAAGTAAATTCAGCTGTATATCATGGTTGCCATCGACTGTAACACTTTCTTTATTGACTAGAAAATTCTGTTGCACTCCACTTGTGTAAGGACTGACTCAACGCCAGTGGAATATGTCTCCTCCCAAGGATCTGTGTACCAGATATGCATCCTCCTCTGGAAAGAAGTCACAAGAAAGCATAAAAGACCCTCCTATAAACAATATCAGTGCACCTAGTTGAGAGGGTTGCCGCCTGTCTCACTTCCTGCAGTGAAGTCTTGAGTTGGGCAGTTTTGTCCTATTGTGGTGGGAGGGCATGAAAATGGCAAATGAGTTGCTACTTTACAAGAATTACTAGAAAAAATATTTTCTGACTTTTTCTAAATATCACAGACATCTTTGGTATTACATTTAAGCAATCCTAAAATGTAAAGTAGTAAAAACAAATGTTAAAAGTTTAAAACATATTATTTCATAGGTAGGTACTAAGGCCTATACAAGCCTAGCCATAATGATTCCCTGGCTATTGGTTCCCACAAATATTTACTTTCCTGGACCCCTGTCTAGCAGGGCTACTGATGTGATCCCCGGGGTGAATTTCCTGTCTCCCATCCAATCGTCAAGGTTCCTATTGAAGAAGGCCATTGAGGTGCTCTGCCTGACATGTATGGGCACATTAGGCAGCCTATTCCAGAGTATGGGGAGTCTCTGGGTCAGGAACCTATCCCTCCAGCATGTTCTATTCATCATCATGACAAGGTTAAGATCCCTGGAGTGTGTGGCTTGGAGAGATTGGGATTTCTTTAAGTGTAGCTTGTCCAACAGCTCTGGGTTTGACATGGCCTTGTATGTTAGGCAGAGATCACCTCTGACTAGGTGATATGCGACTGAGTATAGCTGGAGTTTCTTTAGACAATCAGCATAGGGCATCTGCTTTAGGCCTGTGATTCTTTTAGTGAGGTATTTCTGTGGTCTTTCTAGTTGTTGCAGATGTCTTGTGAGGTACATACCAAATGGGGCATTGTATTCTATAATGAGTCTAATGAGGGATGAGTACAGAGGGACAATGACCTCCTTTTTTTTCTCTATGAAAAGCCCTTGGTGATGACGTGTGCCACATAGAAGGATTTTCTAACTGTTGTGGCTATGTGGTTATCAAAGGTGAGACCCCTGTCTACCTGTGTCCCTAGGACTCTTATCACACTTTTGGTGTTTAGTGTACTGTCACCTATGTGGTAATTCACAGATACATGTTTTTTTCCCAAAGGGGACAACTATACATTTTTTGGCATTTAGCTTGAGCCCATGGCTCTGGCACCAGGCATCTATTTCGGTAAGGCTATTTTGTAGTATATCCACATAATTTGGGGATTCAATAATGGATCCCAGCTTGCAGTCATCTGCCAACTTTGTAAGCCAGAGTCCCTTAGTGTTGGCCTGTACTTTAGAGAAGTAGATGCCAAACAAGAGTGGTCCCAGGACAGAACCCTGCGGTACACCACTTTTCACTTGTATGGAGCTGGATTTGAAGTGGGCTACTTTTACAGTGTGTGCTCTGTCAGTAAGCCAGTTTGCAACCCATCGAGTGATGTAGGGATTAATGCCCAGATTAGTAAGTTTATCTATGATTCCAGAGTGCAAGATAGTGTCGAAAGCTTTGGCGCGGTCCAAGTAGGCTGTGTGAACCACCTTACCCTCATCCACAGCTCTGGAGACTGATTCAAAGAGGTTGCTCAGGTTCAGTAGGCAAGATCGGACCTTCATGAACCCAAACTGGGTGGGGTCCAGTGTTTGAAGGTTGCCAATGTCTTTGTTTATAAGTTCCATGATAATACTTCCATGGCCTTGCAGATTAGGCTCATCAGACTGATGAGGTTGTGGTTCCCAGGATCCAGGAATGGGATGACTGTAGCTGTGCACCACTCTGTGGGCATGAAGCCTGAGGTGAGGCTATGATTAAACCTGACACATAGGTGAGATCTCAGTTCATTTTATAGTTCATGCAGTACACAGCCCCGGGATGTCATCTGGTCCCATAGATGCTTTGGAGAGTGTGTTTTTTTACCTGAGTGGCTGTGAATACGGGAATTTGGCATTCTTTCGGTATTGAGATGGGCCTTTTAGGGGGTGAGAGGGAGGTGAAGTTGGCACTAAATCTATCTGCCAGGATATTGGCAATATCCTTGGGATCAGTATATCTAGTGCTATTCTGCTGTAGCTCAGAGCAGATCTGAGTATTGCCATTTAGATTCTTGACATAGCTATAGAATGCCTTGTGGTTGTCTTTGAAATCTTTGGCAATTTTGTTTTCATAACTAGCTTTGGAAGATTTTATGAGGAATCTCAGCTTTCTACTGAGGCTGGTGAGGAAGTTTTTTGAATTCTGGGTTCTTCCTCTTTTCTGCAACAGTTTCTTCCTTCTGTTGTACATCTTGTTTAGTATTTCAGTGCTGTGATGCTGCTAGTGTAAATTTGTCAGAAAAGGTGACAACTGACTTTGAACCACTGACTGATCTCATTTCTCTGTTTTACTATTCCAGAGAAGATCCCATGACAATGTACCTGTCTTCTTTTATAGAATATACTTCTCTCCTTACCTAACCTCTTCCAGCTTTCAGAATCTGCCATCAGTAAATCTCATACTGTCCTGCAAGTTCTTGTTTCATTCTTCATTGCTACTTCACAACCACATGACATCTATACCTACTTTTCAGCTTATCATCTATTCTTCCCCTCCTACTGTGCCACCTTTCATCCTACCATGACTCAGTAATATCTCTCAACATCTCTCCAACTCTCTCCCAACCATCTATCCATACCCACACATTGCAAGTAGCCTATTCAATATTGCCACTTACATTTATCACATTCATTCCAGATATAAGCTGATTAATTGCTCTTCAACTCAAACCAAAGCAAAATTAAGTGCAAGAATCCTGTCCAAACACAAGTATGCATAATTCCACAATATACTAAAATCCTTCTACAAGGAGCTATACACCTCAATCCTGACCCTATCTGTCACAATGAACATAATGATAATTCTCTCTCACACACTTCTGTAACCCAGCAACAGCCAGTCCCCAACCCTGGAGATGTATTTTTTGCTGCTATAAATGTTAGAAATATAAGAAATAAAACTACATGCCTGGATTACTCAACATAAGCCTGATGTTCTCACTGTAACTAAAACTTGGCTTAAACTCAGCAAACATGACTCTGAAGTTATACCTACTGGCTATAATATAATCCATAATAACTATATAAAGTGGAAAGGTGGTGGTATTGCTTTAATATTTCTCAGTACCTACATTTCCCCTTATAGCAAACCAACACCAACATTCAGTTCAGCAGAGCTACTTATTGCTTTCCTCAAAATAAACAATTATAAACAAATATGTGTTACTATCCTTTATGGGTTTCTGTCACTTAATCTAATAACTTTGTCAAACCCTTTTAACTGAACGTCCTATTTGCCAAAGTCTTTAACTAATGAACTAAATAATACAGGACTATTTTAGTTAACCACCTAACAAAACTTTAGCTCTGACATCATTAGATGACTCCATAAAATGGGAACACTTACAAAGTTTAAACAGTGATATAATATTTAACATTTAATTTGTCTAAAAAATTGCTTAAATAAAAATAAAAAGTTACACTACTATAACTTTTAATTTTCATATTTTCTCAAGATTGTATAACTATACTACCTTGAAGACCAATCTGCTCAAAAGTGAGCATTGCCTCAGTAATTAAAAATTGCAATTGTGATGATAAGAGGTACTGCCATGCTAGGAGCAGTAGGACAGTGGGTGTTTGACTTTGCCAGCACAGGTAGCTGGAATTTTGTAAAAAATTATATGTTATTTGTATATCAAACTGATTTGTATAGATGCTTGCGCTGGAAATGTATTTGTGAGGTTTGCTTGTGTTAAAATGTATCAATAGTGTACCCTGCTGGAATGAAAAGAAATGTACATGTATTATTGAAATTGAATTAAATGTATATGTTTTAATAGAGGATCTTGGGTCAGCAGAGGTTAACCAGCTAGTTTACTTTAAGAAAAATAACGTAAATGTAAATGAGCTGTTAAACCATTAAATGGTATCTCACATTGCTGTATAGGACCAGAGATGTTGGGTCTGAAAGAAGCCTTTGTTCATCAGCTCAGTAAAAAGAATTGAAGCCCCAGGCACTGCCATAAGTAGATGTGTATTATAGCAGTGTATGCTAAATTCCTGTCTCAGCTTTAAAGGAGATGCTGTGAGAACCTAATGTCAGGTGACCAGATAAGGTCATTCTGCAAGCCATCTTGGACATTATATTTACAGGGAGTAATACCCATGCATTGAGTATTCTGTTTTGGGGAACCTGACTAGAAAGACTGCTCATGTGTTTCATTGTGCATTGCTCTATCAAGTAAGTTATTAGGGAATAGTAATTCTCCTAGATTCAGTCAGAAAAATAGTGAAGCTTAGTTTAGTTTTTCTTTATTTGTGCGAGTCTGTGGTTTACTGTAAATATATATTTAGTATTTTCTTGTTCTTTTATTATTTATAATTAAATATATTTAAACTTTTCTTTGTGGCTGGTCCTTTCTAGAAAATATTTAAGCTTTGAGAGCATTTGCACACTTATTTGGTGATAACTCTGGCCACTCCTAAATGCATTGCTGTTTGGTGAACATAACCATTTGTATTAATATTAACTTCACTCAGCATAATTGGATACCCTTTTAAGAACCTTATAGTAACTGACTGGTAGCAGTGAATCTACCTTATAGTCTTGACAAAGATCTGTGCCAGCCTTTCCCAGGTGTGTGTGTGTGTGTGTGTTTGTGTGTGTGTGTGTGTGTGTGTGTGTGTGTGTGTGTGTGTGTGTGTGTGTGTGTGTGTGTGTGTGTGTGTGTGAAAATTAAATCTCAAAGAGAGTGTGTGTGGCAGCTACTTGGGACAGAGACACGAAACAGTGGTTTTGCAATACCAGTGGGGAGCCTTATTGGGGACATGGGGAGAGGCAGACAGAGATACCCAGACCCCCGACTGAGTGTGTATCCTGTGTGCCCTGTGTGCTCTTAAGGGAAATTGTGCTTGATGCAGAGAGGTCTACATCTGAAAATACTGTATGTATCCATCTGTATTTCATGCGCACATCCCTCTCCAGTGTCAGTGGTGAGGATTTAGGCTCCTTGATTACTGGCCCAGCATGGAGACTTCACATATTGGTGAGCAGTGCTGGGATATTAATCAAACTCCTGTAGCCTGTAAGCAGTTGTAACTAAAAAAGATATACTCTCAAGTAGCGAAAAAGTAGACATTCAGAGTTTCATATCCCAATAGTTTTATTTATTTACTTTTTTTAGCTTAGTTAGTCAGGGAGAGCAGGCAAGGATATCAGCAGAGGATTATGGCAAACTGACAAGGAACCAGTTGGCTGAGTTGTGCCAAGCCAAAGGACTGGTGCATGCCAACCTAACTAAAGGGGAAATGATTGCAGCCTTAATCACAGCTACAGCATAGACCAGCAACCAGGAAGACAACCAGTCTGGCTTTGGGGATGTATAGCTCTCAGAAACAGGACAGTTCAACTCTTCCTCACAGGACATAAAAATCTGTCTAAAGTTAAACAGACTTGAACTGGAGGCCAAATGTTTGGAACTAGAATCAGAGTCTGCGGCATTTGGAGGCTGAAGAAAATGAAAAACTGTGGGATTTAGAGGCTGAAGAAAAGGAGAAGTAGTGTCAACATGAGAGGGAAATGCTGACTCTTTGCCAGGGTCATGGACGTAACGGAGAAGGGAATAATCGAACTTCAGAAGCAATAAAGGTCAGTAGATTTCTGCCACAATTTACAGAAGGTCAGTAGATTTCTGCCACAATTTACAGAAGGTCAATAGATTTCTGCCACAATTTACAGAAGGTCAGTAGATTTCTGCCACAATTTACAGAAGGTGATCATTTTGGTAGTTGTATTCATATATTTGAAAGGGTATGTAAACAATATGATGATGACCAAGGGGCTCTTGGTATGGGTCCTGACCCCATTACTCCATGGTAAAAGCTGTAAATGTTGTTTCTAAATTCTCTAATACTGATTGCTTAAACTATGCTACATTTAAAAATGTTTATCAGAATGTTTTAAGTTAACACCTGAAGCTTACAGAAAATGTTTTGTGAGCATATATGCAAGGCAGATGAAAGTGTGAGCGATTATTTTGCTGAATTAAGCACTTATTTTCATAGGTGGGTGAGTGGGTGTGAGGTCACAACTTTTCAAGGGCTGGCAGACATTTTGGTGAGGGAACAAGCCTTTAGCACTTTACTTGAGGACATGAGAATCTGGTTCGCAGACAGGGAATGCAACTCTGCAGATGTTCTGGGAAAAAAGGGGAACTCTGCTTAGCAGGCACATCACTGCACAGGAAAGAGATACCAGGTGCTGCACATAGATATAAGGGAACCCATGTTGGGCAGCCTAAACCACCCCAACAGAGACTGCCACTCACAGGAAAGGCCATTAGTTCAGGTAAACTGCCAGGATCAAGGGTTAAATGTTTTAAATGAACCAGTGAGGTTATGTAGCATATAGATGTCAATGGAGACAAGGTGGTGAATGAAAGGTGGGGGATCCAACAAGTGGGAATAACAGAATGCCAGTGATAAGTTGTCTGGACACAACAGGTATACCAAACTAACACAATAGTTTGTATCCTATGTTAGTGGATGGAAAACAGGCCACTGCCAAGAGACTCTCAGCCTCTTATATAACCATCATGATGCCTGCAGTGGTTAAAGAGGAGCAGCACTTGCTTGGCCGGTCCACTCCAGTCAGAGCTTTAGGAGGGTCTCCATTCCAAATGTATTTTGCCAGGGTTCACCTTGAATGGAGGGTGGAAAAGGAAGCAAACAAGTAGGTGTATTTCAGGATATCCCTGCAGATGTCTTGATGGGGAATGATTCTGATAATACAGTACCTTGTGTGCATGAAGTGACACACAGTCAGGCTTGGAGACAGGCATGTGGGTCTGGTAGCCTGGGGAGACCACATCTCTGAAGCCAGGACTGGTGATGTGGCTAATTCAGGGAGGGAGATACCCTGCAGCAGTGAGCCTGAAGCTTACCCACAGCTGCTGGTAGGTGCTGATGTTTCCTTGGACTGGGTGACAGCAAGGGCTGAGGTGCATGGTAGTACCTAGGTGGATAGTGAGGCACCACTGTCAGGAGATACCAGACTTCTTGTAGAAGGCGAGCTGGGAAAAGTCACAAAGATAGAGTTGAGGCAGGCTGAGCTCTCACACCCAATACTATGAGGCTTGACGGGGTAGCTAGGGAGTCACCTGATTCTTAAGGGAAAAGGGGAGTCTGTATACTGGAACAAAGTGTTATTGTATAGAGAGTGGACCCCCTGAGGGAGGGCAAGAGGGTGAGGTAATACAGCAGTTAGCAGTTCCCAGAGCCTACCGTCTGGCACTTCTAGCCATAGCCCATGACATTCATTTTGCATGTCATGTGGGCATAAAGCATACCAAGAGACTTATTATGCAGAACTTTTATTGTCCTGGGATTGCCAGGGATGTAACCAGGTACTGCAGGAGCTGTGAACAGTGCTAAAAGTAGGCAAAACAAGAGATAAGGTCAAAGCTCCTTTGATGCTTTTACCTGTGATTGAGAAGCCATTTCAGTGGGTAGCTATGGAAATTGTGGTATCTCTGAGTACCCTAACTTCCACAGGGAAGAAGTATATCTTGTGATAGTAGATTATGCTACTAGATACCCTGAGGCAGTAGCTCTGTCCTCCATAGAAGCAGAAGGTGGCAAATGCTTTGCTAGAGATTTTCAGCAGGATAGGTTTCCCAAGAGAAATATTGACTGACAGAGATACCAATTTTATGTCAGACCTGCTGGCTTGTCTGTGGGAATGCTGTGGGGTGAAGCACCTAAAGACAACCCCCTACCATCCCCAGACTAATGGTCTTCTGGAGAAGTTAAATGCTACACTAAAGACCATGTTATGGTAATTTCTAGATCAGTTTTAGAGAGACTGGGACAAACATATGCCACATCTATTGTTTGCATACAGGGAGGTGCCCCAGGAATCCACAAGTTTTTCATCCCTTGAGTTGCTGCATGGGCATAGGGTGAAAGGGCCTTTAGATTCAATTTGTAAGAGTGGTTGGGTTAGTGTGAATCCCACAAGAAGTCTGTTATGGCATATGTTCTAAACCTCAAGACAAGGCTCAAGGAGCTCATATGCTTAGCCTAGGAGAACCCAGCAGAAGCCCAACATCAGAAAAAGGTCTGGTATGACAGGAATGCTTGAGCTAGAGAGTATGCAGTGGGACAGCAGGTTATTGCGCTCAATCCTGTCAGACAAAATAAGCTACAGGCAGCTTGGGAGGAACCCTTCAAAGTGCTAAGGAAGGTAGTGATGGTGACTGGATTGTAGAACTGATAACAGGATGCAGGGGCACAAAGTGTACCATGTTAACATGATGAAGCCTTACCATGATAGGGAGGCCCTTGTGCTGAGTATTTCCAGTGAATGGCAGGACGAGTCTGAGGGGGATCTGGTGACTGATCTCTTCAGTGAGGCTCAGACTGACACCTCAGTTGAAGGGTAGCAATGTCCCACGGGCTAATCCCTACTGCGGTTCAAGAAATTCAAGCAGTGTTACAGGAGTTTGGTGACATGTTTACTGGGAAGCCAGGGTGCACCCACCTGGTGCAGTACCATCTGAATACAGGTCCCCAAAGACCTATCAAGCAGGCTCCTTCTAGGTTGCCTGAGTGAGTCAGACAGACTCTGAGGGAGGAAATACAGGACATGTTGGAACTGGGAGTAATCCAGGAGTCCAGCAGTCCCTGGGCCTTCCCTGTGGTGTTGATACCAAAGAAGGATGGCAGCACCAGGTTCTGCGTGAACTACAGAACACTAAATAGTCACACAAAATCAGATCCCTACCCCATGCCTAGGACAGATGAAGCCTTAGATAAGCTGAGTGGGGCTAAATATCTGACGACTATTGATCTGATGTCAGGCTGCTGGCATGTTCCCTTGGCTCCCAATGCTAGAAAGAGGTCAGCCTTTGTGATTCCTTTCAACTTGTAGGAGTTCATGAAGATGCCCTTTGGGATGAAAAATGCCCCAGTGACTTTCCAAAGGCTGGTAGATTGTATCCTAGCAGGGGCAGGAGATTATGCTCTTGCTTTTTTGGATGATATTGTCATATACTGCCATTCCTGGCAAGAGCACCTTCAGCATGTCAAGGAGATGCTGGGCAGACTCACAGGGTAGGGTTGAACATTAAGCACAGCACGTTTCAGGTGGGTATAGCAGAGGTCTCCTTTCTCAGACATAGAGTGGGGAGTGGTAAGATCAGGCCAGAATCTGCCAAAGTGAAAGCTATTCAGGAAAGGCCTGTCCCTGTTACCAAGAAGCAGGTGAGCATATTCTTAGGGACACCGAGGTACTATAAAAAGTTTGTTCCCAATTATAGCACCATAGCTGCTTCCCACACAGGCCTGACAACAAAAAACAAGCCAGATAAGGTAGTGTGGACCCCAGCATGTGAGCAGGCATGCCAGAAGCTTAAAGGAGCTTTGGAAGGACCCCCCTGTGTTAGCCAGTCAAGGTTATAACAAAGAATTTGTTGTGCAGGTGGATGCTTCAAACCATAGGTTGGGGGCTGTACTTAGCCAGGTTTCCTCAGAGGGAGAAGAGCACCCAGTGGTATATCTTAGCTGTAGACTCCAACCCAGGGAGGAATGTTATGCAGCTGTAGAAAAAGAATGTCTAGCCATAGTATAGACACTACAGAAACTTCAGCCGTATCTATATGGAAGGAAATTTACTGTAATTACAGACCAAAATCCATTTACATGGCTACATAGAGCCAGCCAGGAAAATGCCAAGTTATTAATGTAGTGCTTATGATTGCAGGCATATGACATGGCAGTGAACACCGTAGTGGGGTCAGTATTTGCCAATGCAGATGGGCTGTCAAGACAGGGAAGGGGTAGCCTATTCCCAGATAGGCTTATTTCTCTCAAGCCACATTTCTCAAGGGTAACTTGGAAAACTAGCTTGAATCTGCAAAGGGGGGAGAAGTGTGATGATATGAGGTATTGCCAGCCATGCTAGGAGAAGTGGAGTAGTTAATGTATGACTTGTGCCAGCACAGCTAGCTGGAATTTTGTAAACAATTATAGGTTATTTGTATATCAAACTGATTTGTGCATATGCTTGTGCTGAAAATGTATTTGTGAGGTTTGCTTGTGTCAAAATGTATCAGCAATGCACCCTGCCAGAATGAAAAGAAATGTACATGTATTACTGTAACTGTAAACTTTTCTTTGTGGCTGGTCTTTTCTAAAAAATATTTAAGCTTTGAGAGCATTTGCACACTTATTTGGTGATAACTCTGGCCACTTCTAAATGCATTGCTGTTTGGTGAACATAACCATTTGTATTAATATTAACTTCACTCAGCATAATTGGATACCCTTTTAAGAACCTTATAGTAACTGACTGGTAGCAGTGAATCTACCTTATAGTCTGGACAAAGATGGATGAGTAGGTAATCTGTGCCAGCCTTTCCCAGGTGTGTGTGTGTGTGTGTGTGTGTGTGTGTGTGTGTGTGTGTGTGTGTGTGTGTGTGTGTGTGTGTGTGTGTGTGTGTGTGTGTGTGTGTGTGTGTGTGTGTGTGTGTGTGTGAAAATTAAATCTCAAAGAGAGTGTGTGTGGCAGCTACTTGGGACAGAGACACGAAACAGTGGTTTTGCAATGCCAGTGGGGAGCCTTATTGGGGACATGGGGAGAGGCAGACAGAGATACCCAGACCCCCGACTGAGTGTGTATCCTGTGTGCCCTGTGTGCTCTTAAGGGAAATTGTGCTTGATGCAGAGAGGTCTACATCTGAAAATACTGTATGTATCCATCTGTATTTCATGCGCACATCCCTCTCCAGTGTCAGTGGTGAGAATTTAGGCTCCTTGATTACTGGCCTAGCATGGAGACTTCACATATTGGTGAGCAGTGCTGGGATATTAATCAAACTCCTGTAGCCTGTAAGCAGTTGTAACTAAAAAAGATATACTCTCAATTAGCCAAAAAGTAGACATTCAGAGTTTCATATCACAATAGTTTTATTTATTTACTTTTTGTTAGCTTAGTTAGTCAGGGACAGCAGGCAAGGATATCAGCAGAGGATTATGGCAAACTGACAAGGAACCAGTTGGCTGAGTTGTGCCAAGCCAAAGGACTGGTGCATGCCAACCTGACTAAAGTGGAAATGATTGCAGCCTTAATCACAGCTACAGCATAGACCAGCAACCAGGAAGACAACCAGTCTGGCTTTGGGGATGTATAGCTCTCAGAAACAGGACAGTTCAACTCTTCCTCACAGGACATAAAAATCTGTCTAGAGTTAAACAGACTTGAACTGGAGGCCAAATGTTTGGAACTAGAATCAGAGTCTGCGGCATTTGGAGGCTGAAGAAAATGAAAAACTGTGGGATTTAGAGGCTGAAGAAAAGGAGAAGTAGTGTCAACATGAGAGGTAAATGCTGACTCTTTGCCAGGGTCATGGACGTAACGGAGAAGGGAATAATCGAACTTCAGAAGCAATAAAGGTCAGTAGATTTCTGCCACAATTTACAGAAGGTCAGTAGATTTCTGCCACAATTTACAGAAGGTGATCATTTTGATAGTTGTATTCATATATTTGAAAGGGTATGTAAACGATATGATGATGACCAAGGGGCTCTTGGTATGGTTCCTGACCCCATTACTCCATGGTAAAAGCTGTAAATGTTGTTTCTAATACTGATTGCTTAAACTATGCTGCATTTAAAAATGTTTATCAGAATGTTTTAAGGTAACACCTGAAGCTTACAGAAAATGTTTTGTGAGCATATATGTAAGGCAGATGAAAGTGTGAGTGATTATTTTGCTGAATTAAGCACTTATTTTCATAGGTGGGTGAGTGGGTGTGAGGTCACAACTTTTCAAGGGCTGGCAGACTTTTTGGTGAGGAAACAAGCCTTTAGCACTTTACTTGAGGACATGAGAATCTGGTTCCCAGACAGGGAATGCAACTCTGCAGATGTTCTGGGAAAAAAGGGGAACTCTGCTTAGCAGGCAGAGCATCACTGTACAGGAAAGAGATACCTGGTGCTGCACATGGATATAAGGGAACCCATGTTGGGCAGCCTAAACCACCCCAACAGAGTCTGCCACTCACAGGAAAGGCCATTAGTTCAGGTAAACTGCCAGGATCAAGGGTTAAATGTTTTAAATGAACCAGTGAGGTTATGTAGCATATAGATGTCAATGGAGACAAGGTGGTGAATGAAAGGTGGGGGATCCAACAAGTGGGAATAACAGAATGCCAGTGATAAGTTGTCTGGACACAACAGGTATACCAAACTAACACAATAGTTTGTATCCTATGTTAGTGGATGGAAAACAGGCCACTGCCAAGAGACTCTCAGCCTCTTATATAACCATCATGATGCCTGCAGTGGTTAAAGAGGAGCAGCACTTGCTTGGCCAGTCCACTCCAGTCAGAGCTTTATGAGGTTCTCCATTCCAAATGTATTTTGCCAGGGTTCACCTTGAATGGGAGGGTGGAAAAGGAAGCAAACAAGTAGGTGTGTTTCAGGATATCCCTGCAGATGTCTTGATGGGGAATGATTCTGATAATACAGTACCTTGTGTGCATGAAGTGACACACAGTCAGGCTTGGAGACAGGCATGTGGGTCTGGTAGCCTGGGGAGACCACATCTCTGAAGCCAGGACTGGTGATGTGGCTAATTCAGGGAGGGAGATACCCTGCAGCAGTGAGCCTGAAGCTTACCCACAGCTGCTGGTAGGTGCTGATGTTTCCTTGGACTGGGTGACAGCAAGGGCTGAGGTGCATGGTAGTAGAATGGTGGATAGTGAGGCACCACTGTCAGGAGATACCAGACTTCTTGTAGAAGGGGAGCTGGGAAAAGTCACAAAGATAGAGTTGAGGCAGGCTGAGCTCTCACACCCAATACTATGAGGCTTGATGGGGTAGCTATGGAGTCACCTGATTCTTAAGGGGAAAAGGGGAGTCTGTATACTGGAACAAAGTGTTATTGTATAGAGAGTGGACCCCCTGAGGGAGGGCTAGAGGGTGAGGTAATACAGCAGTTAGCAGTTCCTAGAGCCTACTGTCTGGCACTTCTAGCCATAGCCCATGACATTCATTTTGCATGTCATGTGGGCATAAAGCATACCAAGAGACTTATTATGCAGAACTTTTATTGTCCTGGGATTGCCAGGGATGTAACCAGGTACTGCAGGAGCTGTGAACAGTGCTAAAAGTAGGCAAAACAAGAGATAAAGTCAAAGCTCCTTTGATGCTTTTACCTGTGATTGAGAAGCCATTTCAGTGGATAGCTATGGAAATTGTGGTATCTCTGAGTACCCCAAGTTCCACAGGGAAGAAGTATATCTTGTGATAGTAGATTATGCTACTAGATACCTTGAGGCAGTAGCTCTGTCCTCCATAGAAGCAAAAGGTGGCAAATGCTTTGCTAGAGATTTTCAGCAGGATAGGTTTCCCAAGAGAAATATTGACTGACAGAGATACCAATTTTATGTCAGACCTGCTGGCTTGTCTGTGGGAATGCTGTGGGGTGAAGCACCTAAAGACAACCCCCTACCATCCCCAGACTAATGGTCTTCTGGAGAAGTTAAACGCTACACTAAAGACCATGTTATGGTAATTTCTAGATCAGTTTTAGAGAGAATGGGACAAACATATGCCACATCTATTGTTTGCATACAGGGAGGTGCCCCAGGAATCCACAAGTTTTTCATCCCTTGAGTTGCTGCATGGGCATAGGGTGAGGGGGCCTTTAGATTCGATTTGTAAGAGTGGTTGGGTTAGTGTGAATCCCACAAGAAGTCTGTTATGGCATATGTTCTAAACCTCAAGACAAGGCACAAGGAGCTCATATGCTTAGCCTAGGAGAACCCAGCAGAAGCCCAACATCAGAAAAGGTCTGGTATGGCAGGAATGCTTGAGTTAGAGAGTATGCAGTGGGACAGCAGGTTATTGCGCTCAATCCTGTCAGACAAAATAAGCTACAGGCAGCTTGGGAGGAACCCTTCAAAGTGGTAAGGAAGGTAGTGATGGTGACTGCATTGTAGAACTGATAACAGGATGCAGGGGCACAAAGTGTACCATGTTAACATGATGAAGCCTTACCATGATAGGGAGGCCCTTGTGCTGAGTATTTCCAGTGAATGGCAGGAGGAGTCTGAGGGGGATCTGTTGACTGATCTCTTCAGTGAGGCTCAGACTGACACCTCAGTTGAAGGGTAGCAATGTCCCACGGGCTAATCCCTACTGTGGTTCAAGAAATTCAAGCAGTGTTACAGGAGTTTGGTGACATGTTTACTGGGAAGCCAGGGTGCACCCACCTGGTTCAGTACCATCTGAATACAGGTCCGCAAAGACCTATCAAGCAGGCCCCTTCTAGGTTGCCTGAGTGAGTCAGACAGACTCTGAGGGAGGAAATACAGGACATGTTGGAACTGGGAGTAATCCAGGAGTCCAGCAGTCCCTGGGCCTTCCCTGTGGTGTTGATACCAAAGAAGGATGGCAACACCAGGTTCTGCGTGAACTACAGAAGACTAAATAGTCACACAAAGTCAGATCCCTACCCCATGCCTAGGACAGATGAAGCCTTAGATAAGCTGAGTGGGGCTAAATATCTGACGACTATTGATCTGATGTCAGGCTGCTGGCATGTGCCCTTGGATCCCAATGCTAGAAAGAGGTCAGCCTTTGTGATTCCTTTCAACTTGTAGGAGTTCATGAAGATGCCCTTTGGGATGAAAAATGCCCCAGTGACTTTCCAAAGGCTGGTAGATTGTATCCTAGCAGGGGCAGGAGATTATGCTCTTGCTTTTTTGGATGATATTGTCATATACTGCCATTCCTGGCAAGAGCACCTTCAGCATGTCAAGGAGGTGCTGGGCAGACTCAAAGGGTAGGGTTGAACATTAAACACAGCAAGTTTCAGGTGGGTATAGCAGAGGTCTCCTTTCTCGGACATAGAGTGGGGAGTGGTAAGATCAGGCCAGAATCTGCCAAAGTGAAGGCTATTCAGGAAAGGCCTGTCCCTGTTACCAAGAAGCAGGTGAGCATATTCTTAGGGACACCGAGGTACTATAAAAAGTTTGTTCCCAATTATAGTACCATAGCTGCTTCCCACACAGGCCTGAAAACAAAAAACAAGCCAGATAAGGTAGTGTGGACCCCATGTGAGCAGGCATGCCAGACGCTTAAAGGAGCTTTGGAAAGACCCCCCTGTGTTAGCCAGTCAAGGTTATAACAAAGAATTTGTTGTGCAGGTGGATGCTTCAAACCATAGGTTGGGGGCTGTACTTAGCCAGGTTTCCTCAGAGGGAGAAGAGCCCCCAGTGGTATATCTTAGCTGTAGACTCCAACCCAGGGAGGAATGTTATGCAGCTGTAGAAAAAGAATGTCTAGCCATAGTATAGACACTACAGAAACTTCAGCCGTATCTATATGGAAGGAAATTTACTGTAATTACAGACCAAAATCCATTTACATGGCTACATAGAGCCAGCCAGGAAAATGCCAAGTTATTAATGTAGAGCTTATGATATCAGGCATATGACATGGCAGTGAACACCGTAGTGGGGGTCAGTATTTGCCAATGCAGATGGGCTGTCAAGACAGGGAATGGGGTAGCCTATTCCCAGATAGGCTTATTTCTCTCAAGCCACATTTCTCAAGGGTAACTTGGAAAACTAGCTTGAGTCTGCAAAGGGGGAAGAAGTGTGATGATATGAGGTATTGCCAGCGATGCTAGGAGAAGTGGAGTAGTTAATGTATGACTTGTGTCAGCACAGATAGCTGGAATTTTGTAAACAATTATAGGTTATGTGTATATCAAACTGATTTGTGCATATGCTTGTGCTGAAAATGTATTTGTGAGGTTTGCTTGTGTCAAAATGTATCAGCAATGCACCCTGCCAGAATGAAAAGAAATGTACATGTATTACTGTAACTGAATTAAATGCATGTGTTGTAATAGAGGATAATGGAACAGCAGGAGTTAACCAGCTAGCTTACTTTAAAAAAATAATGGAAATGGAAATGAGCTGTTAAACCATTAAAATATTACCCCACAGTGCTGAATAGGACCAGAGATGGTGGGTCTGGAAGAAGCCTTTCTTCATTAGCTAAAAAGTAGGGAACCCCCAGGCACTGCCATAAACATTTAGATGTGTATCATAGCCATCTGTGCTAAACTCCTGTCTCAGCTTCAAAGGGTGATACTGTGATAACCTAGAGTCAGATGACCAGATGATGTCATTCTGTAAGCCATATTAGATATTATATTTTACAGGGAGCAATCTCTGAGTATTGAGGATTCTGTTTTGGGGAACCTAACTAGAAAGACTGCTCAGATATTTCATTGTGTCTTGCTGTATCAGGTAAGTTATTAGGGAATAGTCATTCTCCTAGATTCAGTCAGGAATATAGTGAAGCTTAGTTTAGAGATTGTTTTTCTTTATTTTTATGAGCCTGCCCATCAATGATAATTTCAATATTTCCTGTGATTTGTGGTTTACTGTAAATATATAGTTAGTATTTTCTTGTTCTTTTATTATTTATTGTTAAATATATTTAGACTTTTCATTGTGGCTGGTCCTTTTTAAAAAAAATTTAAGCTTTGATTAAGCTTTGAGAGTATTTGCACAGATTTATTTGGTGATAACTCTGGTCTCTCCTGAAAGCCTTGCTGTTTGGTCAACATTACCATCTGTATTAATGCTAACTTCACTCAGCATAATTGGATACCCTTTTAAGAATCTTATAGTAACAGACTGCTCATGAGCAGACAGGTGACATGCTGTGGCGACCTCTAACTGGAAAAAAGCAGAAAGAAGAAGAAGAAGATAGTAACAGATTGGTGACAGTGAATCTACCTTATAGGCTGGGCAAAGTTGGTAGAGCAGGTTATCTGTGCCAGACTTTCCCAGGGGTGTATTTGAGCATATAAAAATTAAATCTCCAAAAATGTGTGTGTCGGCTACTTGGGGCAGGGACACAAATTACTGGTTTCACGGTGCCAGTGGGGATCCTTGTTGGGAACCTGGGGAGAGGCAGATAAAGACACACAGACCCCAGGCTTGTGTGTGACTTGTGTGCTCTTAACTGATATTATGCTTGAAGCAGAGAGGTCTGCATCTGGAAACACTGAGTGTATCCATTTGTAGTGCAAGTGGTAAGGATTCAGGCTCCGTGATTACTGGCCTAGCATGGGAATGGCAAGGAAAGCACATTTCTCCTTCATTCTGCAGGGGGGGCTACACTCCTCTGTACTCTCATACCCCCTTGAAATTAAATATACAAACTCAAAGATTGCACTATGTTGATGAAAATAGTAAATTAGGAATAGACTATGAATGTTCATGGCACCATCGGTATGAATATTAATTAACTTTCACCAATTGCTGCATGCTGGGAGAGCTTTAGGCGGTACTTGCTACTATGAAAATTACATTCCCAGTATTGGCCAGCATAAATAATTCAATAAAAGGAAGTTTGCCGATTGAAGACTTCAATAAATAGGATGTTCAATGGAAAGGGTTCGACAAAGAGGTATTCACTAAAATAAGTGTTTGATTAAATTATATAGACCAGTCCTTTATATCTCTTCTGGTGACAATGCAGCTATATTAGAAGATATTCTACATTGGATATCCATGTCATTTATACAAAAAATATTACTAGGTGATGTGAATGTCAATTGGTTGAACATAAACTCTAAGCCCCCTACATCTAACATGAATGTATATGGTTTCACACAACTAATTAATAGCCTCACACATTACAGCAAGACATCAAATTCTTTATTAGATTGGATCCTAGTATTCGACCCTAGCAAATACTCCACCACCGGTACAATGTTAGACTCTCTCAGTGATTATCTCACAGTCTATATGACTAGACATCTCACACGTCCAGTGAAACAGCATATTTATAAAACATGTAAACTTTCCAAGTTTAACCCAGAAATGTTCATTACTACACTATCATCTATTAACTGGAACTTCTTAAAAATCCTTCCCTTAGACAATGTTGCAAGTGAATTCAGTACAACTTTTCTAAATATCCTAAATACCCTTGCACCTCCTAGAAGGAAGAGACTGAAAACAAATAATTTGGCTAACCAAAAGGAGTAGAATGCTAATTCAGGATAGAGAAACTATAAAACACCTCAACATCTTGAAAATGTAGAATGATTTGCAATCATACTAAAAAGCAAATAAATAAAGAAAAAATATATACTATAATAACTTTCAGAACAATACTAAATGCAGCCCTAAAAACTTTGAACATACATTAAAGAAATCTTATATCTCATCCATGAATTCAACCCGAACCCCTCTCCTGATAACTCACCACTCAAAACTACAATACAGTTCAACACTTATTTTATAGATCAATAAAACCAAGACTGAACACATTTCCACAGAACCAGTGTACAAACAACCAAATAATCAAGAACCACTGGAAGCATTAAGTGGACAGCAGCTGAAAACTACTATAGAGTAGTAAAAGTTTAATAGTTGCTTTTGACAAAGGACTTCATCAGAAACCGACATATTCATATTTTCAACACATTTTATATACATTCAAAATATTAAAAAATCCAATCACCTAAGCCAAAAAACATTTTATATTTTCAGCATCATTTAAACCAGGTGGATAGTTTGCAGCAAGTTTAATCTTCCATTCAGTCTTTTCTTTGCTTTGCTTTTGACAAAGGACTTCATCAGAAACTGACATTCATATTTTCCACACATTTTATATACATTCAAAATATTAAAAAATCCAATCACCTAAGCCAAAAAACTTTTTATATTTTCAGCATCATTTAAACCAGGTGGATAGTTTGCAGCAAGTCTAATCTTCCATTCAGTCTTTTCTTTCCATCTGGTTTTTAAAATTCCCCGTCTCATATCTTCTTTAACCAAATCTAAAATTGTAAATGTAATTTTTTTGTAGGTTTGACATCTAACTGAATGTCTATATAAAGCATTGTTCTCATCTTTGACCTTAATTGCATAAAAGTGCTCTTTAACTCTCTTGTCCATGCTTCTTGTGGTCATACCCACATAGAAATCTGGACATCTGGAGCATGTAGCGATATATACTATGACTTAAGTATTATATATAAAGCTACCATGGATCTTAATAGTACAAGACAAATGGTCAAGGGTGATGTAAGGCCCTTCATTAATAAAACCAAAAAATACTACAACTGTTACAACTAAAAGTCCCAGTACCTTTAGAAGTAAATGGAATAATTTTAATATTCTCATCTTCTAGCAACTGTTTAATACTACCATTCTTCTTATAAACAAAATAGTGGGTTTCACCTAAAACATGGACTAAATCATTATTACCCATGATCACATTCCAGTTACTGTTTATAATATTTCTGATAATTCCACTATCTACAGTCATATTCAGACAACATCTATGTATCATTTTCTGAGTATTAGAATTAAAGTCTATTCTCCCTCTCTTCTTCAGCTGTTTTTAACAATTCTATATGATAACCTCTTTTGAAAAAGCAATTTAACAATAAAAACTATTTTTGATTCATACTCACTATCTTTATTAATCATACATGAACCTCTTATATATTGACCTCTTGGTATATTCCTCTTAGTATAGTTGGGATAATTACTCTAATAATGGAAGTAACTATTCAAAAAGGTATTCTTCCAACGTATATGACTTACAAATGTATATATCATAGAAACCTAACTAAGTTCTGCATTAAGAAAACAAACTTCTTGTCATTTGGCTCCTGGTACAAATTTAAAAAACAAAACAACTAGTGTTCAATTTATCCAAGAATTCCAGATGATCAAAACCCTGACTACTGCTAATGATACAAAATAAATCATCAACAGATCGATGATACAATACTAAATATTATTTGTTATTTAATAAGATTTTTCTTCATGTGATTTTTTTTTTATTTTAAATTTTGTATAAAATGTGTAAAAATGTGTGTATGTCAGTTTCTGATGAAGTCTTTTGATGAAAGCAACTATTAAACTTTTACTACACTAAAGAAGTTTCCAGCTGGTTTCCTCTTTGCACTTCCAGTGATTCTTGGTTACTTATTTTATAGATAGTATAGCATCTCAAAGGATGGATTACTCAGAATCTAATCCGAACCCTGCCCAACAGCCACATATCACCATTGCCACTTTCACCTTCAAATCTGTGCCCACATCCTATATAAAACTACTCTTAAACAAACTTAAATCATGCTCTTCTTCAGCTGATGACCTTCCAAGTGAATACCTGAATACCTAAAAATAGCAGCCAATAGCATTGAGTATCCTGTGTCAATCCTTACAAATAGGCCAGTCCAGGAATCCTACATTCCATCTCTCTGGAAAAAGCCACACATTATCCATCTGCACAAAGGAAGAAATTCAACAGACTTTAATAATTTTAGACCTATAACAATCTTATCTCCCCTCACCAAAATACTTATAAAATGTATTCAGAAACAACCGCTAGATTATCCCCTACAGGAACAGCTCCTATCCCCTATACAGCATCGGTTCTAGCCTTCCCATAGTACTAGCACTGCCGTTCTAACCTATATAGATGCTGTCAGTAAAGCAAGAGATGAGGGCAGACTGGTCTCTTCCTTATTTCTAGTCTTGTCTAAAACCTTTGACACAGAGTGTCACAGCAAACTTCTACTTCAAATTTCCTGACGGTCTCTCTCAGACCACCTTTCTGTGGTTCAAAAGCTACCTGTCTAATAGGTATCAATCAGTAAAATGGCACTCTAGTCTCTCTCCTTACCTCCCAGTCACCACAGGTGTACCACAAGGCTCTGTCCTTAGTCCCCTCCTCTTTAGCATTTTCACTAACACCCTCTATACCTCCATACAATAGACCACCCTAATACAATACACAGACAATTCCACTTTCATTTGTATAACTAACAACATGGTACAACTCCAATAATTACACTGGAAGTCTTATCAGCCACTGAAACACGGCTTTGTAACTCACAACTCATGTGCGTCCCAAGAAAGAACAAACTACTACTTTTTTACCCCAAATCCTTTTCTCATGAAAATAAAACTAAATTTAAAGTCATCTCTCTTGATAATATAACCATTGAAGTCACTTCTCATAACAAACTATTAGGGGTGATAGTGGATGATAATGTTACACTTGTCCTACATATACAAACTTGCAGAAGGAAAACTCATTAATAACTAGGGGTACTTTACAGAACCAAAAAATTTTTCTCACCAGTACAACTAAAACTACATTTGCCACTACTTACCTCCTCCCCACTCTACTATATGGTGTTGTCATCCTTCTCGCCTCCAAGCTTCACAAAAATTAAAAGTTGAACAATGCTTATAACAAAGTTGCTAAATTTGCAGCACATACCCCTTTTAGAACCCACCACTGTATAGCACTGAAAAGCTTATATTGGTTAGAACTACCACATCACCTAACATATACACAACTACTTACCACATAATTATCCAGCATCCATCTGGCTGTCCAGCATTAAAAATATCCTACACAACTATGTTCCCAGTCAGTCATTGTGATCCAGTGACCAACATTTCCTATTTGTCTATACACCTATCAAATCTGTGCATTGTCTATACTCATACAAGATTGCTAAGGCCTGAAATTCCTTACCTGCATTCATCAGGTATATATCATCCCTATCATCTTTCAAAACCACTCTGAAAGATTTCCTAGCTAAAAAATGCCTCTGCTCTTGGTCAAAACCAAGATAAACTATATCCCTAAATGTGAACAAGTACATTTTCCTTCCTTATACCTCCTTAGTCTCCCTTCACTTACTTCCTTACTGCTATCTAATTCTCTTCCCTGACTTTCTCTCTAAATATACCATATGCCTGTTTTCCCCAGTTCAGACTCCTATCCATATTAGACTAACCTACCTTAACTTTCTCTACAAACTGTCTAATGTTTCTCAAAAGATTAAATGATTGTCATATATCTTGTATTGATTCTAACCAGTGTTTTTCTATCATGTCTAATTTGTTATAATTGTTTAAACTGCAGATGTTTTATTTTTATTTTTGAAGATTGTAAAATTATTGTTCTTAAAATGTTTTGTAATAATTTTTAGCTTTCCTCCCCAGGCCTCCACTGAAAATGGGCTTCTACCCAGTCAAACTTTCCTGGTAATCAAATGTCAATAAATATACAAATAAATGTCAATAAAATGAAAGGCATGGCTACATTAGAAGCACTTGTGAATCAGTGTAAATTTGGAGTTTTCCTTTCAATTGTAACTAACATGCCTACTGATGGAATAAAATGCATTACAGGAATGAATTATGCAAAAGCAGGAATAAGTGTAACACCACAGAAAATGCAGGAAAATATGTTTTATTTTTTGTCAAAAATCATTTTGTTAGAAATATAATTAGTATCCAGAATATACATATCAAGAACAACATTATTTGTGTAATGTAATAAAATCTTAAATAAACATAAAACATGCAAACTAATACAAGACAGAGATGATGCATTCTCACCAGCAAAAATGAAACATTTACTCTTGATGCAGTGTGATAAACTGACCAACCTAGAAAGGAGAAGTACAAATATGTCTTATTTAAGGAAGTAGAAAAAGAATAAAGATTTGACCTATAATAAATAAATATGGTAAAGGAAGTAGAAAAGTATAAAGATTTGACCTATGGCAATTCATTTTAGTTAAGGAACAAAAAGAGCCTCCAGTAATGCTAAGCTATTCTGCCTGCAGGAAGAGTACAAAAGTCAAAGCTACTCAGGTCTGGGGTATTCTCTAGATAGGTAAGAGGAAGGTTCTTAGAAGATAAGAGAAGGTGGAGGTAGCTGACTTTAGCTAATAAAGATTTTGATATAAAAGTTAAGACATTTTTCTGTTGTTGCAGAACTGAAGTGTAGCAATTATAAGAAAAAATGGATGGTGAACTTCCAGACAACAAATTCCAAAGAGACTATGAAAATTTTCAGTAATGTGGGTATAATAGTGATGCATATTTTTGTTTTGTGTAGAGGCCATTAAGATGCTTCATTATGAGTGGACAAAAGTGAGTGCACCAAAGACTGGGAATCCCTGAACTGCATTTGCCATAAACACCATGCTGACAAATACTCTTTTTAAGCTGCACTGTACCACTGATGAGGGGAAATAAGCCCCCCACCCCCAAACTTATGTATACCAACTCCATGGTCATACCAACTTGAAGAGGGGGGAATTCCCCAAAAGGGGAATCATTATTGGCACAACTCACTGAAGATCAGGCAGGTGAAGATTAAGAATTCAAACTTTATCCACCAGTAAGATAACCAAGTTAAAACAAAGGAGAATCTGAGCTGCAGTATTTATGCCAGTGGTCCTTATCTGTTCTGATTTTGGCAAAATATATTGGTGCTGTATTCATTTAGTGTGCTTTATTGCTTCTTTATATTGCTAACTATCTGGTGTTAAAATTTATCTCATTTATTTCTGAACTGCTTTATTGAATTTGACTCCTTAATTTGTATTGTACTGCAATGCAGTGAGTAGAACTGCTTCCTTGTTTTCTCTTGTAAAATGGTTGGTGCTGTTAGTATCCCTTCAGTAGTGTGATGGACAAGTGATCAAATAATAGCATTTGGCTGAAATGCATATTCAATGAAAGAGGTTATAGAAACAAGTTTTGGTCCTAAACTGAGTCAGAGTGACCTTAGAGTTGATTAATTTATGTCCAGGAACGCTGACATTGGCAGCTATCTGAATGCAGAGCAAAGGAAGCTTCAGTTAGAGGAAAAAGGTACCTTTCTGAAGTGCGAGTCAGTCACTTTTCTTGAAATCAATTTGATTTTTGATTAGGTTGTGTTTTATGGACTGCCACGGGTCCACTTCGCAACCCAAGTAGAACTAGACAGTTAAGAAAATTAAAGTGAAGGACAGAATAAGTAAATACTCTGCAATAAGTTTTCAAAAATTAGACTGGTCATTTGTATGGGTAATAGGTATGCATATATTATACAATCCAATCCCAACATGCTCCCTAACATCCTGAATCAGTGTTGGGAGATAAAACAGCATACGGTGCTATTGGTAAATACATGTCAGCAGTGCATTTTGTTCAGATATGTTGAGCTTCTACTAACCAGAAGTGTGCATGCTGGTAAAAAAAGTCAGAAACTGATTAACTACATGCAGTAAAATGCATCATATGGCACTAAATGATTCTGAGCTGAAGTTAAATGAAATATCAGGTTCTGTTTAAGTAATTCTCCAATCCAATGGCACAATTTGCCTGCATTATGATAGCAGAGCCATTCTCAAATTATTTCCTCAGCGTTATTCCTTAATTCATCACTAGCAGCCAATTAACTGAATGAACTCTCCAGATAAATGCTAATTCCACTAATGTCTTACTACATTTGTCATAATACCGTAACTGGGGTGTGTTCTGCATAAAATTAAATACTGTAAAATAGCAGTTGTACACCTTACGTAACCAAATGGTTTTATATTGTGCATCTCTAATTAATAAAATGAATCCCTAAATAACTCATTGGGCTGCCAGTTGGCTCAGAGACAGAACCCAGGAAGTCAGATTGGTGGCATCACCTCCACCAAAAGAGTGGTCACCAGTGGAGTATCTTAGGGCTCCATGCTGGCAATTCTCCTATTTGACATCTACTTCTTGGAGGTAAAGGCTAATGTCAAGGGCCTTTGGCAGACCAAGTTCACAGATGACTAAAAATTGGGAGCAATCATAGATTCCCCCATGATACAAACATCTTATAAAATGGACTAACACAAACAAGTGACTGGTGCCAAAGTTACGGACTAAAACTCATACCATGTAATGCATTATAGTACCTTTTGAGACCCCCCCCAGCTAATTACTCCACTGATAAGACACCCAAAGAGTTTATCTGGTTGTCAGGAATCTGGGAACATAT
This sequence comes from Protopterus annectens, assembly GCF_019279795.1. Lineage (NCBI taxonomy): Eukaryota > Metazoa > Chordata > Ceratodontiformes > Protopteridae > Protopterus > Protopterus annectens. The sequence continues at coordinate 27,113,108 of NC_056735.1, read as the reverse complement.
CTAGTCAGTAATCTGGCCTTTGACCAACATGTGGCCAAGGTAGTAAGAAAATCATTCTATGTAGCCCAACTTATGTAAGGGCATGGCATGCAGGTCCAAGGAAGTCATCTTTCCACTTTATTTAGCTCTTATCAGTCCTGTCATTGAGTATAATGCTCCTTTCAGTATGTACTTGACCAAACTTATGCAACATTTTGAACTCCTGCAAAGTTTTCTTACAAGGAGAATCCAGGGTATAAACATAATGTGTTATACGGCTCCCCTTAAACCTGTATCTCTAGACTCAATCTCCTACACGTTACTGAGAGATGATATATGCCTGGCATGCAAGGCATCTTTGAATTCAGCTCTGATGAACCATTTCACATCTACAAAATGAACAGTATCAGAACCACTAGATCCAAAGATTTAAATTTGTCTATTGATATAAATAAGATATGTGTGTGTCTCAGAGGATCCCCATACTCTGGAACAAGGTCACCATCTATGTGAAGCAAGTCTATCACTAACCCTATTTAAGCATAACCTTGACCAATAGATAGGAAATCGGAAATTCACCTTGGGTCTGGCCCACATGTCTCTGATAGACAGAGGCAGACAGTGACACCCAAACTAACATACCCCCAAACATAACCTCTAGAAACTTCCTAACTGACATACTACCGCCTTATAAATGACTGTGATATATAGGAAGACAATCGACTGGTAGGCTTATAAAGGCCATGGTGCTCATTAACCTAGTATATACCTATGAACCTATCTTGTATGGGTTGTAGTCAGCTGCTTTAAAGTTGAATATTACATTGCCTATATCTGGAAGCAAGCTATAGTCACCCTGCTCTGTGGTCCATCTACTACCAGATCAAGTTTCTAAGTCCCTTACTCCCACACCATCTAAACTTATAGAAAAAGCAATGTGTGCTCACTTGCTAGAACACCAATGGCACTATGATGTCTAAACCAGTTCACAGCACTGATTCCTGTGGAACCGTGGGGTGGATAAAGCTTTACTTTCCCTGACTAACCATGCCAGAACACAAATTAGCAGCAATGGTGTGGTTACTGCGATGCTCTTATACTTTTCTACAGCATTTGTCATTATGAATCTCTGTCTGTCACACACCTTCTTCAAATTTATACCCGTAATGAGCACATTAACTGGTTCTGTAGTTTTCCTACAAATAGGAAACAAAGTATCAGAATATTGTCATTTCTGTATCAAAGTCCCACAAGAAATGCCTCATAAATCAATACTCACGCCTCTCATATTCCTCCTTCCTCTTTTTCAGGAACATGCAATGTTCTACTCACATGCAAGTCTAATACAACAGATTATTCTGTCAAGGTGTGATCTTCAGATTCCTCTAAAAGCTACTGAAACAATCTGAAGTCTGCTTTCCTATTTACTCAACAAAGCTTGATTCATGTCTCTGCTTAAATGCCACACTTTCAAACCATTTTCTCATTAATCCGAAAGTGAAAAAAATCCACAAGGTTAGGATATTCAACATCTTGATTTTTCACAGATCAAAAATGAAAGCCATCACTGGGGGCAGGTGGGGTAGTATTTACCTATGAGAAATGTAGTTAAGTCGGAAGGGTGAAACCCGTGTGATGCAACAGAAGTGTGAGACACACATACTGCATAGCCTGCACTCCTCAGAATTCACTCTGTGTGTTACACCTGGCACTTTGGCAGACAGTGTTTGTAATTGTTATTATTATTATTTGAATATATTAGCTAAGTGCATTTTACTAACAGTTTTAAATATAGCCCCTCTGTTTAGCATGAGTTTGTTTGTGTTATTTAGACATATTATGTTTATTTTTAGTACTATGTTTATTATGAAGTGCCTGACAATTAACTGATGAGTTTCCTTCTGAATGCAATAAATGGCCTACAAGAGACCTCATGCAAGAAACCTGAATGGAAATAATAGTGATCACTAAATCTAAAAACCAGTCATCATCTGTGTAGTTCTGCAGTGGTACAGTTAGGGAAAGGTTGTTTTGTAATGTAATATACAGGGTTAGGGTTCGGACAGGGCTAGGGTTAGCACATATGAATAAGAGTGGGCGAGGGGCTTGGAGCCCTACACCATCTTAATTCATCTGTGCTAACCCTAACCCTAATTGTACCTATGTCGCTAACCTTAACCTTATACATTATGTTACAAAGCAGGCTTTCATTAGCAGTGCCAGTAAACGAGACACTCACACACACTCTGCAAACATACAGCACATAGTTCCTACACAGGATCAATCACCTTTCCTCTAGCTATAACCCACAAACACTCACACATACATGTGCATCCTGAATGTTAAACCTTTAGAATTATTGAATGTTTCAGGATTCTACTTACTTACGATTCTGTCTTCCAATATTCAGAAATCACAATGTAGTCACCATGTAGTATACTGCTAGATTACATATGATCAACTCAGAGGAACCCTATATTATGTATGTTATTTTATAGTTGTTGTTTTTGAATGTTTATCTTTTTGATGAGTGATGTGATTTGTTTTTAACTTGAAATGAGTCCTGTATTCTGTGAACATATTTTATATGCAAAGGATTTAGATTCTTGAAGTTCACACCCATTTTCTTTCCACCTTCTTCTTTCAAAAGGTAACAATCTTTCTCCCTTTGATTTTTTTTTTAATGAAGTGTTGATTGGCTTGGTCTTGAACAGCAAACTAGTTCTGTATTTCTTGGATCTGTTTTACATTGAAAGAGTTCAGTTATTTGAAGTGTGTTGCATTTTTCTTTATTTTCAAGTTTTATTTTTGGCTTTTGAAAGAATATGCAAATGTGAAGAAACCTTATGTAGGTAACCTTGTTTCATTGATTATTAATGCATTTATCATTTGTGAATTTGCAATACTATAGAGTTTATTATTTCTTTTAATTTACATCAAAAGATGTAATCAGGAAAGGTACACCACATTGCAGCATTCCCTAATAGATGAAGTCATAACGCACTGTGAGAGTACCACAACAGTAGCTGGTTTGGGATTCAATATAAGGGATTTGTTTTTGCAGTGTATTCTTCAAAGGGATAAATTCTAAATTTTATTGAAAAAATGTTTTACTGTTCTTTCCCAAGCTCCATATCCCTGATCATCCATTCCATGAGTCTGATCTCTCCTGTGCTAAACTCGTTAATGTCAGTTTTTTATAGAAAGCCCCTGCCAGTACAGTTTTTATATATGCACCAACCATAAATATTTGGCTTTGAGAGATTTGTTCCTTCTTCATATTTATGCAACCGTGGATTTGGTAGATATTAGTTTGGTGACTGTAGGGTTTGCCTCCACATGGAGGTGGTATACAGGTGCTTGTTTCCCTGCAAAACAATGCTTACAGGTTAACAACTAACACACCATATTGCACTAGCCAGTAAGATCCTTTATATACACTTTCCATTTTTTACCATCCTTAATATCCAAAAGGACACTGTCTACATCAGTGAGTTAATCATCTTCATGTTCAGTTTAGGTCGTCAGATCCAGTAAACACTAAGGCAATGCACTGTGCAAGTCATGTATTACAAATCTTTGTAGCATGCTCCCTCGACATCAAGTAAAAACATTGCATCTTATATAGTCTTTAAGCATCTAACAAGGTTTCCCTTACTAAAAGCTATAGTCCACCTGTTGTGTCACCTGATGACAGGCTGCACCAATCCAATCAAGATCATTATAACCTACTCCATACTGCATTTGCTAATACAAGTGAGACATATAAATTATTATGGCTTTAAATAATGATATTTTCTGTACTTAAATTTTAGTTTCAACTAATTCTTATTTTCCTCCCCAAAATATCGTGTTCCTTTATAAACTTTCTACAACCTTCACTTTATTTAGAAATTATCGTTTTAATCTTCTTCTTCACAGATAGTATTTCCAGCTCCTCACCTCTATCTACTTATTAAGTCTCTCCCATTTATCCATCCTGTATTCTCATAACTGCCCTCTCTATATCCTTCTTCATAATCCCATTTTTACAGTATAGATCTCCACCTGCTTATTTCCCAACCATATACTTTCCATGGGAGCTAAGCACTATTAAGTACTTGAAAGAGTGGTAAGAACTTTTAAATGTGTCCGTTTAAAGGTGCATATTGCTGGACATCTTATGTTCCCTATGAATATTTGCTTCGATTTCTTCCTATGTTGCTAGATTCTTATGGTCCTTTCTGTCTTGTCACCTCCCTTTTACTCCATCTATATTCCTCATCAACATGGTTCCCTGTCTTTCAAGATTATATTAGGCTTGTTTTGACTTCTACAACTTTTCTAACTTCTCATCCCAAACATTAGCTATGATATAAAATGAATCCTGTTTATGATGGATACTTTAGTTGTGCATCAGTTTCTGTTATTTGCTTAACCACCTACCTCAGAAATCTACCTGTGACACGACACACTTTCCTGTTTCTCATGATTACATTAGTGATGTGTCAAACCACTACCTATGACACAACACACTTCCCTGTTTTTCATGATTACATTAGTCATGTGTTTGACCTCTAACCACAACCTGTGTCAGAACTGTTTCTCATGAATAGATTAAGGTTGCATCTGTTTCTAATGAATAGATTAAGGCTGTATCTATGACCTGTCTAACCTCTTGTCCCAAACCATTTCCTATGTCACAACATGATTCCCTGTTTCTCATAATTACGTTATTTATTTATTTATTATTTATTTATCTTTGTTGACTGGTAAAGTCTGACTGGGATAGATACCCTTTTTCAGCAGAGGCCTGAGAAGTAAAGCTCCAGTATTCACAAACATAGACAATATTCAGTATATTTTCATTTTTCACATTGTATATAATATTTTCATATTGGCAACATAAACATTTTGCATACATAATTAGGTGTAACAGATAATTAATTGCCAACATTGCATTATACAATTTGTGACAATAGGAAGAGGGCAAAAAATAAGAGTTTACCTGTACATTTGTATAAGTTGCAGCAGATATAAATGCAAAGAAACACAAGAGAAGACATAGATTGGCACCTGGATTGAATTTAGTAAATTGTGGTACAATGCAAGAGCAAGGATTATCTATGAGTAGGTAGTTAGCATTGTCGCCTCACAGCAAGAAGTTCTCCCATTCAGTCTCGGCTGGAGCGCCTTCTCTGTGGACTCTGCATGTCCTCCCCATGGTTGAATGACATCTAAAGACATGCAGGTAGGTGCATGCGTGAATGGGTGTGCCTCCTTTGAAGGCTGGGAGTCGGGCTGGCAACTTGGCACTGTAAAAGTCCACTGCCAATCATTAGCGGACCAGAGTCCACTGTGGCGACCCCTAACCAGGAAAAGCTGAAAGATCTCTGCCTAAAATATAAAGCTATTTCAAACCCAAAGCTGTTGGACATGCTACAACTAAAGAAATCCCAATCCAAGTTACATGCTCTAGGGGCCTACACCTTGTCACCACAATAAACAGGACATGCTGGAAGGATAGATTCCTGTCCCAGTGACTTCCCATACTCGGGAACAAGCTACCCATCTATGTCAAACAAAGTTCCTTATTAGCACTCCTCAAGAAAAATCTTGATGAGTGGATGGGAAATAGGAAATACACCCCAGGGATCACTTCTGTGGTTCTGCTTGACAGGGGCACAGGAAAATAACTTTCTTGGGTGGAGTAAGCCAGTGAACCTTGTTGTCTAGGCTTACTTAGGCCCTTGGGCCAATAGCCTAGTACCTACGTATGAGCCTATGAACCTATAAAGGTAATTAAGAGAAATAACCAGTTAAATTAGAAAGTCATCGTACAATGAGGGAGAATGAGGACTGTGTAGGAGTAGGTAGTTAACAAAATCAGTTAAATTAGTAAGTTGTGGTATGATGAGGGAGAGCGAGGTTTTAAGTAGGAGTAGGTAGTTAAGGGATATAACCAGTTAAATTAGTAAGTTGTAGTACAGTGAGGGAGAATGAGGATTAAGTAGGAGTAGGTAGTTAAGAAATAAAATCAGTTAAATTAGTAAGTTGTGGCATAATGAGGGAAAACAAGGATTACATAGGAGTGGGTAGTTAAGGGATATAACCAGTTAAATTAGTAAGCTGTGGTATGATGAAGGAGAACAAGGATTACGTAGGAGTGGGTAGTTAAGGGATATAACCAGTTAAATTAGGTAGCTGTGGTATGATGAGGTTGAACAAGGATTATGTAAGAGTGGGTAGTTAAGGGATATAACCAATTAAATTAGTAAGCTGTGGTATGATGAAGGAAAGCAAGGATTACATAGGAGTGGGTAGTTAAGGGATATATAACCAGTTACATGTTTACAGTAGTAGATACAGGGGAAAGTGTAATAATCACCGTATGGAAATTTAGTACAGAGCATCTAATGTTTTGTAAGAGGTACTGCAACTTATATTCTCTTCTGGATTGGAAAATTATCTAGGTGCAGATCAAGAGCACAGCCAGATGCCTTGCAGATGCTGTTTTCACAGACTTTTAAAGAATTTGTTGTTTTCTGTAATCTTTAACTCTAGTGGGATGGAGTTCCATAGTTTTGCAGACAGTGAGAATAGACTGAGTTTTTGGCAGAGTTTTTTGAGGTAATTATCGCTAGGAGACATTTGTTATTGGAGCATAGTGTTCTGTTGTTGCTGTATGGTAGTAATTTGCTTTTTGGAGAGAGACAAATATCTGGCTAGTAGGTAAGTCTGTCAGCAGTGGTGAGTTGACAGTAGGTTAACTGATTTAGGAGTTCAAGCCAGTTTAGGTCCTTTAGGACTGTGCAGTGGTGGGATTTATGAGATGAATATGTGGCGAATGCTGAAATTTTATTATAGCAAGCATCAGGTTTGGAATTGAGGGTATTGTTGAGATTAGTGAAGACAGGTTATCCACACAAAAGAGATGGGAGTAGGTAGGTATTGCTGTGGATTTTTTTGTGAATACTGGAAGTTATTGGTTTGCTCTATAAAGGGAGCCTAGTTTACTTTGTCCATATATTTGATAGTTTGGAGAATATTTTGGTTGTATTTGAGTGTGTTATCTATGGGTGTTCCAAGTGATTTGGCTTCTCTCATGGTTTCAATATTTCTACTTTCAAATGAGGCAATATGGAAGTTATGTTTTTGTGTATTGAATTGTTTTGGTATGAAGAGCATTAGTTTAGTCTTTTTTGCATTTATGAATGGGTCTGCATTACCTGGCCAGTATTAGACAGATGAGGAAGACTCTTCTCTGCTTTCCTGAGGATATACAGTGTTGGGGCAGAGCAGATGAGGGCTGCATTATCTGCAGACTGAACTATATTTGCTTTTTGAGGCAATATGGCGTTTGTTTAAAATATGTTAAATAGAAGTGGGCCCAGTATTCATTCTTGTGGGACCCAAACTGTGACTGAAAGGAAAGGGGGAAATCTTGTTTCCATTTTATAAATTGCTGTCTGTTTTGGAGATAGCTATGAAACCAGGTCACAGATGATTTATTTAGACCTAGGTAGGAGAGTTTGCTGAGAAGTTTTTGATGGGAAACAGTTTCAAAGGCCTTTGACAGAACCCAGAAGAGTCCTGATACTAGGTTGCTGTTATTTCTATTGTAGTTGATAACATTGGCAAAGGTAATAAAAGCAAGAATTGTGCTATAACTGGGGCGGAAGCAGTGATTTGTCATGGAGAGAAGATTACTTTGGTTAAGATATTTGAGGAGCGGGGAGTGGATACATTTTTCTATTTTTGATAGTGATGATAGTAGAGCTATGGGTCTATAGTTGGATAGGTCAGTTGAATTTCTACCTTTGTGGAATGGAATTATGAAATATTTCTTCCAAATGGCTGGCACATTTATTTATTTATTTTCAGTTTGATTACAGGGGAAGTCCACTGGGCCATGAAGTACCCATTTTCAGTTGAGGCCTGGGGAGAAAAGCTCCATAGGCAGTACAATCAAGGTTACATAATGCACGAGGTAAAATACAATAGAAATGTACAAATAGTCAGGAAGGTGTCAATTGCAAAGTATACATAGTAAGAACAGTGCAAAATAACTTTTTTTTTTTTTTTTTTTAATATTTACATGCTTACAGTCAACTGAGAGTCAGCTAAATCTATTTTGGCAGAAATAGAAATGAAATAAGAGAGCAGATTGGTGCAGGAGTAGAGAGGGGCTTAGTGTAAAAAATCCCTGAATTTATATAGGGTGAAAGCAAGAACATTTCCATTTGGATGATAGGCGTAAGAAGAGTTGGGTCTTGAAGGATTCAGTGTTAGGTATAGTCCTAAGTGAAGGAGGGAGAGAGTTCCATTTTCTACCTAGAGAGAAGGAGAGTAGTAGCTGGCCAGCGGGATGTTTAGGTCTGTGAATGGAGATTAGGTTTTGGTGTTCAGATCTCAGAGATCAGTTAGGGATGTAAGGGGGAAAGATGTTGCATAAGGCAGGGCATTTTTCTGGATAGAATATTAATTTGTGAGCGGTCGTTAGTTGGAGATAGTCAAGGTGGTTAGGGAGTTCTAACCAGTTCAGAGATTGTAGGGTATGGCAGTGGTGAGTTGAGGTTTTCGAGTTAGTGGCAAATTTAGAGATCTTATTATAGCAAGCTTCAAGTTTAGAGGTGAGGGAAGCAGACTAGTTAGAAGAGGGGCACCATATAGCAAAGAGGGTAGAAGGTAGGTGATTGCTAAGGTGTGCCTAGTGGAGTTTGGAAGAAATTGATTATTCCTGTAGAGCATACCTAATTTTTGGTGGGGTTTTTTTATGTTTTGTTGTATGTGGAGATCGAATTTGAGGCGTTCATCAATGGTAATGCCAGGGAGTTTAGCGGAAGGGACCACTTCTATCAGAGTGTTGGTTTGGCTTAGGACATTGAAAGTGTTTTTGTCAAAGGAAGAAGCCTTGGTAGGGAGGAAAATTAGTATTTTAGATTTATTGGAGTTGAGGGAGAGATGGTTTTGGTGCATCCAGTTTTCTGTAGTGGAAAAAGCTATTTGTGTTTTAGACAGTAGTTCTGAAAAGTTGGAGGCGGCACAAACTAAGGTAGAGTCATCAGCATATTGGATGACAGTAGTGTCAGGGAGGACAGTGTGAAGGTTATTTATGAAGATGTTGAAAAGTGTGGGACTGAGGATGGGTCCCTGAGGAAAGCTGGTAGGTGTAGGTAAGAAGGAAGAGGTAGAGTCCTTCCATCTGACAGCCTGAGATCTGTCAGAAAGGTAACTGCATAACCAGGAAAGAGTATCTGGGGAGAGATTAAGGTTAGTGAGATGAAAGAGAAGGTGTCTATGGGAGATGGTGTCAAAGGCTTTAGAAAGATCTAGCAGAACAGTGGATACACGAAGTCCAGAATCTCGGGCTTGATTATCAGTGTCTAAGAAGGAGAGGAGGGCAGTTATGGTGCTGTGACCAGGGCGGAAGCCATGTTGGGTGGGTGTAAGTAACTGATTCTGAGTTAAGTAGGGTAAAAGTTGGTGGTGGACACATTTTTTCTAGAATTTTAGATATTGGAGAGAGTAGGGCTATGGGGCAGAAGTTAGAAATGGAGGTGTTTTTACCTCCTTTGTGAAGCGGTAGAATGTAGGCTGAACGCCAAAGTTTGGGAATGTATGACTCTTGTAAGGATCGGTTGATCAGGATACTAATTGGGAGAGCAATACCTTCGGCTGCGCATTTGAAAAAGGAGGGGGGAATGTTGTCGAGGGCATTTGAGTATGGCTTTAGTTTGGATAAGAGCTTTTTTATAAACATCGTGGAAACTGGTTTGAGTTGAAACATAGAGGGACAGTTATTAGGGATGTTGGTAGGAGAGTTGAGGAAGTTGGGGGGATTATTGTCAGGAAATGTTTTGGTTAGCTTAGCTATAGAATCTGTAAAGAAAGTGTTGAAGTGAGAGCTCAGTTCCTTGTCAGTTAAACTAGGGTCAGAGCAGGGGTTATTTCTTGACCCAGGATGGAGAAGAGAGTTAATAGATTTCCAGAATTGTTTTGGGTTCTTATTATTATTGGACTGAAGTTTATTGTAGTAGTTTTTTTTGTCCAAGGAGATTATTTTTTTTACTTGGTTGCGGAGTTGGGTATATTGGAGCAACGCAGAAGACAGTTTACTTTTCTGAAAAAGCTTCCAGGATTTGTCTCTGAGATGCATGGTTTGTTTAGTCTCTTTGGTCAGCCAAGGAGCAGAATTGGCTTTGATTTGTTTGTTTCTTAGGGGGGCTAGGGAGTTAAGCGTATTTAGGAAGATAGAGTTAAAATGTTTACAGCGTTGTCAAGGGAGAGAGTGTGAAGGATTTGCCAGTTGATTTGTTTGAAAATGTTAGAGAAAATTGTGGGTTTGAAGTTGCTAAGGTTACGAGTTTGAATGTAAAGATGTTGGTATTGTGAGGGGTTAGCTGAACGAAGAATGAAGGCAGAGAGATGGTCACTAAAGGAGTCAGGGATAGTGCAAGAGCGAGAGATTTTGTTTGGATGGGAGACTAAAATCCAATCTATGATGGACCCTGGGTTTTTGTTAGGATGGGTTGTAGAATGGATTACTTGGGAGAAGTTGAAGAGGTTAATGGCTAGGGAGGGGGAAGGTGTGTTGCTTCCAGGATTTGTCTCTGAGATGCATGGTTTGTTTAGTCTCTTTGGTCAGCCAAGGAGCAGAATTGGCTTTGATTCATTTGTTTCTTAGGGGGGCTAGAGAGTTAAGAGTATTTAGGAAGATAGAGTTAAAATGCTTTACAGCATTGTCAAGGGAGAGAGTGTGAAGGATTTGCCAGTTGATTTGTTTGAAAATGTTAGAGAAAATTGTGGGTTTGAAGTTGCTAAGGTTATGAGTTTGAATGTAAAGATGTTGGTATTGTGAGGGTTTAGCTGAGCGAAGAATGAAGGCAGGGAAATGGTCACTAAAGGAGTCAGGGATAGTGCCAGAGCGAGAGATTTTGTTTGGATGGGAGACTAAAATCCAATCTATGATGAACCCTGGGGGGTGGTTTTTGTTAGGACGGGTTGTAGAATGGATTACTTGGGAGAAGTTGAAAAGGTTAATGGCTAGGGAGGGGGAAGGTGTGTTAATTTTGTTCCAGTCAATGTTGACGTCACCTAGAATAAAGGTTTCATATTTTATTTCAGATGAGGCCCAGTGGAGAATATTCTCAAGGGTGGAGATATTATCGCCTGGGGAGATGTATACGGAAATGAAGCAGATATTTTTATGTTTATTGAGTCGGAGGAGACTTGCTGTTATTTCAGTATTTTTGAATTGTGGGATTGGAATATGAAGGGGGATTATGGAGAGAAGGTTGGAGTAGATTAGGGCAGAGCCTCCACCTTTTTTTATTTAATCAGTTATTCCTGAGGATGTTGAAACCTGGAGGTAAGATTTCAGAATCAGAAATATGAGGTTTTAGCTAGGTTTCAGATATGGCTAAGATGTCAGGTTGGTTGTGATTGATACAAGCATGTACATGGTGAATTTTGTTGTTAAGGCTCTGGGCATTGATAGTGAAGACCTTAAGGGTGCTAAGAGAGGAAGCAGGAGAATAATGAGAAGGGGGGAGAGGCGTATTTGAAGTAAGGGAGGAAGGGGAAGGAGGGAAGGAGGGAAGGAGTTGTTTGTACTGAGGCAGGGGTCAGGGTTAGGATGAATGTCTCCAGATAAGGCTGGGATATTACATGTGATAACTTTTAGCCTTTTAGGTTTGGATTGTAGGACGTTGTTTGAGGTTAGTGTAAATATAAGAGAGAAGCTTTTTGTAGAGGAGGAGAGCAGTTTGGGATGGAAAAGGTGCAGTAGGTTTGTTGGTATAAGGGAGGGGGAAATGGAGTGGAAGTGAGAGAGTAGAAGAGGTTGTGAGTGAGTAAAAGTGATAGTTTGAGTAGAAAGTAGGTATGGGGGAGCTTTTAAGGAGTACGAAGTAGCACGATAGAGAGGAATAAGTAAGATGAGAAGGGAGAAGGGGAGTATGTAAGTAAAGAGGATTTGGGGGGGCATGTTTGGAATGGGTGGAGTAAGGAAGGGAGAAATAAGAAAGGAAGTAGAAAGCAGTTGTGGAGAGAAGGTAAAGGAGTGGAAAGGAGTTATAAATTGTGGATAAGAGAGGGGAAGATTAAGTGTAGTGAAAAGAGGGAGGAGTAAGAGTGGGCGGGGAATTAAGAGGGGGGTTGAGATTGGTTAATTGATGTAGGTTTGTGGGAGTAGGGAGAAGACTGTGATTGGTTAAAAGAAATGGAGGGAGGAGTAAGTGAAGGATAAATGTAGAGGTGGTGGGGGAGGGTGGAATTTGGGGGCAGGATAGGAAAGCGCAGTAAGCCCGCAGGGCGAACGGAGCGGGAAGAGCCAGAGGAGGAGGAGATAGTGCAGAAGATAATCAGTAAAGAGTGAAAAGTCAGAACGTAAGTTTAGAAGAGGTGAGAATAGGTAAGGTAAGTGTATAGGCCTTATAGTTTTGGATTAAGAGTTTGTTTTAGCCAGTTCTTAGCCAGAGTGTTCAGGACGTACTTTCAGGAGGTTAGGGCAGGGTAGGCAGGAGCCCAAGCTACAACATACAGGAGAAAGAAGAAAGATTTTAAGCAGCAGCGAAGGCATCAAAAGTACACAAGAAGACAGATGTCAAGCATAGATAAAGTAATTTTGAAGAAATAAATGTATATAGCAGCAAGAAGAAAACATAAGTTACACTCTTACAGTATCTCAATGAAACAGCCAAACACAGGTAGATAAAACAGAGATACGCAGTTCTTTGTGCACAGAGGTAATTAAAAGTAGCAGACAGTTTAAATAAGCACACCTAGCTGAGTTGCGAGACCTCAGGCAAACGCTGAGAAGCCAGGCGATATGCATACAGTAGAAATTCCAGCAGAACCAAGCACAACAAATACCAAGAACTACAGTTTGAGACACAAGCTGAGGTTCTGATTAAATAAAAGCAAGCCCCAAACAGTTAAATCACAGCGGTGAGCTTCACGATAGAAAACTAAGTGTTTACAGGCTACATTGGTTTGAGTACTGTGCGACTAGCATGGATTTAATTAAAATAAAGCAAGCCCCAAACAGTGAAATCACAGTCATGTGCTACACCTTAGAAAACTAGGCGTTTAGGTGACATTACTTTGAGTACTGTGCGACTAGCACTGAGTTAGCTAAATAATAAAGCAAGCCCCAATTATGGCACAGCCGAGTGCTGCACGTTGGAAACTAAGATTTTAGTTTTTTTTTTTCTCTCTTTTAAGTTTATACATGTTACATAAGTTTGAATCCTCAGTGACTAGCACTGCTTAAGTTAAACACTGTAAACTATCACAGTTATACAGGTAGGAAACAATATAAGTTAGTTAGAACATATTCAGTAAAAAACGACAACAAACAAACAAGTCCCTTGCAGATTCGACGCCAGTTCCGCATGCAATGCGCTATCTATATGGCGTTTACAACAGGAGAAACAAGTAGATAATTTCATATTTAAGACAGCCGATAATGTAAATGCAAGCACAAAATACAGTCCTGTGTTTCAAATAAGTAGAAAAGCCATTTAAACTTACAACTTAGGTGCGGATGCTGGAGCCAGGGTAGCACAGCAGCTGAGGGGTAGAATAGGGAAATAAAGATGGCGTCTATTTGGAAGCAGGAGCAATAAAGAGTAGGAGAGGAAGTGGGCGGAGAAGGGGGGAGAAAGTGGGCTAGGGAGGAAGGAGAGGGGACAAGGAGAGCAGGTACAGACCGGAAGTCAAGCGGGAAGAGCCAGAGGAGGAGAAAGTGCGGAAGACAATCAGTAAAGAGTAAATAGTCAGAAGGTAAGTTTAGCAGAGGTGGGAATAGGTAAGGTAAGTGTAGCAGAGATGTGAATGGGTAGAGAGATACACAGAGAAGTGGAGTAGAGGGTAGATGTAAAGGAGAAAGACAGTGGGAGAAGGAAGAGACTTAAAAAAAAAAGGGATAAAGGAGGGCTGTATATAAAGCGAAGAGTGGATAGGTAATCCTGGACAGTAGAGAGGGAGAGAGCAGAGGAAAATATGTTAGAGGGCTGTATTAGGGGAGATGAGGAAGGAGAGGTAAAAGTAGTGTGGACAGCAAGAAGGTAGAGGAGCGCCACCTAGTCGTCAGTCAGTCTAATGCAGTAGAGACCCCAGGGAGAGAATTAGGAAAAGGGAGGAAGGAGCTATTGAGGTTCAGGATAGGGGGTAAGAATTAAGGGGAGAACTAAAAAGCAGCAGAGAAGGGGGTAAGAAATTAAGGGGAGAACTAGGAGTGAAAGCAGCAAAGAAGAGGGGGGAGTGGCTGCTAGCTAGACTGGCAGGGAAGCGCACTGCGACCTAGTGGAAATCAACTTATAAATTGCAAAGTGTTACAGTAGTACACATACTTTCTTGTAATCCTTGCTATAGGAAGAACTCAGGGAGCAGTATGGCCTTATAGTTTTGGATTAAGAGTTTGTTTTAGCCGGTTCTTAGCCAGAGTGTTCAGGAGGGTACTTTCAGGAGGTTAGGGCAAGGTAGGCAGGAGCCCATGTTTCTTGTAATCCTTGCTATAGGAAGAACTCAGGGAGCAGTATGGCCTTATAGTTTTGGATTAAGAGTTTGTTTTAGCCGGTTCTTAGCCAGAGTGTTCAGGAGAGTACTTTCAGGAGGTTAGGGCAGGGTAGGCAGGAGCCCAAGAACTTAGGTGCGGACGCTGGAGCCAGGGTAGCACAGCAGCTGAGGGGTAGAAAATGGAAATAAAAACAAACATAGTTTTCCCTTATGGACTGGTTAATTAGTTTAGACACAGGGAAGGCTAAGGCTTCAGAAGTGAGCTTTAGGTGCTCTTTTGGTAGGTTGCCTGCTGCTAAGGTTGTTGGGTTGAGCCGTTTATGATACTAGTTGGGACTTGTTTGAAAGAAAAGGATATAGTATTGTTATTAGATGAGGCTGGGGTAAGGAGGCTAGTCGGAGATCTTTGTTTAGTAAGAGAGAGTATTGCGTTTATAAAGTGGGAGTTGAACTAAGTGACTATATTGTCTGGGTTGTTACTGGCTGTTGGTGTAGAAGTATATGTTTGGCCAGGGTGTAGAAGTTTGTTTATGGATGTCCAAAACGGCTTGGGATTGTTTTTGTGTGTTGACTGAAGAATGGTGAAGTAGAATTTTTTGTCATTGTTTATTAACTTTTTTGGAAGATATCTTAAATATCTAAAATGTTGGTACATGGATTGGGTTTTGATTTTGGACAATATTTTCCAAGCATTGGCTCTTTGAAGAAGAATTTGCCTGGTGTATTTTGTTAAACAGTTTGCAGGGTTTGATCTGACGCTCTTAGCTCTGAGTGGCACATGGCCATATAGAATGTTTAGGAAATTACTATTGAAATGGGTTACAGCATCATCTATTGGCATGGTCTTTAGGATATTCCAGTTGTAGAGTTTGATTGTGGACATGAGGTCGCTTGAATTATAGTATTTTATATTTTGAACTTGTCTGTAGGCTGCCTATTTGCATATGTTTGGATGGTTTCTGATACCATAAGTTGTTAGCTGGTCACTGATACTATCAGTAGGGCAAACAGAGGAATTTATATTATTTGGTTTGCTTGTAAGAATCCACTCTAAGATGGATTCCTTGTTTGTGTGTTTATGTATCTTTGTTGTATCTTTTATTATCTGTGAGAAACCAAATAGTATCATTGATGAGGTATTTGCATAATTAGGATCCCAGTTTATGTTAAGATCAGTCATTATAATGGTTTCATAAGGCCAGGGCAGACGTTCTGCTATGATGTTATTTTGTCCTGGTTGGTTGTAAAGCCTGGTAATGCAGTGACTTTTTGGTTGTTAAGTTTGAGATGTGCTCTGATGTATTCTGCATTATTAAATGTGTTAAAAATGTGTTAAAATTATATTTGTGCTAGTTTATATAATGTGCTAACCCCTTACCAAACCATGACCTATGACATAACATGGTTCTTTGTTTCTCATCATTGCACTAAGCTTGAGTTAGCTTGTATGATGTGTCCAACCTCTTACCCAAAACTACTACCTAAGTCATTAAACCTACATGAGTTTCTGCTATAGCTTTTCAACACACATTCCCCTCTCTCAGCATTACTGCATTATATCTTTACATTGTCATCAGAGATGTCAATAAACTGGTCAGTAGATCTTTTATCTTCTTATGTCCTGGGTCTTCATAAAGTATTTATTCGGTACTTTTCCATTAAATCCCTACCACTTTGAGGTGCTGTGTTTCACATATCACTCACATACACACACACACATTGACGGAAGAAAAGGATGCGAACTAATATACATTTTATGAAGTAAACGAAGTCTATAACTTTAATTATCGTCATTGTAACTACATTTTCTCCAAAAGAGATTGAAGAACAGAGCTAAATTTTGAGTCTGATTACTTCTGAATTTGTCCTTGATTCGTTGGCAGCTATGATACACCTAATTCAAATTTAGAGTTTTTCTTACATGGCATTTTATAAATAGTGTTTGTGATGAGGTTTAGCTTGTTACAGCAACAAGCTGTCGAAGGGCGCTAATGCGGTAACTTTCTATGCAGTACGCAAACACAGTATTGCAGTCCCATTTTCTCTGCTCTCGTCTAGTGTTTATGTGCATAGTTCACTATCCAGCTATAGCATCTGACAAACAAGCATATTTAGAAAGTAGCAATTCTCCATCTCATAACTTCCTGAAACAACGTCTATGTGCTTTGACTGTAATTGCTGACTATCACATATATACAGAGTGAATTAGTTACAACTCACCAAGTGATGTAAAAACAGCTGCAGAAACCCATTTACACTCTCAAACATAAATCTTGTAAATACCAGCAAAACACAGCACCGTGAACTGGTAGGGGTTTAATGGAAAAGTACCATTTATTCATTTACTTTTCTGTACCTCTACATAAATATCTTTATTTCCCACTGCCTTATAGGTTCATAGGTTTATAGGTTGGTACTAGACTATTGGCCCTAGGGCCTATAGAAGCCTAGCCATAACAATCCCCTGACTATTTCTTCCCATACTATTTTCTTCCCTGGAACCCCGTCTAGCAGGGTGACTGACGTGATCCCTGGGGTGAATTTCCTTTCTCCCATCCAATCATCAAGGTTCCTTTTGAAGAGGGCCAAAGAGGTGCTCTGCTTGACATGTATGGGCAGTCTTTTCCAGAGTCTGGGGAGTCTCTGGGTCAGGAACCTATCCCTCCAGCATGTTTTGTTTATTGTGATGACAAGGTTTAGATCCCTGGAGCATGTGGCTCTGAGGGATTGTGATTTCTTTAAATGTAGCATGTCCAACAGCTCTGGGTTTGACATGGCCTTATATGCTAAGCAGAGATCGCCTCTGAGTAGATGATATGCGACAGAGTATAGCTGGAGTTTTTTAAGGCGGTCAGCATAGGGCATCTGCTTTAGGCCTGTGATTCTTTTAGTGAGGTATTTCTGCGGCCTTTCCAGTTGTTTCAGATGTCTTGAGAGGTACATACCAAATGGGGCATTGTATTGTATAATGGGTCTAATGAGGGATGAGTACAGTGGGACAATGACCTCCTTTTTTCTGGATGAAAAGCCCCTAGTGATGAGGTGTGCCACATAGAAGGATTTTCTGACTGTTGTGGCGATGTGGTTATTGAAGGTTAAACCACTGTCCACCTGTGTCGCTAAGTCTCTTATCACACTTTTGGTGTTTAGTGTACTGCCACCTGTGTGGTAATTCATGGGTATATGTTTTTTCCCAAAGGGGATAATTATACATTTCTTGGCATTGAGCTTGAGTCCATGTCTCTGGCACCAAGCATCTGTTTCTGTATGGCCCTTTTGTAGAGTATCGACATAATTTGGGGATTCAGTAATGGCTTCCAGTTTGCAGTCATCTGTGAACTTTGTTAGCCAGAGTCCCTTAGTGTTGGCCTGTACTTCAGAGAAGTAGATGCCAAACAAGAGAGGTCCCAGGACTGAACCCTGAGGTACTCCACTTGTTACTTGTCAGGAGCTGGATTTGGAGTCAGCTACTTTTACAGTGTGGATTCTATCAGTAAGCCAGTTGGCAACCCACCGAGTGATGTAGGGATTAATGCCCAGCTTAGTACGTTTATCTATGATTCCGGAGTGGGTGATGGTGTCAAAGACCTTGGCGAGGTCCAGATAGGCTGCACGGACTGCCTTACCCTCGTCCACAGCTCTGGAGACTGATTCAAAGAAGTCAATCAGCTTCAGGAGACAAGATCCGCCCTTCACAAACCCAAAATGGGTGGGTGCAGTGTTTTAAAGTTGACAATGTCTTTGTTTATAAGTTCCATGATAATATGTTCCATGGCCTTGCAGATCAGGTTCATCAGACTGATGGGGCAGTAGTTCCTGGGATCCAAGGTGGATCCCCCCCTTGTGGAGTAGGATAACTGTAGCTGTGCGCCACTCAGTGGGCATGAAGCCTGAGGTGAGGGTATAATTAAACATGACACTCTGGTGAGGTGGCAGTTCATTTTGTAGTTCATGTAGTACACAGCCCAGGATGTCATCTGATCCCATGGATGCTGTATTCTTAGCTTTGGAGAGTGCATTTTTTACCTGTGTGGCCATTATTACCAGAATTTGGCAATCTTCTGTTATTGAGATAGGCCATTTAGGGGTTGAGAGGGGGGTGAAGTTGGCACTGAATCGCTCTGCCAAGATATTGTTAATATCCTTTGGATCAGTATATTTAATGCCATTCTGTTGTAGCTCAGAGCAGATCTGAGCATTGCCATTTAGATTATTGATAGAGTTATAGAATGCCTTGTGGTTGTCTTTGGAATCTTTGGCAATTTTATTTTCATAACTAGCTTTGGAGGAATTTATGAGGGATCTCAGCTTCCTACTGAGGCTGTTAAGGGAGTTTTTTGCATCCTGGGATTTTCCTCTTTTCTTCAACAGTTTCTTCCTTTTGTTGTAAAGTTTGTTTATGGCAGGGGACCACCATATTGGCTTCCTTTTTTTGGAGGAGAGCATCTTGGTTCTATTTGGGATGGTACGATTCATGCATGAGTGGATGTGCTCGTACAGTGCCTTAGTGTAGGACTCAGCAGTTGAACTTTCAGTTTCTATCTGCATGGGTGTCATGAAGTTTGTAACTTCTGACTTGAGTAGCATGAAGTTGGCTTTGGAGAAGTTTTTTATGGAGGTTTCCTTACTGGAGGGTGAGGGTGGGATGTGGATTTTAAGGGTGATTAGCTTATGGTCTGATCTGGCCAACAAGGGGATGACCATAGGTGTGGAGCATCAATTTACCATGTTGGTAATGACCAGGTCTAGGTTATTGAAGCCACTGGTGGGACTATGGATTAGTTGATCCAGGGCATTGGAATTTATGAATTCCAAGAACCGTTGGGCAAAGGTGTTGGTACATGAGTAGTTTTCCCAGTTAATGGCAGGGTAGTTAAAATCACCCAGTATTAGGGTATTTGGTTGTATCTTAATATTTTCCAGTATGTTTAGAAAGGTATAGTGAGAATCTTGGGCTTGGCGGGGGATCTGTAGCAAGCCACAATTTGGATTGCAGTCTTACCTTGTGTTAGTTGCACCTGGAGAATTTCAAATGCATTGTATTGGGCAACTAACCTGGTGGTGTGAATATCCTCGGTGAATATGGACACTCCTCCACTTTTAGTGTTTCAGTCCTGGTTTGGTGGCCGGAAAGTGTGGTAAGAGTTGCAGCCTGGTATTGCAGGGGTGCTCTCTGGAGCCTTGAACCAGGTCTCAGTTACTGCACAGATATCGATGTTCTCCATTTTTAAGAGTGCCTCGAGAGAGTGTATTTTGAGGTTTAGACTTCTAGCATTAAGTAGCATTACCTTCCTATTTTGCATGCTTGTACCTGTTACGGTGGTGGTTTTGTCCTTTGAATCTTGCCTAAAAAAGTCACTATAGGGGTGGCAAGAGCCTTTGCCAGTAACCTGAATCCTAGGGGCGACAGGTGCAGACCATCTCTGGCAATAAATCGTGGTCTGTTGATCATGTCATCCCAGGCAGATACTGGATCCCCTTTGAATGACACCAGAAGCATAGCCAGTTGTTGAAGTCAATCATTTTGTCCTTATATTGTGGTATCATTCTGGGTGAAGGCAGGATGCTACTCAGGGCTAGGGTCATACCTGCCTGGGCCACATTATCCAAGAGCTCTTCCACTTCTCTTTTCATGTAGTCCACGGAGGTATGTCTCAAGTCATTCACTCCAACATGGACAATGACAGAGTCATATTTGTACTTGTTGTGGAGTGACTTGAGTGCATGAGTTATGTGGTGGATCTTGGCACCCAACAGGCAGCTCACTGTAATTTTCTCCTTGTTCCGCCTGGTGAATGGGACATCAGTGTGCCTGACTATAGAGTCACCAATGACTAAAGTGTTAGGTACATTGTCTTGCCTTAGGGGCTGTTGCTGGGTGGCACACTGGTGTTGTGAGCTATGTGACACTTTGGTTGTGATTGGTGTTTGCATTTCAGCTTCAGAGGTCCTTGTTGCTTGAGCAGGTTACAGTTAAGGGCCTCCGCATATGTGGATTTAGTGTTGCCATGTGTGGGCTTTGGTGGTGTGAGTTTAGAGGGGCTATGTGTTGCTTGAGGTGTAATGTGGGTGTTAACCTTCTCCTCTTGACTGTCTAGTACAATCTTGGGTGGAGACAGCTCTGCTTCCAGTTTGGCTATGTAAGTGCATCTCTCACTGGTTGTAGTGTTGGGTGGTAGGAGGAGAGGGTTGTCTGTGTACATGAGGCAATTGCTGCATTGCCCCAGTATGCCCAGATTCACCAGGTGGACAGGAGAAATCACTGGAAGCATACCCTTGGACATGCCTGGTTTAATGCTTTTTTTTAAATGTACGGGAGCTGTTTTCCCTTCCCTTAGTAAGGTACTTTGCAGTTATAGGCTGTTTAGAGCCTATGATTAATTCTCCTTATTAATAAGGAGGGTTGAGTGCTTGTATCAGTTTAAGGCTTCCTAGTGCTTTCCAGCAGGTATTGGAGCAAGTGCTAGTCACAGGGATGCTTAAAGGTAAGATGAAAAAAAAATGTTTATCCTAAACACTGCAGTGTGCACTAGAGAAGTTAGATGTGAAAGTAGGTAACTTAAGTTTTACCCATCTAAAAATGTGGGTTTTAGTGGAGAGTCACTATTTTTAAAACAGCAAGATAGATTGAAAGGGGATGATCATTTTTGTATTCCTGTACTATGGAATACAGTAGAATGGCCAATATATTTAAATAGTTGAAGGGGAGTGATTTCACAAAATGATAATTTTGTACTTACTCACACAAACCAGTGAAAGCAGAGAGGAAATGAGATATATGGTCAAGTTAACATAAGAGGCAGGCAACTAGAAAGATAGTGGTATTTAAGAACATGACAGTGACAGGGTAGGGGGGTGGGGAAAAATTTCTGCCTGACTCACAAGAGACAGAGCTGGGGAGTCTTTTGAAGTTTTAATATGCAGTTAAAACCAGAACACAAGCAAAACACAAGATAAAGAAAACAAATCACAGCACACAAAATATAAAAAGGCAATAAACTAGTATAAAATACAATAAATAAAAAGCAAACCGACCTTTCCTTCACAGCAAAGTGTAGCAGAGTCTGGATGAGCCTTTCCAATAAAGCTGTGAAATGTTTTATTTTACCCCTTAAATAGAAGGTTTAGTTCCTAGCTCCACCCCCTCAGTTCACAAATGATTAACCTTAAGTGACCTCTTCTGTTTTATGCATGAGTCTTTAATTGATCAGTTCTAATTTCTGTCTGACTTACAAGAGACAGAGCTGTGGGGACTTTTGAAGTTTTAATATGCAGTTAAAACCAGAACACAAGCAAAACACAAGGTAAAGAAAACAAATCACAGCACTCAAAATATAAAAAGGCAATAAACTAATACAAAATACAACAAATAAAATGCAAACCAACCTTTCCCTCATAGCAAAGTGTAGCAGAGTCCTGGTGAGCCTTTCCAAAAAACATATTTCCCTCTGCAGCCTAACCTCATTCACTTCTTGCATATTCTGCTTAGTATCTGTATATTTATAGATTGTAAATTCACACAGGATCTTGTGGTGGTGTATTTTGAAAAGAGTACATATTCTTTGTTTCCTGTTTAAAACTGTCTATGATATATTGTATCAAACTCTTTCCTCAGAAATGTAAAATTTCCGCTATTTAATAGATGATACAAAACTATTGCATCACAACTTTTGTCACCCCATTTTAACTATAAATGTGTTTTTGCACAATAATATGCCTGTTTATACTCCACATCTCTGCTACTTTAGATCTGAATATCCTGGCTGTTGGGCAGGGATACAGAATCAAATGTTTCCAAAGAATAGAGTAAAATCTATATATAGTGCATAGCTATGTCTGCAATATGGTTTACTACGTTATATAAAATTATTCAGTTTGCTATATACTGCTTTGATTTATATTCTCTTGGTATTTTTTCCCTTTGTGATCTGATCTCATCTGTATGTTAGCTCTACCTTCAAAATAAATTAAAAAAGTAAAATTATTTTATTCAGGATCTTAGCTTGTCTTAGAGACGAAGGACTGTTACCAATCAAATCTGGTGACATTTCCATCTGACTGCTTTAGATGCACCGGGAATTTTTTTTTTTTTATTATTTTTATATTTCATCACATCAAATCATCTATATTTTTCAGCCTTGTTTCAAACAGTCTCAGCTTTCCCCTTTAAAACATTGACTGACTTGATAGAAAGATGTTACAACCAACATAGCCAAATATTTCAAACATCCAACATCAAGCTTGAGTTTGATTAAACATTTTGCATATAGCCAATGTGTTTATTTATTTTATTTATTTATTTTATTTTACATTTGTTGACCGGGATAGTCCGACTGGATGCATGTCCATTTTCAGCGGAGGCCCGGGGAGAAAAGCTCCAAGGGTAAGCAAATATAGCATTACATAATACCAGCATTACATATTACAAACACACTATTTACAGAGCTTACATAAGTAAGCAAGTTAAACAAGTTCCACAGGTTACAGTTAATCCTGAGCACAAGTCAGGATTAAATTAAATTACACAGTAAACTGGTTAACAGACTTTTACACATTCTAGAGAGAGTTAGCCAGGCTTGATACATTGACATATCCAGTTAAGTGACAAATGCTGTTTGTCTAGTTTTAAATTCACCTAAGTTGGAAAGTAAGGTAAAATCATCTGGAAGAGAGTTCCAGGATCTACTTACAGAGTTTGCAAAGAGAGAATCACCGGCTGTGTTATTAATTTTGCTAGTCTGAATTAGTAGCTTGTTAGAGGATCGAAGCGGTCTAGGATTGTTATAGGGGGTGATAATATTTTTAAGTGCAGGAGTATTGTCCGGATTATAGAGGATTTTATAGGCCATAATCAGTTGGTTATACTGGATTAGGCTGGGTAGTTCAAGCCACCCAAGCTGATTTAGATTGATGCGATGATGTGTCCTAAAAGGCAGCCCAGTGGCAAACCTGGCAATGTGGTTGTAGCAAATTGAGAGTTTGTTAAGGACAGTCTTGTTTAAATTCGAGAGTAGAGGGGATGCATACAGAAGGGTTGAAAGAAGGTGAGAGCGAGCTATGGCAATTTTAGCTGGAGGGGTTAGGAAGGCTTTTATTCTGTAAAGTGACCCTAGTTTTTTATTGATGGTTTTGATAGTTTGGTTAACATGTTGGTCAAATTTTAGATTATTGTCTATGATGACACCTAATAGTTTTGTAGATGGGTCAGGAGATTATTGTGCCATCATTTGATTTTATGGTAAAGGTGAAAGCGGTAGACCTACATGTTGGTGAAAATAACAGCATTTTAGTTTTTTTGGGATTTAGGATCAGACGATGTTCAGAAAGCCAGTTTTCTATTGTATTAAAGGTGGTCTGGGTAGCTGACAATAACTCTACTGGAGATGTGGCTGAGCAAATCAGAGTAGAGTCATCAGCATATTGGATACAGCTGACTTTTGGGATGACAGTATAAAGGTCGTTAATGAAGACGGAGAACAGCAAGGGCCCTAGTATAGAGCCTTGTGGTACTCCAAAGGATGTTAGGTAGAAGGTTAGAGAGTTTGTTCTGCCAGAGGACAGCCTGCTGTCGACCATCCAGATAGGCCTGAAACCATTGGAGGGCTCCAGCATCTAGACAGAATGTTTGCAGGGTGTGGATTAAAAGTTGGTGATCAACCATATCGAGTGCCTTGGAAAGATCCAAAAAGAGGGCTGAGGATATATAATTATTGTTGCGATTATGGTTTATGGTGTTGGTAAAGGCTAGGAGGGCTGAAGTAGTGCTGTGATAAGGACGGAAGCCATGCTGAGTGTCTGCCATAAGGCGATTCTGGATTAGGTGGTGCATGAGTTGTCTATGAATACATTTTTCCATAATCTTTGCAAGTGGAGAGAGTATAGCTATTGGCCTATAATTGGAGAATTCAGTAGAGCTGCCTCCTTTGTGAAGTGGGATTACATAGGATATTTTCCAGATGGTGGGAACTTTAGCTTCTACTATGGTTCAATTGATTAGTATTGAGACGTGGTAAGCAATAGCATCAGCTGATTTTTGTAGGTACTCGGCAGGGAGTTGATCAGCAGAAAGTGTAGTGGGTTTTAATTTTTTGATCAAGGTATGGATAAGTGAAGTGGTGACTGGTTGGAAGCTGAACGCGAGTAGGTTTCTAGGGGTGCTACTTTCAGGACCAGGGGAGCTAGGAGGTAGTTGGCTAGCTAGGGCTTGAATTGTCTCAGCAAAGAATTGGTTAAAACTATCAGAAACATCTTCAGGGGTTTTATCAATAGTAGCAGCAGGGATTGGGGTTCCTTCGTTGAAGGTTGTGTTAGGCCTGGCATGCCAGCACGTAAAACTCTACTGCCAGTCATCAGCGGACCGGAGTTCCGCTGTGGCAACCCCTAACCGGGAAAAGCCGAAAGAAGAGAGATAGAGAGCAGCAGGGATTGGGGTTGAAGTTTGTTGAGGATGTAGTAGATTATTTAAACCTGCCCAAAACTTCTGAGGGTTATTTTGATTTACTGTCTGTAAATTACAGTAGTATTGTTTTTTGTCTTGTAAAATTGATTTTTTGGTTTCGTTCCTGGATTGCCTGTATTTAATGTGATCTTGAGGGTCTTTAGAAGAACACCATAAAGCCCATGCTTTGTTTCTAAGAGTAATTTTGAATTTAGACTATATAGACAGCCATGGTGCAGTTTTTGCCTTGGTTCTCTTTGAACGAACAGGTGCATGCAAATCAAGGATCTCAAGGAATTTGCTGTTAAAGTATGCTACTGCTTCCTCTAAGGGGAGGTGTTTTAGAATAGACCAATTACATGAGTTTAGTTCTTGTTGGAATTTGGCAGGGTCAAAGTTTTTATTGTTTCTAACCTTTCTGAGTAAGGGTTGTTGGGAATTAATGGTTTTGTGCTTAATTACATATGTGAGAAGGTGATCGCTTAGTCCATTAAGGAGGGTACCAGAGGTGTACAGTTGGGGTGACTGTTTATGAGTACCCAGTCAAGTATACTTTCTTTTTAGTTGGGTTTACCTATCCTGGTAGGGGTGGATATGATTTGTGTAAATGCATGCAGGTTAATATGGGTGGTTGGGGATTCTGAGGAACAGGTGCCCCAGTCTATGTTAAAGTCTCCAAGTAGTAGGGTTTCTTGGAGGTAGTGACATGATAGCCAGTGCAGGATATCTTCAAATGTAGATATATTGTTACCTGGGGGAATGTACATACAGATGATACTAATGCATTTATTTTTATTAAGTTGCAATTTGGTGGCAAGAATCTCTGAGTTATTAATCTGATAAGGTTGTATTACATCTATGGTGACATTCAGCTCAGATTTATAGAATACAGCTACCCCACCCCCCTTCCTCAAAGCACGATCCAGCCTGTGTATGTTGTACCCAGGTGGTAACACTTCATTGTCTTTAGTGTTAGGTTTTAACCAGGTTTCAGATAAACAGAGAATCCTAGGGGAGTGGACATCCAGAAGTGCATGCAATTCATGTACCTTGTTATTAATGCTTCTAATATTGAGATGACAGACTAGGAGAGAGTTAGTTGGCCTATTAATTGTAGGTTTGTAGCTTAGATTGCAAGTAGAGGGGGTATGTGTATCTGAAGTGAGTGGGCCAGGGTTGGGGTGAATATCACCACCAAGTATTAGGTTGAGTCTATACTTTGTGATGAACTTCAGGAATTTGTTTATTAGTTTGTGGTAGTGTTTGGATCTAGAGCTAATGTGCCTGGGGTTGAGATGTTGATAGACTGAACAAGGTGTTGGATAGGACCTGGTACTGTAAGTATGATTGAAGGTGAGAGGATTTACAGCTGGGTTGATAGTATGGCCTTTTGGGACCTGAAATCCCGTGAGAAACTGGTTTTCATACAAGGTAAGGAGGTATGGTGTGAACAAGAGGGGTAGTAAAGAGGAGTATATCATTATCTTTGATTCAGTTAGTGAGTTAAGGAACTGTTTTACCTGGTGATACAACACCAGAAGATAGAGTGGTGAGGTAAAGGTACTGGAAGGGGGATGGGAGAATGTCAGATGAAAGCTAATAGGTGCTATTAAAATGTAGGTAGTAGAATGGTGGTGGGTGGAATTATCCCAGATGAAAGCAGATAGGATCTAGAAAGTGGGGGAGTGGCTATAGTACTATAAATTTAGAGGTACTGGGGCGGGAGGAAATTGGGGGCAGGGAGGGCGAGAGAGCCCGAGCATAGCGAGGCAACGAAGGGCTATTGCAGTTTACAAGGTTTCCTAAGGTGTCCTAAAGCTATAAGGTAAGTATTACAGTTCTTAATGTAAGAGCAAATTTACTTCAGTTACAGGGGAAGGAGGCAACCACTCAAGTAGAAACAAAGAACCCTATGGCTGACCAATATGGTGACCTGCTTAATTACAAAGCACTGTAAGTGAAAGCTTAACAAATGCTTTTTGTGTGTGTGACCTACTCTGTTTAAATGTTGACAGAAACTGATTGCAGTCCTGTAGACACCATTTTGTAGGGAACCAAGTTCAACTATGAAAAGAGAAAAGCAGAGATTCTAGGGTAAGCATGAAGGCAACAACAGGCAGTTATTATATAATAATGCATTCAGAAAGGTTTGGTGGGGGGGTAAAGTAGCATTCTTCAGAATGAACTAAGATTTATAGCTAAGAAACCTAAGCAAGATAGCAATGCAGTAAATAAACACTTGCCAGATTTTAAAGATATACCAGAAAAACTAAATCAATTATTCACAATTGTACAACTGGAAAATTGCTAGTAAAAGCACTTCAGGTATAGCTAGCCCAAGTTATTCAAGTCATAAAAGCACTTCTTCAATGTGTGTGTGCAATGTAAACATTAAAAAACACATGCAGCAAGGAGGAGCTCTGATTATACAATTTCTCTAGGTACAGGTTCAGTTTAAACACTAATATTACCACAGAAATTCAGTAAAGTCACTAGCTACTTATAGAGCTATTGTGTTATTACTCTAAAATGCTTAAATCATCCGGACGTTGTGGTTGTCTCAAAACAGTGACACCATGGAGGACACAAACCACTTGAAATTTATTTTTTGAAGGGGGTGCCCCCCAAATACACACATGCACACACACTACCACCATTCTCTAAATATGCCTACTTAGAGGATGCACAAACTTGGGGAAGACGGAGAAGATAGGAAGCAAAGTTAAACTCACATTTTCCATTTTCTCTTACTCCATGTTATGTTTAATGTGTGACCTGGGCAACCTCAATGCGGCAAATTGTCAGTTATAGGAAACTTGTAACCTTTCGCTTTTGATATTTGGACATTCTCTGTTTTCCCTCAACAACAACATATACTAATTTAAATGAAAATGGAAATACTCAAACTGGTTAACTTCATAACTGCTTACTTTTAATGGAATAAAGGATTTATACAACCTGATATCATGCATTTGCGCTTCAGCTGGAATTGCTTCCTGATTTTATATGTAAATTTAGATTCAGATGCAAAGAGAAACAAAGAAAAAGTCCAAACATATTTAGCACTATTAAAACACTCGAACCAGTAGTGGCTTCATTAGGAATTAGCATTTTAGTCTGGCGATTATAGTTCTCATCTCTATGATGCCCATTTTACTTTAGAAGATGCTATTCTTCTTTATTTTAACAATATTAACAAGTCTATCGCAATGTCCACCATCTCAAAAACAGTGCAATAATGATTAATACTTTGTAAAGATGGCTTCACAGATTTATTATAGGTGGCCACAAGTCAAAAATGTGGGAATCAAAAGTGATCAAAATCGCTGTATGTCCGGTTTTACTATTATTATTATTATTATTATTATTGTTGTTGTTATTATTATTATTATTATGATTATTATTATTATTATTATTATTATTATTGTTATTATTATTATTATTATTATTGTTATTATTATTATTATTATTGTTGTTGTTATTATTATTATTGTTATTATTACTATTATTATTATTACTGCTGTTGTTATTCAGAATGACACAGAATGGGAGTCTAGTTTCCATTGTAATGCATTTCACTCACTTTTTTCTACTTTTCTCTGATGAGTTTGTGTTGCTTGTTCTGCTTTGAACTGGCCCTAAGTCAGTCATTGGACAAGGTCACTAATGTAATAACCTATTAATTACAGACATTTGGATGCAGGCTAACAGACTTGAAACTGAATCCAGTGGCATTTTGTACAAACAGCCAGACTGTCTGTTGTCTGTGCTTCCTCCTACAGGCAAGGCCTTTCCATTTCTGGTCCAATTAGACAGTCTTTCAATGGCTGACACAACTTCAGTAACATTGACCCCCTCCCCCCTTAGCTGAATCTGTTTGAAACTGCTTCCAAGTCAAAGAACCATGAGATCCATATATTCTTAAAGTGATAGCTGTTCATCTACTCCATCCTGGCCATTTGTTGGCAACATCATTCAACAGCTTTTACTAAGTAGATGCAAATTACTTGCATTAAAACAGGCACTTTTCTCTTAAATAGGTAAGAGTATGCTGGTTTGTGTTTGCAGCTTCTGAATGGTATATATTAATATGAAAAATCAGCAATTAATATTTCTCCTCATCTGCTTTCTGTGTTGCCCTTTAGTGAAAATCATGTATGGAGGAGTAGTATATCTTATCTTTTTCCTGTTAAAACTGCTGCATAGCATAGTAGACAATACATTTGGTGAACTATTATTGTCCTAAATGTGCCACCATCTTAATTTCAGAATAACAAGACTATTCCACTACAAGTAAGCCTTTATTCTTAGTTCAGAATTCTGCCCTTCAGTCACTTATATTGTTATTTAATACTGCAATCTTCTTCTTCTTTCAGCTTTTCCCAGTTAGGGGTCACCACAGTGGATCACCTGTCCTCTCATTATTGGCAGTGGAGTTTTACAATGTCAAGTTGCCAGCCCAGTGCCCATCCTTCCACAGAAGGCACACACATGCACACACTCACAACTAGGGACAATTTACAGTGTCCAATCCACCTACAGCATGTCTTTGGGATGGGGGAGGAAACCGGAGCACCCAGAGGAAACTCATGCAACCACAGGGAGGACATGCAGACTCTGCACAGAAGGCACCCCAGCCGAGGATCGAAGCAGGGAACCTCTTGCTGTGAGGCAGCAATGCTAACCAATGCACCACCGCGGCCACCCACCTTGCAATAAGACCTGGCATGTACATTTGCAACATGATGTCACTGTGGGGCATGGCATGTACATCTGTAATATGATGTCACTGTGGGGCATGGCATGTACATATGTAACATGATGTCACTGTGGGGCATGGTGTGTACATCTGTAACATGATGTCACTGTGGGGCATGGCGCATACATTTGTAACATGATGCCAATGTGGGGCATGGCATGTACATTTGTAACATGATGTTACGGTGGGGCATGGTGCATACATTTGTAATGTTATGGTAGGGCATGGTGTGTACATTTGTAACATGATGTCACTGTGGGGCATGGCGTGTAAATTTGTAACATGATGTCACTCTGGGGCATGGCGTGTACATTTGTAACATGATGTCATTGTGGGGCATGGCATGTACATTTGTAACATGATGTCACTGTGGGGCATGGTGTGTACATTTGTAACATGATGTCACTGTGGGGCATGGCGTGTACATTTGTAACATGATGTCACTGTAGGGCATGGCATGTACATTTGGAACATGATGTCACTGTGGAGTATGGCATGTACATTTGTAACATGATGTCATTGTAGGGCATGGCGTGTACATTTGTAACATGATGTCACTGTGGGGCATGGCGTGTACATTTGTAACATGATGTCACTGTGGGGCATGGTGTGTACATTTGTAACATGATGTCACTGTAGGGCATGGCGTGTACATTTGCAACATGATGTCACTGTAGGGCATGGTGTGTATGTTTGTAATATAATGTCACTGTGGATATTGAACCAAATTTATTATTTTAGTAGAATTTTCCTAAGAAACTGATGCCCACTGCACTGCATCTTGAATTATTCAGCAGGAGGTCATATCTTTACTTGCATTTACCAGAGACATAGAAATATTTGTTTAATGTGTGCTTTTTACAGTGAGATGTGGGAAGAATTCACTAAATCACAACTATGTCTATCACATCTCAGAAATCAGCATATTCCACCTTAGCTTATATGATGTAGTCTGTTGAGTTTAGAAGATGTAGAACACTGGGTTTCATTAGGAGCCTGTTCAGTGCATCCTTTAAAGTCAGAGATACAGAATTATGCATTAAGTAGCTGTTAAATGAACTTGGAAGACATGCATATTTACTGATGTTAGAAATTTCAGAGTGCAATAATTATGTCATGGAAAAGACTGGTAGAATGTGAATAATGTCAAAAGAGAAAAACAGAAAAGGAAATGAGGTAGGCAGTGCAAAATTAAAATAGTACAAGGCATGATGGGAACTACAAGGGAGCAAGCAGTCTGCACCTTTGGCTATACAATGACAAGTTTGTGACCACATGATATACATTCATATACATACATATATATATATATATATATATATATATACCTATATATATATATATATATATATATATATATATATATATATATATATATATATATATATATATATATACATATATATATATATATATATATATATATATATATATATATATATTTATATGGGTCTACTTCAGAAGATCGACAGACCATTTGATCAACATTCATTTGGTCGACAACCAGTATTCAAGGCACTTAGGGATTTGCCCCTTCCCCAACACACACACACACACACACACACACACACACACACACACACACACACACACACACACACACACACACACACATGCATTATGGTAACTGCTTCAGTGCAACTTGTTTGATATTCTGTACAGCAATTTCCATTAACTAAACTGTAATATTTCCATAAAACATAATCTGTTCTGCTACTTAATATGTGAATTTACATTTAGTAGCAAAGATGCCTGTGGGAAGATGTTCCTGGGATGATGTGTGTGGCTTCTGTGCATCATCTGTGAGAGCTAGTGACAGGAGGTGTCATTAGAAGTTTGCAACAAAATATTATTTTTGATATTCTCTTGTTAGCTAAGTCAGAATGAAATAAACTCATTTTAATGCAATGCTTCTAAATCATGTAAAATGAAAAAAAAATCTGCTCCATATAATATGAAATTTAAATGGCAAACATCCAACAGGTACTGCACTATTTACGGGTTAAACACTTGGTTCTGTAGTACGTTGTTTTAAAATATCACGTCTTCACTGAGCTTTTCATTAAAACTACACCAGATTGATTAGTAAATGTATTCTTCACTGGAATATGTTGTGCATGATTTGTACAAACTAAAACATGTGCTACGAATACTTTTTCTATAAATATAAAGTCCTGTGGTCACAAAAATGTTCTTCCCACTCTAACTTGTTAGCAAAGTTTTCTTATCGAATTCTGATGAAGTTTTACAACATATTTCAGGGAAGCAAAAATTATCAGTAATGCTGACATGATGTTTTGTAAATCGTTTGTGGTAACGAATGGCTAATGGAAAAAAGCCCTCACTTCCATACTTAATTTTGTCATAAAACTTTTCCTCTTCAGAAACAAGATCACCATGATTCAGCATGTTAATTTTAATCAGATGGCAAACAGGTTACAACTAGCAAGCATTACTAGCAATTGTTTAAAAAAAATGTATTTCTTTAATAAGTATACTTGCTGAAACCATATTCTGGTAGTCATTTTTACCATTTGTAGCAAATGTAATTTTATACAGTAGCTGCAATAGGAGATTCTGGGCAGCTGCGGTGGTGCAGTGGTTAGCGTTGCTACTTCG
>NC_056735.1:27048311-27078311 GCF_019279795.1 Protopterus annectens | reverse complement strand
TTGCCTAATTCTTGAGGAAGAATATGGCATCCAAATCTAAGGAGGTTATAATACCACTCTACTCAGCCCTTATCATACCCATGACCGAATACAATCACCCCTTTGGCATTTATCTAACCAGGCACTTGCAGCAGTTGAAAAACCCTCAAAGGTTCCTCACCAGGAGAATCCATTGTATGAAAACCCTGTCCTACACAGACTGCATTAAGGCCCTATCTCTTTACTCAGTCTCATACAGGTTACTGAGAGGCATCCTCATATCCAGCTGTGATGAATTTCTTGGTCATGTGCAAAACAAATACCACCAGAAACTCTAGATCCAAGGACCTGAACTTTGCCTGCAACTAAACCAAATATGCTGGAGAGACTGATATGTGTCTCAAAAGATCCCCTCGGTATGGAATAAGCTCCCCATGTATGTGAATCAGAGTTCATCCCTGACCCTAGTCAAAAAAATCCTTGATCATCGGAGGGGAAATTACAAATTCATCCCCAGTCTGGTCCCTATGTCCCTGATGTACAGAGGTCAACAGTAAGTATACTAATCCCCAACTAATATGCCCCCTAAAATAACCCTCAGCTATATGTTTACTAACATACCTCACCATATATGTGTCCAAATATGTGCAAGTGTGTCTGTGTCATTCCTCTCAGTCTCTTAGCACAAGAAATCTGGACAAAGCCAAAAATAATGGGGGGAGAAAGGCCCAAAAATATGGATAATTTTTAATTCGGGGACAAAACTAGGTTGGGTTGCATAACTAGGCTTGTAACGACACTGGTGGTCATTAACCTGTTATAAACCTATGAACCTATGAACTGCAAAGCAAGTATCTTTACAGGTGCTGCAACCCCACAAACCTGTTATTTGTAAGTATACCAACTCCAGGATCACACAACAGTGGAGGAAAACAAGACACTTTCTTTCCTTACTGTTTGCAGATTTTACATAGCTATAATAGTCTGTCAACTATTAACAAAACAGATATTGATCAAAAGGGCAGACAGTAAGATTTTCAGTATAATATAATGTATAGATTAATAGGTAGAGATACATATATACATATATATATATATATATATATATATATATATATATATATATATGGGTCCCCTACGAAATCCTGAATGCACAGAATCCCGACGCCCAAAATACCGAGACGAAAAGCCCGAAACCCCACATTACCTAAACGTTGAAAGTGCAAAATCCAAAATCGCGAAACTAATACATACATACAGCAGCCACACAAACATACACACACCCTCCCCCCATAACCAAACAAACCACCCTACACTAAAGATAAGCATGGGGCACCCCTGCACTTTTGCAGGGGCTGTGCCCCCCACACCCCCCTACTTTATTATTCTAATCCGGGACCACACATATACACAAGGCAAACTCACACCCACACATTACAGTCCGTCGCACACACACACACACACACACACACACACACACACACACACACACACACACACACACACACACACACACACACCACAGTCACAAGACACACTTACACACTAAAACCCCTCACAAACACACTTACGCACACATGCTTACCTGAACCGCAACACCAGAAGCGCTAACTCAAAATCCCTTAACATTGGGATTTTGAATTTCGTGCTCCTGGTCTTTCAGTAATGTGGGGTTTCGGGCTTTTCTAATCGGTATTTTGAGGGTCGGGATTCTGTGCGTTCAGGATTTCGTAGGGGACCCATATATACATATATGAGTCCCCTTCCGTAGATTGGAATTTTAAATGTTCAAAAACGATACGGCCAAGACCATATCTTCGAACATTTAAAAATCAGAACGGACTGAATGGAGATCTGTGTACAGGGTGGAACTGGAAGATTTTCCGCAATGTTGTGCAATCTCATTGTTGGTATATTTAACTAAGGGGGGTGTGGGATGCAGGGGGGCGTAGTCCCCCCTGCTACAGCAGTTTAATTTTGTTTTTTTCTTTTTTCTTTTTTTACTTCAGTGTTCGAACTATTACAAGTTGGAATATATGGTCTTGGCCATATTTGGTTTGAACTTGTAATATGTTCGATCTACTGAAGTAGATCCATATATATATATATATATATATATATATATATACACATATATATCACTCTCTCTCTCTCTCTCTCTCTCTCTCTCTGTCTTTCTCTCTATATATAAATATATTCTTTCTTTACATGAAACTATGATCCATCAAATTGTACTTACCCGAGCTGAATCCACAGAAGCTGCAGTTCAATGAATGACCAGATTGCTAAATTCCTTTCACGGGAAAGGAACCTCTTGACCACTGTGGCGAGGTGTGCTCTCTCTTTCGTATAGTGTGATCTCAGAGTTGGTATATTTAAGTAGGGGGGTGTGGGGGCAAAGCCCCCCACTATGGTGGGCTTACATTTCCCACTTTGATGGGCTTACATTTCCTCCATTTTGTTTGGTTTCCATAGTGGTGAAGTGGTTCCTTTCCATGTGAAAGGAATTCAGCAGTCCATTTATTCATTGAACTGCAGCTTTGGTGGATTCAGCTTGAGTAAATACAATTCAGTGGATCATACTTTTGTGTAAAGAAAGTAGATCCATTTTTATATATATAGAGAGGGAGAGATTTAGATATACGTGCATATGTGCACACACACACATGTAAGTGCACACACACACATGTAAGTGCACATATACACACAAAATAGATTGCAGCTATATATAGACACCATTCTTTTGGTCATGTAATCTTACTAGAAAAAAAGTTCTTCATCTTTTAGCCTTCTTTTAATAAAAATGGCAAATAGTTTGAATACAATAATTTGTACTTGGTTCGATGCTTCTTTCCACTTACTTTGCTCCAAGGGTGCATCTTTCTACCTTATATTGCGTAATGTATTTGTTGTATAATTTTGTATTGTTGTCTGTAGATTTACTTGAAGGGCTTCCTGAACATTAAATTACATAGAACATATTGGGGACAGCTTTCTTGGTTACAGTATATTATGTTAATTTTAAAACATCTGCGATACTGTTAAGAGAGTTTAACAGGTAATGGAGGAAGGCTTTGGGTGACTGAAGTATAAGAAATAGGAATCACTGAGTCATATCTGCTGGAATAGCCTGCAAAGTACAATACTTCAGAATGATGTTTGTGAGAAAGAATAATGTAAGAAAAAAATATTTGGAAGGTGTTATTGGGGGATAAAACAGACCAACTAGGGGTGTTGTGAGATCTCATGTCAATAACAAAAATGACAAAATCTGATAGGATGTTTACAGTCATTTTTTCTTACACTATTTGATGCAAGACACAGCTAGACACCAATCACCTTCTTCCTCTCCCCACCGAACTAGTCCATTAATAAGGCCCCCCTTCACCTGTCTGTCAGTCTAATTGCTCACCGTTCCAAATCCAACATCCTTACTTCTCCATTGACTCTTAAACCTATCTGCTCACTGTCTTTCCCATCCAGTCTTTGTACAGACCTAGTGCCTCTGGCCTATCAATCCAACACCACACATCTGCATACAATTCTCTCTTCCCACCATTTCCCACCCTAACATTCACATATTTCGCTAGCCTATTATATCCCTTCACTACTAGACTGGTTATTCAGTACTGGCTATTTTAACACTATTTTAATGTTTACCAGATTCACCCCTGCCCCATCAATACTTTTCATTTGGAAGTGGGAATTATCCGAACATCATGCTTCTCAGTGGTTACATTCACAAGCCAGCCCCTCATTATTCTAGCCCATTGGCTAATTCCTATGATCTATAAGAATCTTTTTTCTAGCGAAAGAAGAAAAAAGTCCAACAAGATGACAAAGACCATTTTAAAAACAATGTACTTAAAATATATCAAAAAGAACAAACAATCACCACGGCTCAAATAAAGCCAAAACTTTTAATAAAAAATAAAACAAAACAACCAACAATACAAGTTCTTTCACAGTCATCTGACTGCTTCTTCAGACATATTAAACAGTGCTACACCTGAAAAATTTAACAATCAAGGCAACCAGTCAGTTGCTTTGAAATAGAGTTACCTTAGAAAGAGAGGAAGACCAATCTATGATGAAGAAGAGTAATGCTGGAGTGGGCGTGCCTTCAATACGGGTTTGAGCGAAACTCTCTCATTAACACCTGGGTGTTTATCTGCATTTAGATAGATAATCCACTTCTGTTCTCGCATTGCTGTAAAATTCTTGAAGTCATCACCTCTTATATTTGGATTAAGTAACTCTAGATCCATGAACGTAAATGTATGTCTCTGTCCCATATCAGAAACACATGCTAATGCATTACCTAGTTTCTTATTCTTAATATCATTCATATGCTCTAAAATTCTATCTTTAAAAAGCCTGTGCATTTTACCTACATAGATTGCAAAACACTAAGCAAAATATATATGATTCTGCATTGTACAATCAGCATAAAAGGATGTCTCTAGTACAAAACCTTCTGTAGGATGCATAAAAGTGCACCCTGTATAGACAAACTTGCAAGCCTTACATCTGCAGATAAAGGTACCTGAACGCTGCAATAATGGTGCATAGTCCTTCTTGGTATTCTTATAACAAAGTTGTCACTTAAGGGACATGCTATTTCTAAAACTGAATTGCAGTTTATCACTTGCAATCTGTTTTAGCTTGTCATCTACACATAAAATTGCCCAATTTTTCTTTAATATATCACAAATCATGTTCACAATACCAGAATAAGTTAAAGTTAATCTAGCATCACTGGTAGTATATGTCAGTCTTGTGTCTACGAGATGCTTAGGGGCATTAGAAAAAGATGGTCTCCCTATAGTCTATCTACCAAGTCTTAGACTGTTTATACAGTCATCTAGGTCTTTCTCATCATAAACCCTTTCAAGAAAATTCTTCTTTAACTTTAGCAGTGCTTGTTCCATAGCTAAATCATCACTGTGTAGCCTCATAACCCTCAGAACTTGTCCCTTCACTACATTCCTTGGTATATGGCGGGGATGCATTCTTGCCTTATATAACAATGAATTCTTCTTACATTTCTTTTTAAACACCGCAGTCCTAAAATTCCCATTCAAAGCCCACGTAACAGTCACATCAAGAAAATCAATAGACTCGCTGGAGTAAACATAACTAAATTTCAAAAATGAGGTGGTGGAGTGCAAATACACAATAAACTCATGTAACAATTCAGGTGACCCATTCCATAGAATAAAAGCATCATCCACATAGCACTTATAACAAACTATATGTTCACAAAAACAATTATGTAGCACACAATCAAATTCCCATTGTGCAAGTGCTAGGTTGGTGAAGGAATTGGCATAAGCTGTGCCCATCGCCACGCCAACCTTTTGCAAATAAAACTCATCATTAAAAATAAACACAGTATTTTCAAGAATCAACTACAAAAGGGACAAATCAACTCAGTTTTATCACTGGAAAAAATGTTGCTTCTCAATAAAATAGATCTAACATTGTCCCATTCATTAGGAATCACTGTAAACAATGAGGAAACATCACAAAAAACAGATGCTCATCTTTCCTGATAGTATGGGTTGCAAAAAATAAATCATCCAAGAAGTTCTTTGTACCCCTAAGAATAGTGTCCATGGTATCCACAAGTGGGCATAAATGTTCTTCCATAAAGATAGATAAAGGTTCCGTAGCCCAACCCTGACTTGAAGTGATGGGGCGTATAGGGAGGCATTGGTTATCTTTATGTACTTTAGGTAGCCCATACAAACAGGGTACAAGGGGATGTTCAACAGTAAAAAACTTAAATACTTCCTTGGTGATTGCCTTAGTCATAACCATAGCAAAGAGAAAGAAAGCTAATCTCTCAATAGCACCAGAAACTTGGGGTCTAGTCAAAGAAACAAACATATTTGAATCACTCAATAATAAATACATTTGTTCCAAGTAGAAAGTCTTGTCTAGGACCACAACACCACCCCCTTTATCTGCTGGGTGGATTTCGATATATGACATCTCCTTTAATTCATGTAGCGCATGTTGTTTATCAGGGGTTAAATTATAAAACAGTTTACCATGTTGTCCATTCAGTGCACACTGGATGTCCTTCTCATAAACTACTATGAAAGTCTCTAAAACAGGATGGATATTAGGAACAAAAGTGCTAGGTTTGTGAAACCCTATCACATCATTTTTGCATTTCGAACACTGACATCTCAAAGAAACATTCCTAGCAAACAATTTTAAATCAGTCACAACATCAGCTAAATCGGATTTTTCCACAGAAATAAAGGATAAACCTTTATTCAACAGCTTACATTGATCTGATGTTAAAGAAACCGAAGACACTTTTTCTAGCCCCTGCTATAACACCAGTACAAGTATGCGAATAGCTCGCAATCATTGACAGACTGTCCTAACCTACCGCAGCTATGTTTTTCCCACTCCTTATCTTATCAGATTAAACACAGTAATTTTTTAAAGCAAGTCTGTCATTGGCTTACCCTTTACCTTATTTGACCTATCAGATGAAACTCCAATGTTTGTATTCTAATTAAAACTATTTATTTTGTTTATGAAAAGAATCTAATGTGTATAAATGTTTGGAATGAGTTTAATGTTAGAAATCAACAGTACTCATCTGCCTGCAATCATTGTCTTCATCAATAAAGGACTTTTTAAAAAGACAAGTATGATGCTGCTTTTGATTTAAGAAATAATTCATGTTTACTTGTTTTTTTCCTAGTTTTATTAGGGATTTTCTTGGCCATGGCAGCTGGAGTTCAGCTTTTGGAGGCTTTAGACTAGCTTAAATGAGGGTGTTAAGGTAATCCAGCTTCTTCTTTTGAAATGATATCTTAAAATAACTTGAATAATGTGAGAATACACAGAATGTACAGGCAAACAAAGTAATCAGGTAAGGAACTATTTTGATATGTGAAGTACTAGTTTACTTCAAATCTGTTTACAAAATTTGTACACAAGACAAACAGTAAAGATTCAAAGTAGAAAACATGATTTTATTGCTATACTGAGAAAATAAGTGTAGGTGTGAGCTTATTTAAAGTGGTGCTGCAGTAGCATTGTCACCTCACAGTAGGATGTTGTCCTATTCGATTCTCAGCTAGAGCATCTTCTGTGTGGAGACATGCGTGAATGGGCGTACCTTTGTTGAAGGTTGTGTGTCAGGGCCAGCAACTTGGCACGTAAAAATCTACTGCCAATCATTAGCAGACCGGAGTTCCGCTGTGGCGACCCCAAACCGGGAAAAGCCAAAAGACACAACAGATGTTGCTATGAAACAAAACTGTAAACATAAGGAAAAGGAACAGTGAAATAATCATATTATATGCCCTGTCATGCTCATGAGCAGGAATAAGCCAGCTAGGCTATTGTACATTCATGTGAAGAGTGAAAAGTGATTTATCAGGAATCCCAAACTGTGCCTACAGGGAAACTAGTAAGGCATGTGTCCCAACATGGTATATATCTTTTTGCATTGCCTAATAACACAAAAAAAAAAAAAAAATCCCAGATCACATTTTTAGAAGACATAAAAACTCTTTTAGTGTCTGTTATCCACAGATTAAGATAAAATGTCTGGCAATCTAAACTCATTTCCAAAACTTACGTATAAGCATTCCTAATATGGGGAATGATAAATTTATTAACAATTTAAAATACAATAACAGGGTGATCCCCGTACCTCTCCTCTATCTCTAAAGTAATAATTGTTACAAATGGTAATGCACAGATAACAGAGGTGGTCCCTTTTAAATAAATTGTCATGATGAGAAGGCTAACTGCTCTTTAAGAACATGAATGGACAAATTTTGAGGTGCTCTGCATGGGATCCATACTCATCCTTGAAAAAAATTTTCACCGAATTACTGATGGCTCTCGAAAACAAGCAAAATCCTTGAAAAAAAAGACACCTTGATCATTATCACAAAAAAAGAAAGGAACAAAAAATCATCCAAGAAAATCAAGAAAAGAAAAAAACATTTCTCAAAAAAAAAATCATCCAAGGCCTTCTTTGCTATGTTACTGCCCTTTAGAAAAAAGCCAGGACTCTGCTCACAATCAGTTCAAAAATCTGTGAAAATTACTGAACCTACACATTGCTACTCAACTAATATGAAATGTGTTCAAAATGAGATACCAATTTCCCCCCAAAGGACAGGAGGTCATGCTAATCCAGACCCCCCTCCCCCACCCCAAAAGGAGATATTCAAGATCTATCTCTCGGAGCCCAACAACTCCGCATCCATGGGACACGCCTGTGTGCTAAGAAAAAGCACAGCATCCATGGGACCACATGGCCCCCCCCCTGGCCACAGTTATAACAACCTCAGAATTAGAGGAGCACAAACATGTAGACCCCAGTTTAACCACACTGTGCA
Source organism: Protopterus annectens (assembly GCF_019279795.1). Classification (NCBI taxonomy): domain Eukaryota; kingdom Metazoa; phylum Chordata; order Ceratodontiformes; family Protopteridae; genus Protopterus; species Protopterus annectens. The sequence goes on along the minus strand of NC_056735.1, from coordinate 27,069,948 downwards.
CCACTTCATAAGCAGGGTGCCTCCACAGACGTGGTCAATTACACCCTGTGTCACCCCCAGGTGCCTGAGCCAATACCGCAAGGATCATAATGGAACTCATAAAATAAATAAGCCATGGGAAATTTCATATATAATCAAGAATAAATTTTTTTGAACTTGTCAAACTTGGATCCAACTTTGTCCACCAGTTTTTTCGCAGAACCAACCCAAAGACTTTTTTCGAGGAAAGGCAGTCCAAGGCCTACAGGGAAAGGCAAAAAGGCCGGCCACGACAGCATACAAGCCCTATCAAGACACAATAGGCCACTCAGGTATCAAAAACTCTTCATCAAAATGTCATCGAAAGACTACAAGTATGACAGGGAACCCATGGGTTGCAAACTGAGCTGCACACTGGACCAGAGCTGTGTCCCACAGTGTCAGGGTCAAAGCCTGTCACACAAAGTCCTGGTCACTTCTTGAGTCTCAGTCCTGGGTCACAAACTTGTTCTACTTTCTGTCTGAAGTACTGACAAACAGCAGGTTGAGGGAGCACTGACTTGCAAACATGAGATGACACAACTATGCCATATCGAAAAACACATATCACAGAAAGGGGCTCTCCAGCCAGGCCCTGGCTGATGCCAGAGCCACTGCAGGATGTAGTCATAAAAAAAAGTTAAGTCATACCCCCTAAATACCATAAAGGTGACACTCCCATTAAAAGTATAGGTGACAATCAACACAAAAAAGTCAAGAGGAGTCAGACCCAAGTTGACAGTAGTGACAGTAGTTTGACACTCATGTTCATGTTGCTGTTAGAAATATGAATATCTGCATCGATTCACATCTAGATAGATCATCTAGATCATCATCTCATCGTCACTCACCCATCATTCATCAGATTCAGAGTACAATTGAGTAAATGCTGACTTCGAATGTACTGACCCAGACACTTGATGCAGCTTGAAAGGCCCCAAAAAAACAACCAAAAGGATAAAGGTCCAAAAAAAATATCTCATGCTGCAAAAGAACTCCAGCTTTATTCAGTCTCTCAGCTCTGCTCAGCTGTGACCTGTGCCTGACATATAAGACATATAAGGCCACAGATTTGATCAATATGATGAATGATGAATATCAAAAATCAGAAAAATCTAGGCGGAGAGGGCGGGAGGGAACAACTATATAAATACTTGCTGCTGGAGGGCAGAGGAGGGACACCAGATTCATCCCAGACAGAGACAAGAAAATCCAACACAAAACAGGCCAGAGAGGACTGGCCTTGTTCAAGAGCAAGAGGAAGAGGAATCAATGAGATCAATGGATGGAGATGGGAGATATACCAGGGATTGCTTCACAGACAGACTGACAGAAAGAGGCACAGAGGCATTTTTTTTTTCAAAAGGGTGGGTGGCGAAAAGCACACTAACACATAACTAGGCTAGGGGCTTATAAATGCCCTTGGGCAGATAGCCTAGTATGAACCTATGAACCTATGAACCTATACTTACATGAAAATGCTTTTCACTGAAGCAGCATTTTCGTGTAAGTATGCCTGTTGTGGAGGTCGTACTTCAGTGCAGATAAGGGAAAATTCCCTTTTCCCCACTGTAGTGCAATCTCAGAGTGAGAATATTAAAGTAGGGCGGTGTGGGGGTTGCAGGGGCATAAACGTTAATTTAATGTTTTTTTTTTTCTTATTTAACACAGTTTAGTGAAAGTGTTTTTTCGGTGAAAGCGCTTTCGCTAAATTGTGGTCGGTGATATTGGATTCGGACTGTTGAACTTTCATTCAACAGTCCTAGATCCTCTCTGCATATATATCTCAGAACGAACAAAACAGGTTGTTCCATTAAATTCCTATCTATATGCATCGTTAATACTACTATACTAAGGAAACATGAAAACTTTAGGATTTTTTATTAAAGGCATGTGCACAAATATTTAAATGATGTCCGTAAACAAGACTTGGAAAAAAATAAGAGACTGAATACATCATTCACAAACAAATTTGATTCAGTAAGTGATCATGAAGTGTACAAGGCCAAATTCACCTTAGTATTTAAAAGCTATCTTTAACAGGCAGCCACGGGAGGTGCAGCAGTTAGCATTGCCGCCTCACAGCAAGAGGTTCTCTAGTTCGATCCTCGGCTGGGGTGCCTTCTGTGTGGAGTCTGCATGTCCTCCCTGTGGTCGCGTGGGTTTCCTCCGGGTGCTCCAGTTTCCTCCCACATCCCAAAGACATGCTGTAGATGGATTGGATACTCTAAATTGGCCCTAGGCATGAGTGTGTGCGTGGAAGGTTGGACGCCGGGCTGGCAACTCGACACTGTATAAACTTCACTGCCAATCATGAACAGATAGATAATCCACTGTGGTGACCCCTAACTGGGAAAATCCATAAGAAGAAGATTTAAAAGCTGCCTTTAATAAAGCAATATATAAGGCAATATGAAGAAAAAAAGTTTGCTTGCATTAATATGTTGTGCTGCTATCTAGTGGCAAAACTGGTTACTGCGACTGGAAGTAGTATTTGTACACTGAAATGAAAAAATGGGTCAAACAGTAATACAAAGCTGCAATGATTCATTTAAACTTTATCCCATGCTGCCTTTTTTTGATATAAGCCTGTAGGCCTCTTGTTCCTTCAATGGCTGTCTTCCTGAGCGCCATTTTTTTAGTTTAGCTATATCTTTGATCAAATATTTCACCCTGCTTATCACATATTATCAGCCATTTGATAACCTGTTGCATTACATTTTATATTTGATTGGAGTTATTTGCATTTAGCTGCATGGACACTCATCAGGTATTGCATTGTTTTAATTCACTGTGTGTGTTTATAGAGTTTTGTTTGTATTGTTTTATTCCCAAACTCAGTTTTCTAGAAATTATATCTAATTTTGTAGTAAATTCTCTTTTTGTATCAGGAAGGTGAAAAGTAAGTTGCAGAAAATATGTGGGTGGCCATTACTTCTGTATAGTACAGAAACCCAGCCGGTAATGGCACAAAGGTTGAAGAACCTAGAGGTGATGGCGATGAAGTACCTGAGATGTATGGTAAGATGCAAATTGTGGGACAGATGAAGAAATAATGACATCAGAGCAGAAGCCAAAGATGCTCCACTGACAGAGAAGGTCAAGAAGAACAGATTATGGTAATCTGGACACGTGCAGAAAGTATTTATTTTATTTATTTTATTTTACATTTATTGACTGGGCTAGTCCAGCTGGATGTATGCCCATTTTCAGTGGAGGCCTGGGGAGAAAAGCTCCAATGGTTATTACAAGTTTAAACAAAAACATAAAAAGATAAAAGGATGAAAACAAAGATGAAAAGATTGTATACAAAATGGAGTTAGTACACGTAATACACATGTAAGAGGAAATAGCATCTACAAGATAAGATTCATAATCAAATAAGTAAATACTTGCAATACACAGATATGAAAAAACATAGCGTGAATAATAAATTGTCAAACAAATGTGATAGAATTTTTTTTTTTTTTTTTTTTTTTTAGTTGTACAGTATATATGAGATTACATATATGTACAAAGATGATATGTAAGGGGGGAACAATCAGGATACAGGGAAAAGAGAAGGAAGAAATTATGGTAGTGGAAAGGAAGAAGGAAAGGTCAATCAGGGTTGGTACAAGAACAAAGCCAGTGTTTATTAAGATGCATTTCCAGTTGTTTTTTAAATAGTAGAAGAGTGGACAAGGATGAGATATTGGATGGAAGTTTGTTCCACATTTTTCCAATCGAGTTGGAAAAAAGGCAGTCACCTGCAGAGTTATTGGGTTTGGTAATATTAACCAGTAGTTTGTTTGAAGAACGTAGGTGTTTCAGGTTATTGTAAGGAGTAAAGAGGTTAGAGAGTATTGGTGTTTTAGATGGTTGATATAGAATTTTGCGAGCTATTAAGAGCTGTTGATAAATATGCTTGTTAGGAAGTTCAAGCCAACCTAGTTGTTTTAGGTTCAGACAGTGGTGAGTTCTAAACGGGGATCCTGTAGCAAATCGAGCAATATTATGGTAAGATGTAGCAAGTTTGTTAAGGTTATTTTTAGAAAGGTAGAGATAAGGTGAGATCTAGCTAAGGTGGTCCGAGCTTCAGGTGTAAGGAAGGGTTTGATTCTGTAAAGGGATCCAATCTTTTTGTTAACTGCTTTTATTGTGTTGTTGATGTGAGAATCAAAGTTAAGATTGTTGTCAATAGTTATACCTAGTAGCTTTGTAGTAGAATCAGGAGAAATAAGAGTGTTATCAGTGGCAGTGATAGAGAAGTTTAGAGGGGAAGATTTACGGGTGGGTGTAAATAGTAATAATTTGGTTTTCTTGGGGTTGAGGAGTAGGCAATGGTCAGAGAACCACTATTCAACAGTGGTAAAAGCTTTTTGGGTAAGAGACTGGAGTTCAGTTTGAGAGGAAGCAGTGTAGATTATAGTGGAATCATCTGCATATTGTATGCAGGTAGTGTTAGGGATAGCTGATTGGAGATCGGTAATAAAGATAGAAAATAGAAGGGGACCTAGGATAGACCCTTGAGGTACTCCTAAAGAGATAGGAAGGAGATTAGATAGTGACTTTTTCCAAAATACTGCTTGCTGATGGTTTTCTAGGTAAGATGTAAACCATGTTAAGGAAGAGGAAAGTCTAGACGAGAGATTTTAGTATATGCAGAAGAAGTTTGTGATTAACCATGTCAAAAGCTTTTGATAGGTCTGTGAAGAGAGAAGATGATAGATTATTGTTGTTGTGGTTATAGTTGATAGAGTTGGTAAAGGAGAAATGATGTGAGATATCTTCCATATGGACGGGAAAATTCCTTCATTTAGAGATCTATTTATTAGGATAGAAATAGGATAGGCAGTGGCTTTGGCTCCTATTTGCAAGAATTCTGCAGGAAGCTTGTCAGCAGAGGGGGTGGTGGGTTTAAGTTTTTGGAGTAGAGATAAGATAAAGGAGGTAGATACAGGTTGTAAGTGAAGGGGAGGAAGAGTATTTAAAGTCGGTGAGAGTAGTTTAGTAGTGTCTGGAGATAGGTGATTTGCAAGAGTTTGGATAGTGTTGGTGAAGAAAGAGTTAAAGTCATTGGCTGTTTGTGTAGGATTGTCTGGGTCAGAGTCCTGAGGGTTAGGTGTCATTGACTGACCTGGGGATAGAAGATTATTAATAACAGTCCAGAATTTTTTTGGTTCTTTTTTGGTGGATTGTTGTAATTGCAAGTAATAGTTCTTTTTATCTGTCAGGATGGCTTTTTTTGTGCTGTTTCTAAGCTCTCTAAAGTTTTGATGGTCAGTAGATTTGGTGAAGACAATTTGGGAGAAACAAGAAGAAGAAGGCAAGAGGAAATGAGGACACCCAGCAAAGGGATGGATGGATGGTGTGAGAAAAGATCTGTGAAAGTCAGGCCTGACTGTTGAAGAAGGTAGGAGAGAGACACTGAATCCAGGGAGGGGGCAAGAATTGACACAACACACCAATTCCATGCAGAAAATGGAAAAAGAGGGTTAAAAATGATGATTAGGAGATGCGTGATTTTTTGTATAATTGTCTAAATTCTACCACTACCTGATTCATGTTCTAGCCTCAGACTACTGTAGTATTTGTTGTTTCTGCTTTCCTTTTCAAATTCATTTTAATATGAACAGGTCTTCCCTATTACCCAATTTTACAGGAGAGGCATCTTTGATGATGGCAGTGTACATTTTGTTACTATTTAAGGACATTTCCTTAGCCTCTGTGATATCTTTTATAAATACATTTTGTTTTCACCAGCTTTGGAATGCCTCGACAAATTTTGCTTAAAAAATGTGTTAAATAGTGGTTTCTTCTATTAGTGTATAATCTGTAAATGTATACCATGGACTCCTCCAAAAAAATTGTCAAAATGTGTTTATCTGGTAAAATGGTATGACACAAATAGGTTAAACATCAGGTATGATAGCTCCAGTACTCAGGAGGATTTCAGCATCACCGGTGATATGGTAGTTGTATCAAATGATTTTCAGTCATTCTTTTGGTTTAAAGAGTCCTAGTGATGTCATTACCCAAAAGTGTTATGGACACCTTAGATACATTTCTCCCTTGTTTTTCTATGTGTCATCAGTCTGATTCAATTCCACTAACTCTCCTCTGGAATTAGCAATCTCCAAGATGCTGGTTTATTTGTGGACACCATTTGCTTTGATCTAGCAAAGACACTTGATAACATTTTTCAGACTGTGATTCCTAAGCAAATGAGTTTATATAACATAAGATCCTTACATTACCATCCGTATTTCAATTTGTCTGTCTGATCATGCATTTGCAATACAACCTGATACTGTTTCCAAGGAAATCAGTGGGGATGTACCACAGGGTTTGGTAATGGGTTCTTTTCTTTTCAATATTTTTTATGTTGTCGCTACCTATAATGATACAAGTAGTGTATAGTAAGATTGTGGACGATATATCAACTTTGCATACACATTATCTAATGCAGAAGACTAGCCTACTTTTCAGAGCCAGTTAGATAAGCTACCACTTTGGTCTTTGGAGACTAACTTGGAGTTTAATAATAGCAAAAGTGGACTTTTACATTTTAGGCATAGAAATCTGTAATATCTCTGTCCATTAAACAAACTGATCCTTGCTTCAGTGGTATGTTATAAATAGTTAGATGTCATGATTTCTAAGGATTTTATATCACATAACATGTGCAAAATATTTTAAATAAAAGTATTTGTATAATGCATCTCATTATTCAGTCTTGGTGTCCCAGTATGCCTGAAGTTATGAAATATTTTTTTTCTGTAGTTCATCTTTTTATTGAATATTGCTGAGATTTTCGCATGCTTGCAATAACTAATAAATTAAAATTTGAAAGACTTCCATGCAGACTCACTGAAAATATTGACCGACTGAGTTATCTGCCATATCCCAGATAGTTAACTTCCTTCAGTCTTTGCTCTGTTTTTTTTTTTTTTATTAAGATTGAGATGGTGCAACATTATTCAAGCTTATAGATGTTTACATAATGAGAGAATGGCTGTTAATCCCAATGTTGTAATCTCGTAGTATTAACATCTGAAATAATGGTTTACTACTGCATGTAGAAGTACCCTATCTATCTTTTAAGACTGGCTGTTTTTATGTTAGTGCAGCTAGAACATGGAACAGGATACCATTAAGAGTTCAGATAGCTGCATCTTTATCATTTATGATAATTTAAACAAAAGTAGATTTTTTTAATGGGTAGGGATACATTTAGATCCTATTTTCTGAAATATAAACTTCATGATAGCCCTTGAATACACCATTAGCTTTTTTTTTTTCAATTCCGTTGTAGTAACATGTTGTATATATACCACTGGTATGTATGTGTTTTTTCGCTGGAAACTACAACACTAATAAGGCCTTAATGATTACTGCATATACATGGCATGACTGTTCGCTCCTCTGGTACTAGGCTATCAGCCCTGGCTATTTCTTCCCACATTATTTACTTTCCTGGACCCGGGATTTCTTTACGTAGCATGTCCAACAGCTCTGGGTTTGAAATGGGCTTTAGGCCTGTGATTCTTTTAGTGAGCCAGTTGTTGCAGATGTCTTGAGAGGTACATACCAAATGGCTGGATGAAAAGCCCTTTGTGATGAGGTGTGCCACATAGAAGGATTTCCTGACTGTTGGTGAGACCACTGTCCACCTGTGTCCCTAAGTCTCTTATCACACTTTCTGTGTTTAGTGTACTGCCACCTATATGGTAATTCATGGATACATGTTTTTTTCCCAAAAGGGATAACAATACATTTCTTGACATTGAGCTTGAGCCCATGGCTCTGGCACCAAGCATCTGTTTCTGTAAGGCCCTTTTGTAGAGTATCCACATCATTTGCAGTCATCTGCACAACTTAGTAAGTTTATCTATGATTCCAGAGTGAGGTGGGGTCCAGTGTTTGAAGGTTGCCAATGTCTTTGTTTATAAGTTCCATGATATCCATGGCCTTGCAGATATCCAAGGTGGATCCTGTTATTATTGTTGTTTTTTATCCTGCTTGCTTCGACTCTGTCTCTGTTATTTCATTACTAAGTCTTACATCAGGCAATGTTGATCTCTGGATCCACCTCCATGCTATATCTGTATAGTGATGAATCATTTTCTTTTCATACAAATAGTTTCAAGACCAAGGCAATAGTAAACCTATTCCTCCAACATATTTTCTTTATATATAGGAGGTTCAAAGCCTTTATTTTGCTGTTTGCATAGCCAATCATAATATGAAAGTATAAACAAATAATACACTAGAATGGATATATTTGACGGCACAGAATGCAAGACTCAGATTTCCACAAATTAGTCTGTAAGAGACAGATTTTAGGGTTAGGGCTTCTAGTATGCCTTGGTACCTAAAGGCTATTAGGCTGATAATTTTATTTAATCAGTAATTTTTGAGGCCTTTTTGGCTGCATGATAAATGTGGCTAGGTACATGCTAGATACATGTAGAAGGCGTATTGCACTCAATAATTGGCTTAATTTGGGAAGAATACAGAGAGACTGTAAAATCCCTTGACTTAAACAAGCTATGTCTGGAAATCTGTTGTGTTAAATGAAACTTCTGTTGCAACATGAACTATTGACCATGGTGCCCCATATCCTTGACTACAGTGATTGTGACCAAGGTGCCAGTGTCCCTGACTACCATGGTCAAAACACGAAAACATCCATCCACAAACAAAATTGAAAGACAACACTAAACCAGTCAGCCATGTATTGGGGCTGCTTCCCTACAACCTCTCCCACTTATTTATATATATATATATATATATATATATATATATATATATATATATATAATATATATGTGTGTGTGTGTGTATATGTGTGCGTGTTTGCATTGTGTAACCTAATAGTCCTCAATGCAAGCAGACAGCAGCATCTCAGATAATGTGCATGCCTGTCTGTAGTTGGAAACCTGTTCTGATATCACATTTACAATGATAGCAAGTACCACTTTTTGAGAAATATCATCCCTTCAGTTCTGATACAAGAGCACATTAAAGGTATTATTCACCTACTTATTGTCCTTATCATACAGAGCAAATGTTCCACGTGTCTAGTATGAATAATATGCCAATAACAGAATAAATGGCTGTTTAAGCCTCCAGTTAGCACTTACCATTAAACTCATTCCAAACATTTAGTCGTAAAGGACCCATACCTCTAAATGTGTTGTTCACAAATTCTGGATAAACCCCAAAATAATGGGGGGATAAAGGCCCCAAATAAGAGACATGCTTAAAATATTATTCTAATTCACTTAACAGAGTTAATAGAAGGTTTTGTATCAACATGCAGCTTCAAGACAATGTGAAGTATGGAACGTTAATGTCTAGCATCACTGACTGACTGTAATCCTCAGTGATGTACCAGAAAACCAAATGTTTTATGAGAGACATGTCTGAAATATGAAGCAAAATCAGGGACACTTTAAAGGTAATGTAGAAACTAGAAAATTTCTCAAACAAATATTACATGACATTCACTTTTCTAAAACTCAATTAGTTTGTGATAATTTAAGGTACAAAGGTACACACTTAATTTTATTTTCATGTAGTAGGCCCTTTTTGTGTGTGTGTGTGTGTGTGTGTGTGTGTGTGTGTGTGTGTGTGTGTGTGTGTGTGTGTGTGTGTCTGTCTGTCTGTATGAGTGTGTCTATAGAATAAATGCATTGTTTTCAGGAAAAATGTATAACCTTCTTTACTTTTTCACCTTTTTGGCTCCTCACAGCTGACCACTGGCTTTCCCCAGGAGCTCTGCTCATCTACCCATTCTACAGTGCTCTCCATCCTCCCCTGGGCAAACTCTGCCCATGGTCAAGGTCTGTGAGAAGATCAAGGCACCTAGTGAGTGTCATGCTTCTGCTGAAGGTTTTTTCCCATGAATCTAGCTTCCCCTCTACTTTCTGTGCATTTGCAATGTCCAGGTAAAGATATACGAAGGGGCCATATTGACATATCATCCTGTCTGTACAGTGACTCAGCCAGCAAGATCACAACCACAAAGACAATGGCTCCTCTCTGTCCCCAGCTCCCACTAGGGATAAACCACAAGGTGTATCCTAGGGCAGGTGCTACCCAACATGGCAAACACACCTATCCTCCTAGTCAGATAGCCAAGCTGCTAATCAAACTACAGGTCATGTGGGCCATAGTCAGGGCCTTATCCCTCTATGTCATGGCATTGATTAGCTTATAGACTTGCAATGTAGACCAGACCTAAGACACATATTGTTTGAGCATGTACTACATTCTCTTCCCTTTACACAAATCATATACCACCCTGGGAAAGCAAGTATGGGACAAAATGCCAAGCTCAATGTGAAACACCTGAAAAATTATACTCTGATAGCCATGCATAAAAGGTCACATGCCAGCCTTTCCTTGACATTTCTTAGTAGAGCTTTCATGTAATTATATTTAATTGAGAACAAAATACATCCAAAGCTGTCATTCTACTTTTATGGATTTAAATGCAGCTCAGTGCTGAAGTTTGGCAAACCACACTGGTATGGTTTGGGTAGGGAAATTCCCAGAGAGAAACAAAATCCCCTTTACTGGAGAAATGTATATATTTATTTATTTATTTATTTTAATTCTGGTATCATTCCAGCACAACAAATACTTATTTATGACATGTGGTGTGTTTTCTAGTTTGACCAGTATCATGCTCCTGTCTCTAATGGAAATCTAAATAAAACACTTTGTGTCAAAATGTCACAGTAAAATGCCTGTAAAACCCTTTGCTGGTAGCTATACATAAAATTCATAAGCTATTCCACCTTTAACAGTTTTTTAGGAAAACCTTTACAGAAGTATACTTGTAAAGTAAGGACACAGTTTACCTAAGATTAGGAATTTAAATGAAGCTCATTGCTGAAGTTGAGACATCCCTATTGATATGGTCCATCTAAAGAGTTATGGAAACAGCGTGTTTCATGTAAACATGTATTTCCCAATAAAAATTAATATGATATATGATTCTAAACATCTGATATAATGACAGCTCAATACAGATATATTTTGAAAATTAACCTCATTCCTCACTCTGAAAAGTGGTCAGTTACTCACCCCAGTAGAAACAAAGAATAATGTAAAATGCAAGCATGTGACTCTGAAATGTCTGAAAACCCATAATTGTGGTAACTATACATAAAACCCCAAATTGCATTCTCCCTTAGACAGTTCCTTAAAAAACAACTGTCTCTGGAATTATATTAGGAAACTCGGGTACAAAATGTACTCAAGAATGACATTCTGCCCTTCAGAATTTATATACATTTCAGTTGCTCAGACAATATTGTCATGGTCAGTGTGAAGATTGGGTGAAGACAGGTGAAGGCTGCCAGCCTAGCCAGATATAATTTTATAGATAATGCTATCATTTGTAAATATTAATGTGAGCCACAGGCTTGTTGTCTTAAATGGAAAAAATGCTGTCACATGTGGAACTGCAAAAATGTAACAACAGTGCACTCTGCTGACCAAGTAAAGAATGTTGTGACCCTTTAATGTAAACACGGCTCTCTCCAGTCTAGATGAAGGAATTCTAGCTATTGTTTTAAGGCTAGAGTTAATGGCCAGAATTTGCATGCATAAATGCCCTTTATTGCTCTGGTTTCTACCCAGAGAGGAAGAATGTAAATGTAGTTTCTGTTAGCCTGAGAACCCATGGAAGCATGAAGAATGGTGTAATGTGAACCAGGAATGTGATTTTAAAAACAGAGAGAATCAGAGAGCATTAAGCATTTTTGTCTTGACCATCCAACTCACAGCACTGTCTTGCTCTATTGTAAGTTTATCTAAGATTTGTGTTTTCTCTTAGAAATAGCTAGAAACTAGAAATATTAGACTGTGTTTTTCTGTGATGTCAGAACTGTACTACCAAATTAATGTTAAGTATTTCTCTGTGATCTCTGAACTCTTGACTAGCACTGTGTAGCACAAGGTATTGTCTTGTGTTTTGTCTATTGTTATTAAATATTTTTAAACCCTTTCGACTGTGGTTGTTTTTGTAGAGATAGTTTAAGCTCTTTAGAGTACTTGCAGGCCTTTGGGTAAAATTGTACAAAGCCAGTCTAATAGCTTTAGCCCTGGGCTCTACTACCAATTGGATAATAATATTGCACAGTAATAATTGGACACCACCTTTTAAAGGCCTTTGAGTAGCTGATAAATAGTGGGTGGTGGCAGCTGTTGCTACCATATAGTCTGGGAGAAAGGGGCACAGCTGGAGAACCTGTGCAAGACTTCCTCAGGCGTGTCTGTGTAGTTGTATAAACTCTTCTTAAAGTGTGTGTGTGTGTGTGTGTGTGTGTGTGTGTGTGTGTGTGTGTGTGTGTGTGTGTGTGTGTGTGTGTGTGTGCGTGAGCTACTTGGGCAAGGACATGAAGCACTGGCTGGACAGAGAGGGTGCTGGACATTTTAGCTTGCCCACTAAGCTGAGATCTGGACCCTATAGCTGTGCCAGTGGGGAGTCTTATTGGGGACCTGGAGAGCAAGGGAGCGACCAGCCCTGGACTGACTGTGATCTCTCTGTGCTCTTAAGGGAAACTGCACTTTACTGTGTGTATTTGTTATCCTTTCTTCCTATATGAGATGCCCCTCTCTGATGCTAGTGGTGATGATTGAGGCTCCTTCATTGCTGGGCCAGGGCATGGGCGTCACAGTCAGTACAATTTGTTTAGTAATTTTCAGTAATAAAAATCTCCCTACTCTGGAGAAATGATATATAAATACACACACACACACACACACACACACATATATATATATATATATATATATATATACATATATATATATATATATATATATGTGTGTGTGTGTGTGTGTTTGTGTGCAATGCTGACTCATTACAGATATATTCTAGATATGTACTTCTCCACCATATAAAGAAGAAGACATAGTCGCACTCTTAATTAAAGATAGAATAATGTGAATGATGCAACATAAAACATTGCATTTTGGCTGTTATGCATATGTCAGCCCCTCATTGATATATTTAAGAAAAGTTTTCAAAAAAGTTATAGTTTGGGATTCAGTTATAAAACACTGCAAATAATACCATTTCACAATTAATGATTTCAATACAGCTCAAAGATAAAATTAGGGTGACCATATTGCCAAGATCAGTACATGGAGTTAATGGTGGCATCCATTCAGTAACAAAAATGTTCCATTTTTCAAAGGAATGTCTGATATTTTTACCTCTGATATAGTAAAAATACTTATAATTATCTCAATATGCACTACTTTACTTTCCTTAAGAGAAGTGATACACCCACCACATTGATACTAAGCAAAACATAGTATGTCAGACCATCACTGTGAAATACAAAATGTTGCACTTGATCTGCATAAAAGGCCATAGGTCTGCCTGCTGACTACTACAAATATTGCATTTAAAAAATTAGACTTAGATATACAGATATAAATGCACCCAAGACTGACATTCTTCCCTTAGAAATATAAATGCAGTTCACAGCTGAAGATGGCCTGACCAAATTGCTATCAGTAAAGGCAGATTTGATGATGTCATCATTCCGGTGGAAAAAGTTCTTTTTTTTTTGTAGAAACATATGTGCTGTTTATTTCTGATGAAATGTAATGACAATTTAGTACAAATATATTATAGACATATACTACATTTGTTACCCAGAAAATAAACTTACTCATAATGGAAAATTAATCTAGTACAACACTCCAGTGTATGACTATATATGAAATGTTAGTAAAAACATGCATTTAATAGCTGTGCATAAAAGGTCATTTATCAGTTACCCTTTGATAGTTTTTTTCACAATGTCTTCAGGGGAATTGAACAGGTGGAAACAAAATGTACCCAAGATAGTCATCTACCATAAAGATTTGAATGAATTCAGAGCTGAATTTGACCAGACCTTATTGCCGCAAACAGTATAATGAGTTTTAATAACTGCATCTTTCCAGTGAAAGTTCCCTTTTCCAGAAACATATTGTGCCACTCTTGCCCTAGCCCAGCAATCAAGGAGCCTCAATCCTTACCACTAACACTAGAGAAGGTGTCTCATATGAGAGGAAAGGATAACAAATACACACAGTAAAGTGCAATTTCCCTTAAGACCACACAGAGATCACAGTCAGTCCAGGGCTGGTCTCTCCCTTGCTCCCCAGGTCCCCAATAAGACTCCCCACTGGCAAAGCTATAGGGTCCAGATCTCCGCCTAGCTGGCAAGCTAAAACCTTTAGTACCCTCTCTGTCCAACCAGTGCTTCATGCCCCTGCCAAAGTAGCTGACATATACACACACTTTGAAATAAGTATTTATACAACTTCACAGACACTCCTGGGAAAGGCTGACACAGATTCTCCAGGTATGCCCCTTTACGCAGACTATACGGTAGTAATTACTGCCACCACCAGCTAATAATTATCAGCTACCCAAAGGCCCTTAAAGGGGTGTCAAATTATCAATGTGCAATATTATTATCCAATTGGTAAGTTTGACTAAACAGTCTAAGGCTTATTAGAGTGGCCTTGCACAATAAACTCTATAAATATGCAATGTACTCTAGAGCTTAATTATCTCTACATAAACCAGCCACAGTTAAGAGGTTTTAAAATATTCCATAATAAATACTAAAAACACAAGACAATACTACCACAACACAGTGCTATTCAAGAGTTCAGAGATCACACAGAAACTTAAAATAAATCACTAGTACAGTTCTGACATAACAGAAAAATACTTAGTCTAATCATTATAGTCCTAGCTATTTCTACAAGAAAACATACTTCTAAAATAACTTACTTAAGACAACAGGCAGTGTTGTAGATTAGATGTCCAAGATCAAAATGCTTAATAATCTCTGTTTCTCACTGTTTAAATTGAAATTCTAGTCCTGATAAACATCATCTTTTTCACCTTTCCTGGAGTTCACATGCTACACATTAACTACATTTACATTATTTTACAGTTAGAGCAATAAAGGACATTCCATATGTAAATTCTGGTGATTACCTTTAGCCTTAAAACAATAGGCAGGATGCTTACACCAGACTCAATGACTCAAAATTCTAACTTCAAAGGACATACAAAACATAATTTTAATTTCAAAGAACATTTGAAATGCTTGGCTTAGTTTTCCTTACAGCAGATGGCAGTGTTGCTACAATCTTGAAGTTCACATTTTACAATGTTTTCTTTCATTTAAGAAACAAGCCTGTATTTTATATTTATATTTACAAATGATAGAATTATCTATAAAATTCTATTTGGCTAGGCTGGCAGCCTTCACCCCTTTTCTACCAGTCTTCACATCTCTCCCCCCTGGAGAACTCAAGCTAGTTTTTCAAGTGACCCTTGATAAACACAGCTTGAGAGGGCTAGGTCTATCTGAGTACCTCACCCCATTCCCTGTCTTGAGACCCCAATCTGCATTGGCATTGCTAATCCCACTGCAGTGCTGCACTGACATATTTGCTTGCAACCCCAAGCTCCATCTTAGCAACTTGATGTTTTGCTGACTGGCTCGGTTTAACCATGTTAGAGGGTTGTGATCTGTTATTACAGTGAATTTTCTTCTGTACAGATAAGGATGAAGTTTCTACAGTGCCCACACTATGGTTAGACATTCTTTTTCTACAGCTGCATAGCATTTCCCCCTGAGTTGTAGCCTATGACTGAGATAAACCACTGGGTGCTCTTCCTCCTCTGAAGAAATCTGGCTAAGTACAGCCCCCACCCCATGGTTCGAAGCATCCACTTGCACAACAACTTCTTTGCTGTAATCTGGAGTGGCTAACAAAGGGGGTCCTCCCAAAGCTTCGTTAAGCTTCTGGAATGTCTGCTCACATGCTGGGGTCCACACTACCTTATCTGGCCTGTTCTTCCTTGTCAGGTCAGTGAGGGGAGCAGCTATGGTACTATAACTGGGGACGAACTTTCTGTAGTACCCTGCTGTCCCTAAGAATGCCCTCACCTGCTTTTTGGTAACAGGTGCAGGCCATGCCTGAATAGCTTCCACTTTGGCAGATTCTGGCCTTATCTTACCACTCCCTACTCTATGTCCTAGGTAGGAGACCTCTGCCATACCTACCTGACATTTTCTCAGCTTAATGGTCAAACCTGCCCTCTGTAGTCTGCCCAGCACCTCCCGGACATGCTGAAGGTGCTCTGGCCAGGAATGGTTGTAGTTGGCAATTTCATCTAGGTAAGCAAGGGCAAACCCTCCTGCTCCTACTAGGATATTATCCACCAGCCTCTGGAAAGTCACTGGGGCATTTTTCATCCCAAAGAGCATCTTTGTGAACTCATACAAGCCAAAAGGAGTCACAAAGGCTGACTTCTCTCCAATAATGGGAGTCAAGGGCACATGCTAGTAACCCTTGGTAAGATCAATGGTTGTAATATGCTTAGCCCCACCCAGCTGCTCTATGGCCTCATCTGTCCTAGGCATGGGGTAAGCATCTGAATCTGTGTGACTATTTAATTTCCTGTAATCCACACAGAACCTGATGCTGTCATCCTTCTTTGGCACCAGCACCATTGGTGAGGCCCAGGGACTGTTGAACACTTGAATCACCCCTAGTTTCAACATCTCCTGTACCTCCTCCCTCAGAGTCTGTCTGACTCTCTCAGGCACCATATAAGGGGCCTGCCTAATAGGTCTTTGGGGTCCTGTATCCACCTGGTGCTGCACCAGGTGGGTGCACCCTGGATTCCCAGTGAACATGTCCACAAATTCCTGCAACACTGATCAGATTTCTCAAACCTGGGTAGGAGATAGCTGCTGGGATATTGCTACTCCTTCCACTGAGGTGTCAGCCCAAGCCTCACTGAGGATATCAGTCCCCAGACCTCCCTCAGATCCCTCCTGCAGTCTACTGCAAATGCTCAGCACAAGGGCCTCCCTATCATGGTAAGGATGTTAACATGGTATAATTTGTGCCCCTGCCGTCTGCTTAGCACTTCCACCATGTAGTTAACATCACTTACCTTTCTTACCACCTGGTAGGGTACCTCCTAAGCTGCTGACTGTTTGTTGTGTCTGGCAGGAATGAGAACCATTACCTGCTGCCTCACAACATACTCTCTAGCTCAAGCATTCCTGTCATACCACACCTTTTTCTGTTGTTGGGCTTCTGCCAGGTTCTCCTGGGCCAAGCTCATGAGTTCCCTGAATCTTATCCTGAGGTTTAGGACATATGCCACAACAGACTCCTTGTGAGACTCACACTCACCTTCTCACTCATCTCTAATTAAATCTAGAGGTCCCCTCACCCTATGCCCATACAGCAACTCAAAGGGTGAAAAAAACTGTAGATTCCTGGGGAACCTCTCTGCAAGCAAACAACAGATAGGGCAAATATTTGTCCCACTCCCTCTTAAACTGATCTGCAAATGCCCATAGCATGGACTTGATTGTAGAGTTTAACCTCACAACAAGACCATTAGTCTGGGGATGGTAGGTGGTGGTCTTCATGTGCTTCATCCCACAGTACTTCCACAGACAAGCCAGCAGGTCTGACATAAAATTAGCACCTCTGTCAGACAGTATTTCTTCTGGGAACCAACCCTGCTGAAAATCTGTAACAAAGCAGTTGCCACCTTTTCTGCCTCAATGGAAGACAAAGCCACTGCATCAGGGTATCGTGTAGCATAATCCACTACCACTAGGATATACTTTTTCCCTGTGGAACTTGGGGTACGCAAAGGCCCCACAATATCCATAGGTACCCTCTGAAATGGCTTCTCAATCACAGGCAAAGGCATCAAAGGAGCTCTCACCTTGTCTCCTGCCTTGCCTGCCTTTTGGCACTGCTCACAGGTCCCGCAGTACCCTGTTACATCTCTGGAAATTTCAGGCCAATAGAAGTTCTGTATAATACTCTTCTTTGTACATTTTATGCCCATATGACCTGCAAAGAGAATATCATGGGCTATGGCTAGAAGCACCAGACAATAGGCTCTAGGCACTACCAACTGCTGTACTCTCTCACCTTCTAGCCCTCCCTCAGGGGTCCACTCTCTGTATAGTAACCCTTTGTTCCAGTATACAAATTCCCCCTTTCCTTGAGAATCAGGTGCCTCCCTAGCTACCTGCCTCAGGCCTTGCAATGTAGGGTCTGAGAGCTGAGCCTGTCTCAACTTTCTCCTTGTAACCCTTCCACAGGAAGTATGGCATCCTCTGACAGCGGTGCCTCACTGTCAGCCTGGGTACCACTACTCACCTCTACCTTTGCAGTCACTATGTCCAAGGGACCATCAGTACCCACAAGCAGCTGTGGCTCACATTCAGTCTCACTGCTACAGTGTAGCTCCCTTCCTGAAGTAACCACCTCACCAGTCCTGGCTGCAAGTATGCAATCTGTCAGGGTCTCCCTCAGGCTACCAGACCCACATGCTTGTCTCCTATCCTCACTGCATGTAACTGCATAAGTACATGGCACTGTCTCATCCAAATCCTTCCCTCTCAGGACATCGGCAGGATGGTAGTTTAGTACCCCTGTTGTCTCAAGACAACCCACTATTGGCATTTTGTCTTTCCCACTTACTGGCTCCCTCAACTTTGGTTCTGCACCTTGCCTCCATGGGCACCTGCATGCTACATGGCCCCACTGTTTGCATTCAAAACATTTAACCCTAGCTCCTTGCTGTGTACCTGGACTAGTGGCTTCCCCCTGCTACTGGCAGATTCTGTTGGGGCAGTCTGTGCTGCCCACCAAGGGTTTCTTTAGACCCATGAGCAGTACTGGGGGGTCCCCTTCCTGTGCAGTGCTGCCCTGCTTGCCAGGTATAGATCTCTCTTATTCCCCAACTCACCCACAGGCTCAGCATATAGAACCCACCACTGTATTTACCTATGATCTCTAGGCTGGCTAGAGTTTCCCTCTCAAATCCAGTATAATCAATTAATAATAGCCAACAAAGTCCTCCATCAGCCCGAAAGCACACTCATACTCAAAAATATAATTACCCCTTAAAGTAACCTAAAACCTCTCCGGTCTTCTGACAAAATACTGGCACAAACTGTTAAATCTAAAAACTCAGTAGGTGATTCATTGTTTTGCAACTCTGTTGGAACAATTTGGAATCAGCTCCCTGCCAAACTTACAGCAAACCAGACTATTAACCAGTTTAAAACATCTGTCAAAAAATTCCTAAAAAGTCACTGGCTGTGCCCCTGTACCAACCCTGACTAACCAACTTACCACTCTCTTCACTACCTGGCTATCTGTAAAATAGTCAATGTTTCAGACTTATTCTCATTCTTATATGTATTGTACTACTGAATGACATGTTACCTTTTTTAGCCTTGTACCACTAAAAATGTCTAAGTTCGAAAAAGAAAACTACAACGTTAAGTTTAAGTATGTATGTATTCCAATTATGCATATAATCCTATAATTCTGTACAGGTATCTATATGTGACTGTATAAAACTGCTACTGTTTAACTCTTATGTAAATATCCACATGTGGAGCTTTTCTCACCAGGTCTCTGCTGAAAATGGGCCTGTGCCCAGTCGGACTATCCCGGTTAACAAATGTAAAATAAAAATAAATAAAATCTGAAGTAGCACATTGCCTATTACCTAACCTGATCCTCATGTCCTCTGGCAAAGTGCTAAGGGCTTGTTCCCTCACCAAAAGGTCTGCCATCCCTTCAAAAGTGGTGACCTGACATCTACTCACCCAGCTATGAAAATAAGTGCTTAGTTCATCAATATATTCACACACACTTTCATCTGCCTTGCCTCTGTGCTCACAAAACTTTTGCTATACATTTCAGGTGTCAGCTTAAAACATTCTAAAAGACATTTGTTACAGCAGTATAATCAAAACATGCAATGTCAGACATTTTAGCCAATGCATTTACAGCTTTACCATGGAGTAAGGGGGTCAGGAACCTTACCCAGAGCCTTTGGTCAACACTACACTGTTTGCATACCCTCTCAAACATATGAATTAAACTATCAAAATTATCCCCATCTTTAAATTGCGGAATAAATTTACTGACCTGTTGTGCTTCTGCGGTCCAGTTACTCCCTTCCCCATTACCTCCACGATTCTGGCAAAGAGTCAGAATTTCCCTCTCATGCCTCCTCTGACGCTCTTTATCCTAGGCCTCTATCTCCAAACATCTGGCCTCCAACTCAGGTCTCTTTAGCTCCAGCTGGATTTTTAAGTCCACTGCAGAAAGGTTGAGCTGTCCATTCTCTGAGGATACTGTATCTCCACTGCCAGTCAGAATGTCCTTCGTAGAAAGGTTGAGCTTTCCATTCTTCGAGGATATTGTATCTCCACTGCCAGTCTGCTTGTCCTCCTGGATGCTGTTTTCTGATGTAGCTGTAACCAAGGCTGCAATGAGGTATGCCTTAGTCAGCTTTCCATGCACCCATCCCCTAGCCTGGCACATCTCCACCAGCTGGTTCCTTGTCAGCTTTCCATACTCCTCTGCTGACATGCTGCCTGCTCACCCTGACTAACTAAGCTAACAAAAGAAATAAAACAATTGTGATCTGAACTCTGAGTATTCGCTGTGTGGCTGATTTAGAGTTCAAAACACCTTAGAGATCACTGTACATAAGCTACAGGATTCACTCTACCCACACTATTACAAGCCAATTAGTATTTGCCAACTAATTAATATGTGATGTGGATATCCACCGCCAGCACAAATGTGAAGTGGATCCCACCACTGCAAACTACAAGTGATGTCCGTGCCCTGCCCCAGCAATCAAGGAGCCTCAATCCTCACCACTAACACCAGAGAGGGCATCTCATATGAGAAGAAAGGATAACAAATACACACAGTAAAGTGGAATTTCCCTTAAGAGCACACAGAGATCACAGTCAGTCCGGGGCTGGTCGCTCCCTTGCTCCCCAGGTCCCCAATAAGACTCCCCACTGGCACAGCTATAGGGTCCAGATCTCAGCCTGGCTGGCAAGCTAAAACCTCCAGTACCCTCTCTGTCCAACCAGTGCTTTGTGTCCCTGCCCAAGTAGCTGACACATACACACACTTTGAGGTAAGTATTTATACAACTTCACAGACACTCCTGGGAAAGGCTGACACAGATTCTCCAGCTGTGCCCCTTTACCCAGACTATACGGTAGTAATTACTGCCACCACCAGCTAACAATTATCAGCTACCCAAAGGCCCTTAAAAGGGTGTCCAATTATTACTGTGCAATATTATTATCCAATTGGAAAGTGTGACTCTAAGGCTTATTAGAGTGGCCTTGTACAATAAACTCTATAAATATGCAATGTACTCTAGAGCTTAATTATCTCTACATAAACCAGCCACAGTTAAGGGGGTTTAAAAATATTTCATATAAATACTAAAAACACAAGACAATACTACTACACCACAGTGCTATTCAAGAGTTCAGAGATCACACAGAAACTTAAAATAAATCACTAGTACAGTTCTGACATAACAGAAGAACACTTAGTCTAATCTTTATAGTCCTAGCTATTTCTACAAGAAAACATACTTCTAAAATAACTGAGAGCAAAATATATGAGAAGCACACAGGAACACATAACCAGACCTAGTAATATGTAATGTTATGTCATGCTAATTGTTCTTAAACTTAATATCCAGTGCACATCGTTAAAG
>NC_056735.1:26985811-27043311 GCF_019279795.1 Protopterus annectens | reverse complement strand
GGGGCTAACACAGACAAATAACTGGTGCCAGAGCAATGGTTTAAAATTCAATGCCAAGAAATGTATAATAGTGCTCTTTGGGAACTTGGCTACCCCAGAAATCTACTGGATTGGTTACACCCCCAAGAGCTGATCCAGTAGTCAAGGATTTGAGGATGCATGTAAATGGAAATCTGGCTTTCAGCCAACCTGTGTCTAAGGTAGTAAGGAAATCATATTGTTCCACTCTTTTCAGTCATCAGGCCCATCACTGAGTGCAATGTCCACTTTGATATGTACCTGACCAGGCACATGCAACAATGTTCTCAGAGGTTCCTCACAAAAGGAATACAGGCTATTAACAACATGTCCTATGCAGATCACCTCAAAGCCCTATCCCTATACTCTGTCTCCTATAGAATGAGGGACAATCTATATCAGGCATATAATGCATCCCTGGATTCTGCTATGATGGATGTCCTGCACATCAGCAAAACAAATAGCGTCAAGAACTACCCAGTCCAGGGACTTAAAAAAACTTGAGTTATGACATAAATAGGACATGTTGGAGGGACAGGTGCATCCCTAAGAGAATTCCCATATTCTGGAACAGGCTTCCCATCCCATGTGATACAGAGGTCTTCCCTGACCCTATTCAAGTGTAATCTTGACCAGTGGATGAGAAATTGGAACCTCACCCCTGGTATGGCACCAGTGTCTCAAGTGGACAGAGGCAGCCTGTAATTGCTTAACCAGCCATGCCCTAGCTAACATATAACTCTTAAAATAACATCTAGGATAACAAAACTTTTTTGTGTACTTTTGGGATGCATGACTAGACTTATAAAGGCCCCTGTGGTTGTTGGTTGTTAGTCTATTATACATTTAAGAGCCTACCTATTTTACTATACATCATTTAGGTTTCTGCTGGATCATTTACAAAAAAAAAAAACAAGAATTATTTTTCAAAATTAGGCCCTAATTGTGGAAGAAGATCAAATAGCAGTTTTCCCAGCAATATTTCTAGGAAAGTATATAGTGGTGCCATATGTGCTTCAGTGGATATTTTTAGTTAAAACCCACTTAAATAGAACAAGCAAAGTAAGTTTCACTTCTTCACTCGAAGAATAACCGCTGCTTTATAAAATTGTAGCATTCCTATCCCCATCCTACTACGTGCCTTGTTCTTTTTTAGATTCCAGTGAATAGTCTTTATCCCAAGTATCTTTTTTTTTTCATAATATTCGGAAGGAGGTCCATGCTCACAAAAATGACTATAAATAACAACAATCATAATAAAAATAATAATAATAATCATCATCATCATCATCATTCATATATGTCATTCATGCATTCTTGTCATCTAGTTAATGCAGATCAAGGTTACAGGGAGCTGAAGCCTATCTCTCCAAGTGTATGGCGTAAGGCAGGGAGTAATGTCTTTGACATGTAGGAATCGACTTAAGACCCTGACAGATTCAGTGAAGTGCTGTGCAGAACTAATGAAGTGTGAGACAACAAGCTACAAGTTTACCCATATTTAGTGTTACTGTAACTAAGTTTTCAAAATTGTGGAATAAAAAAAAAGTCTGCTAGAGCAAAGCACTGCATTCCTTCCACTTCATACAGAGAGAATATTTTTAATCATCTGTGATAACCTCTGCAAAAGGTAAGGCTTGTATCTGTGGTAAGAACAATTACAAATTATTTAATGTACAAGAAATCATAAATGGAAATATTCTGGGTCCATTCACAGGGGTAATATGCAAACACTGCAGAGAGGACACCCCAGATGATATCTGTAAAAAAGAAACAGAGACCAAGGCACTGTTATACTGCCCTAAATCCAATCACGTCCTTACTAAATAAAAAATAATAATTTAATCTGCTTTTACAGTATTTGTGTTTCCTCCTGCTGTATTGCTTCAGCTACTTGTTCTCTAAAGTGTTTAATTGCATCTTTTCTGCTGCATTTATTACTGCTTGTTTTTAGCCTGTTTAAATTGTAAGTGTTATTCTTAGTTTTGGTCTAAGGACTTGGGCTTTAGGCCTACCCCTTAGGTCTCCCTGGCCTCTTTCCCTCAGATTCTGGCAAATATGGATGGACAATTTCCTATGGTTTCTCCTCCCAGCCTGGTTGATATCAGCATCCTGAGACAGTGTAGCAACTGCCTCATGTACATGGACAACCATATGCTATTACCACCTACGGACACAATTTGCAAGAAATGCAATTACATTAGGAACCTAGAGTCTATGCTCTCTCCCTCACAAGCCAGTATATCTGACACTGAGAAGGTTAGCAACACAATCGCTACACCTCAAACACCACCCTCAACTACACAACACACACCCACATATGTGGAGTTTCTCAACAAAAACATACTCAAACAAAGGAGACCTCAGAAGCAAAAACACATGTGAACTCCACAACCCTCCCCACTACATACCACGCATAGTCCACACTCCTGTGTCTCTCAACCACAAAGGCCTAACCATAAACCCAACATATTGGTCAAAGGAGACCCCATTGTGAGACATACAGATGTGGCTCTCACCAGGGTGAATAAGGAGAAAGTCATGGTTAGCTGTCTGTCAGGTGCCAGAATCTTCCATTTCACACACACTCATATCTCTCAACAACAGATACTGTTATGACTCTGTCATAGTCCATGTTGCAGTGAACAACATAAGATGTACTGTACCTCCCTGGACTATATGAAGAGAGACTTTATTGAGCTCAATGAATATGTGTTCCAGGCAGGTATGTCCATAGCCTTAAGTAGCATTCTACCATCACCCAGAATGATGCCTCAATACAAACAGAAAATGATTGACTTTAACAATTGGCTTAGTTTCTGGTGTCATTCCAGGGAGATTCAGTACCTGACAGCCTGGGAAGATATGATTGACAAACCACAATGCTTTACTAGAGATGGCCTGCATCTGTCTCACTTGGGCTTCAGGCTTCTGGCAAAGGCCATTGCCTCCCTCATAGTGCCTTTTTTAGGAAAAGTCCTGAGGTCACTAAAACCAACATAAAAATTTCAACATAATGCAAATTAAAGGTCATGCTGATAAACACTAGAAGTCTAAACATGAAACAGCGCTTATTGCAAGCATTCTTAACCCCAGAAGATGCTGACATTTGTGCAGTCACAGAAACCTGGTTCAAAGCTGTAGAGAGCAACCCAGCCTTACCTGTTTACTCATCCTATCATACATCCAGACCCCAAACTGTGAGCAGCAAAGCCAAAGGAGGTGGAGTTTCAATGTATATTAAAGACACACACACACACACACTTCCAGGCTGGTCAAACAGTAGGATGATCAGGAGACACTCCAGGTGCAGTTAACCATTGACAAGACCCCTATTCAAATCATAGCTAGCTACAAGCCCCCAAATTTGACTCAGGATGCCCACTCCACCTATCTGGACCTCTTCGAATCTATCAAGATTCAACCCTTTACCCTGATCCTGGGTGACTTTAACTACTTAGCCATAGATTGGAAAAACTACTCATGCCAGAATGCAAATGCCCAGAGATAACTCAATTTGATCAATGCAAATACCTAGGAACAACTAGTTGATACCCCCACAAGAGGTGATAATATCTTGGATTTGGTATTAACCAACATGAGTAACCACTGCAGCACCCCTACAGTATCATCCTCCCTGGTAAGATCTGACCATAAAAAGGTCATAAACAAAAAAAACGTATTCAAAGCTGATTACAACCTCCTAACGGATAGTATAAATAGCTTCACAGCCCCTCCCCCTCTGTTGGAACTGGCACCAATGTCCAAATCTACACTAAAGTACTATACAAGTACTTATATATATGCATGGAATCAGGAATACCTGACAGGACAAAATCATCCTCTGCAAGGAAGAGTAACCTGTCTGGTGGACATCTGCAATAAATAAACTATATAACAAAAGGAAAAAAATGCTGTCTAGGACCAAGAAGGAGCAGGTGCCAATTGGAAGCAATCTCTCCTTAGCCTGAACAAGCAAATAAGAGCATTAGTGAAATCCTCCAAAGCCAACTTAGAGTCCAAATTGATGACATCTGCTAGAGACAATCATAAAGCCTTCTTCACATATGTCTGCAAATCTCAAAGGAAGCACCCAGATCTCTTCAGAACTGGTGGTCAAGGACAACACATACACAAATGCTGTACATATAGCCAACCTACTGCTGACAGATTCAGTGAAAACATCACCCCTCTGTCCTCCCCATCAGTAAATCAGGACATCCCCAGTACCTGCCCCCCTTCCCTTATCTTTAGGTAACAGCTCATCACTGCCCTCTCAAATGCAAAAAATACAGCCTACATGGGACCTGATAACATCCCAGGCTGCATCCTGCATGAACTCAGGCATGAACTTACAGCACCATTAGGCACCCTATTCAATCAAAGCCTGAGTACTGGCTTTGTCCCAGCCGAGTGGAGGACAGCCACTGTCATCCCTTTACACAAAGGTGGAGCTTCCACCAATCTGGGAAACTATAGACCCATCATCCTAACTAGCCTGATCTGGAAGGCCATGGAATGGCTTATCATGGACCTCATTAACAGGGACATTGACAACCTCCAAACACTCGACCCCCACACAGTTTGGCTTTGTCAAGGGGAGGTCATGTCTGTTAAATCTGGTTGACTTCTTTGAGACAGTCACCAAAGCCACGGATGAGGGGAAGGCAGTGCACACTGCCTACCTTGACCTGGCCAAGGCCTTTGACACTAATCCCCACTTGGGCATAGTAGACAAATTCTCTTAATGAGGAATCAATCCATATGTTATCAGATGGGTAGCAAACTGGCTCACTGATAGAACCCACCTAATCAAAATAGGGGAAGCCACCTCAAGCAGTTGACCCGTAATGAGCAGCATGCCCCAGGGATATTGGGGCCTGTGTTATTTGGGATATACATCGTTGAGGTACAGGCCAAAACCAGTGGGCTATGGCTGGCCAGGTTTGCAGATGACTGCAAGCTGGGCACAGTTATCAATTCCCAAAGTGATGTGGATGTCCTCCAAGAGAGTCTCCCCCAAACAAATGACTGGTGCCAGAAACATAGCCTAAGGCTGAATGCCAAAAAATGCATAATCATCCCCTTTGGGGAGAGTGACGTCCCCACATATTATCACATTAATGACAATGTCCTCAGCACGCAATCAGTCATGAGAGATTTAGGCACCCAGGTTGATAGCAACCTGACTTTTGACCACCATGTGGCTTCCATTGTATGGAAAGCTTTCTACATGATACAACTTATAAGTAAGGGTATCTCATCCAGGGACAAGGAGGTCATAACATTCCTGTATTCTTCCCTTATAAGGTCAGTTATTGAGTACAACGCCCCCTTCGTCATGTACCTCACAAAACACATGTAGCAGCCGGAGAGACCAGAGGTTCATCACCAGAAGAATCCAGGGCCTCAAACAACTACCCTACACAGATAGGCTAAAAGCCCTGTCCCTCTACTCAGTTTTATACAGACTCCTCAGAGGTGACCTCTGTCTGGCATACAAAGCAATCTCAGACCCTGCCTTGATGAGACTGCTGCATATCCGCAAGTCAAGCTCTACTCGAGTAAGCCACACGCATGATCTCAACCCGGTCTGTGACATCAATATGATTTGTTAGCAGGACATATTTGTGTCCCAGAGACTCCCACATCTGTAGAATAGACTCCCTCTCCATCTCATTATCCCTTTTCAAGCACAACCTGAATAACTGGATGGGAAACAGAAAATACACCCCTAGGATTCCACCTGTGTCCCTACTGGACAGGGGCTTTGGGTGCTGACTTGTCTAAACACGGGCTAATCTCTTGGCTAGGCTTATAAGGGCCTCAGGGCCAATAGCCTAGTGATGTCCTATGATCCTATGATCCTAAGGTTTAAATCAGGTCAGCAAAGGAAAAGAAACCAAGAGGAATTTGTAAGACATGTTGCATGGAGTTTTGACAACTGTAGGAAGATGGACATATTTTTGATGTGTGATGTTGGAGTAGAGGATTTATGTTTAACACTGTCACTTACAATAAAAAGGTTTAGTAGTATGTTGTAGTACATTATTTTCCCTTGTGCATGACAGCAATAGCTAAGGTAATGTTGATTCATAGCCAAGTTCATTTGGGGATATATGGGAGAGAATGAGAAATAATCATCAGAGCAATGTGTATACCCATGGGCAAAGAACAATATCACCATCACCATTACTATTACTACTATTATTATTACTATTATTGTTATTATTACTATTATTGTTATTACTATTATCAATATTATTGTTATTACTATTATTGTTATTATTACTATTATTATTACTATTACTACTATTATTGTTATTACTATTATTGTTGTTATTACTATTATTGTTATTACTATTATTATTACTATTACTATTATTATCATTATTATTACTACTATTATTGTTATTACTATTATTAATATTATTGTTATTACTATTATAGTTATTATTACTATTATTATTACTATTACTACTATTATTGTTACACTGCGGTGGTGGTGCTGTGATAGCATTGTCGCCTCACAGTAAGACGTTGTCCTGTTCGATTCTCAGCTAAAGTGTCTTCTGTGTGGAGACATGCGTGAATGGACATACCTTCATTGAAGGTTCTGCATCAGAGCTGGCAACTCAGCATGTAAAAAGCTACTGCCAATCATTAGCGGACCGGAGTTCCGCTGTGATGACCCCTAACCGGGAAAAGCCGAAAGACACAACAACAACTATTATTGTTATTATTAATATTATTGTTATTACTATTATTACTATTATTGTTATTACTATTATTATTATTATGGTGATGTACCAGTCAGTAACTGCAATATTGATTTGTGTGGACTTAGCAATGTTTCCTCTGTTGTCCAGTGGTGTGTAATACAGCATGTCTTACTACTGAATGATTTGAGAATGGATAAATAAATGGGCTCCTATAGCAAAACAGAAAAACAAATTCCACAACAAGAATATATACTCAAGGGGTATGTTAAACTATACATTAATTATACAGGTGAAACTGGAGTGGCTTTACTTAAAAAGCTCATTGAATTTGATATAAATTGCTGTGAGAGAAAGGTTAATTTGTCTTTCCTTGCATTGTTTTCTTGTATTTTTGTATATTGTGGTGCATTTTCATTGCACTGTATTTTAACTGCATTCTGTTTTCCACTGCATATTGAAAATGGGAAAGAAACCATGTCTTTCTCTTGAGTTGCAGAAATTAGATTTTTCCACACTATCCCACCCTGTTACTATTCTGTTCTTTAACTCGCTGTCTTTCAGTTGTCCATCCCTTATATTAATTTGAGCACATAATTCCTTTCCTCTCCTCTTTCATTTTTTCTGCCCTCCCCCTATATTCCATAAAGCCAGAATACTGAGTTCCCAACCCTCATCCAATCCAATCCATCTTCCTTGAAAATTTGTAGTTTTACCGATTAGGTTTGCTAAAGCTTGAGTTACCCTCTTTCACATGTTCCTAACTACTTAGTCCACACTGCAGTTCTTACAACATTAACCCATTTATTCCATCCTATTTTTAAAATCTTCAGCATCTGGGATAAGTCTACCAATCACAGGAAAACCTACATTCCGCTCCTTAGTAACCATAAGTCTACCAATCACAGGAAAGCCTACATTCTGCTCCATAGTAACCATAAGTCTACCAATCACAGGAAAGCCTACATTCTGCTCCATAGTAACCACAAGTCTACCAATCACTGGAAAGCCTACATTCTGCTCCATAGTAACCATAAGTCTACCAATCACTGGAAAGCCTATATTCCCCTCTGTACTAATCATCATGGGATTACTGCTCATGTTTTGCTCCTGGTGAAAGAAGGAGCACAGACAAATTACTTCCTAGATCATGAGACTGATGATCACTGGA
The DNA here is from genome assembly GCF_019279795.1 of Protopterus annectens. NCBI lineage: Eukaryota > Metazoa > Chordata > Ceratodontiformes > Protopteridae > Protopterus > Protopterus annectens. The sequence continues at coordinate 27,035,403 of NC_056735.1, read as the reverse complement.
GAGCCTGAGAATTGCTTCTTAGGAGCCAGTTTTAGATTAGTACTGTTCTTTTGCTCCCACTGAGAGACTAAACAGGACATCGATTCCTGCCTATCTTTGAATGGGCAGAGTGTGTGTGTGTGTGTGTGGGGGGGGGAACTTTCCTGATTGTTTGGTTGATATCCAGGGCATCTGACAGGAAAAGACTAGAACAAGCCTGCAGACCCCTGCAATACCTGGGATGACACTGCTGATCACCAAAGAGCCTGTGACCCACTTATTATCTCGGGATCAGTGCTAATGTTTTGAGTATGATGAGAGAGAAAGCAAAAGGGACACTGATTCCCAGCTACATGAAGCTGTGGTGAGACCAGGACTAGTAGAAGCCAGGTAGAAGCCAAACAGTGAATCACCACTATTCATCATTCTTGACAAACCAAATTCTGTCTTTTCAATATATACTGTTAGATAAGCTGCAGTCTAGCCTAGCTTCAGAGTACCTACTACAGTAGTTTCCCCTCCAACCCCCCAAGTACTATTCAAGACCCAGTTTCCAACCTCTGACAATGTGGCTCAGCAGTTTGCTCTCAACCCATCTGTGGTCATTCTGATTGCATTGGGTGTTCACTACTTTTGCCAATTAATACTGCAGCCTTTCAGAGATGTAAATATTTAAGAAACATGGAGGCAATCCTCTCAGTTCAGCCCAGTATCGATAAGCATCATAATTCCACCACAACACATCAATCACAGCAGATTACTAGAACTATAAAGTATGCTGAGGCTGTAAAGAAAAAAATTGCCAGATACTCTTAAAACTCAGTGTAAAATATCCCACCTTCCAGCACACAAGGTAATACCTACTCCTTCTCCACTCCTACGTATTGTAAATCTGAAAAATGCACCCAGGAGTCATCAGGAAAGCAAGCCAAATCCCATAAGGTCCACTAAGTTTGTTTTTACACAGGTAAATATTTTAGTCATAAGTGACTCAATATTTAGGCATACAGACTCCGCACTCACTAGACTGGACAAGAAGAGGGTGACTGTAAGCTGTTTGTCTGCTGCCTGCATATGTGATGCTACAAGGGCCTTAATGTCCCTTAAGCCTGAAAAATATGCCTATGACCTTGTGGTTACTCATGTGGGAATGAATGATCTGAGGTGCTTCATCCAGAGGGCCATACAGAGAGACATGATGGTACTTATCATATGTGTTAGAGGAGGAAAGTCACTGGCCTTGAGTAGTATCGTACCTCCTCTAGGAATGATTCCTAGATGCAAAGACAAGATAATTGGCTTCAACAATTGGCTAAGTAGTGAGTGTCATTGTAAGGGAATCCAGTATGGGCCAGCCTGGGATAACATAGTAGGCAAGACTTCCTGTTTCTACATTGATGGATTGTGCCTGTCATTCCAGAGTTTCCACATACTGGCTAATTCTTTTGCTGCACCTATAGTGCCTTTGTTTAGGCAGAGTCCCCCTACTGGACATCCCTACATAGAAAATTCATTCTCCGTTTTGGCAACGTCAAGATGGCACTACTCAATGCTAGAAGTCTGAATAGAAAGATGCCAGAACCTGAGATACTCCTGCAACTCAGATGCATTCATGTTTGTATAGTTACTGAGATAGGATTTCAGTGCAATGACAGTACACTGTCTATACCATGGTTTAGCACCTATCATGCCTTCAGACCCTTGAGAAACTGAGGGGGGATATTAACATTTGTTAGAAGTGCCATCACTTCACATAAAATTACTCACAATCCTAACTTAGAGCTCATGGAGATTCAAATCATCCTTAACAAATCCAACTATTGCTTCATTGCTACCTACAGATCCCGATCAATGCCACCCAAATATCACAAAAATTGCCTAAATGCCATTGAGGTATTAAATATCAAACCAAATACCTTCTTACTAGAGGACTTCAGTTACCCAAGTATTGAATGGCACACTTCCACCTCTAAAAATAGTTATGCTTGGTGGTTCCTAGATTTCATTGATACCAATGCACTGAAGAAAATTGTAAAACAACGCACTAAAGCCTGTGATTATCCTTGACCTGGTGCTTACAAACCTGGCCCCTGCATGAACCCCAGCTTGCATCATATCATCCTAGGTTAAGTCTGACCCCAAATCAGTCACCTTCTCTGTTAAGTCTAGTGGTACCACCCCGCCTTGAAATTAGACCATCTTTGGGGACTTTTACAAGACAAACCTACCTCAGCTTGTAGAAGATCTATGCAAAATTCCCAATAATCCATTGCAAATGGACCCAGTGAGAGGGCTGCTGCACTAATTTCTGACTTTTACCAGTATCAACTGTTGCATAGCAAAGTCAGTACCCATCTGCCCTAAATATAACTGTAAATTCAGGGATAAACCTCTCTGCTAGAACTCCCATATTAATATACTGTAAAACAATGGAAGAGAAATAATTAAAAGTTGCAAGAAATGCCCATCTCCCTACCTAAAAACTACTCTAAAGTATGTCAGCAAGGAACTTGAAAACACTATTAGAAAATGCAAAGCAAAGTATAAACTTAAGGTTGCTACAGATTCCAAACAAATAAACAAACAAACAAACAAAAAACTACAAATCTTTCTTTCATTATGTCAGGAAAATTAAGGAATAATGTCCAACACTGCACTGAGCTCCGACCCATTCTAGCCCAAGGATATAGCTAATATACTAGATCCAACACTGCACTGAGATTAGCCATAGTAATATCACCCATTCCAGCCCAAGTGTATACCCCCTTTGCTATGTACCTAACCAGGCATATTCAACAACTGGAACATCCACAGAGGTTCCACACTGAAAGAATACAGGGTGAAGGTAATATGTCCTATGCAGACAGCCTCAAGACCCTATCCCTGTATTCTATCTCCTACAGGCTTTTAAGGGGAGATCTATGCCTGGCATACAGGGCATTGTCAGATCCCACTTTGATGGACCTCCTGCATATCCAGAAAATAAACAGCACCAGAATTATCCATTTTAAAGACTTAAACCTTGTCTGTGATATAAATGTATCTCAGAGACTATCGTATCTAAGGAACAGGCTCCCCATCCATGTGAAGCAGAGTTCTTCCCTAACCCAATTCAAGTGCAACTTGGACAATTGGATGGGAAACCAGAAATTCATCTCTGGTTTGGCACCTATGTCTCTAATGGACACAGATAACATGTAAATGGTTCATCTCCCAGGCCCATGCTTACATTTATCAAGGGTATCAGAGATTTGGGATGCATGGCTAGGATTAAAAAGGACCTTGTGGTCATTAGTCTAATAAACACCTATGAACCTATATAGCTAATATACCAGGTCCAACACTGCACTGAGCTCATCCATAATAATATCACCCATTCCAGCCCAAATATATAGCTAATACACTAGCTGACAGATTTTGTGCCAGTTATACCCTTCCAACCCACACTGTTGCTCCCACTATCCTTGAGAATTTAGTTTACCCTGTGATCACCTCAGAAAAGGACTCTTTGACTTTCTGTCCAAGGCTAAAATAATACTTCCACAGGACCAGACAAACAAATCAGGCTGCATTCTTACTGGTCTCAAGAATGTACTGTCTCACACTCTACTGAAACTGTTCAACCTCAGCCTATCTGCATGGTTTGCTACTAATGCCTGGAGAACAGCTACTGTGACTCCCAACAACAATAGCCCATCTACAAATCCTGGTAATTATAGACCCATTAGCCTTACCAGCCTTATATGCAAAGCCATGGAAAGATTCATAGAATAACTCATTTAAGCAGACATGGACAGCTTAACTGATCTTGACCCAAATTAGTTGGGTTTTGCGTCTCCTGAACCTAGTAAGCTTATTCAAAAGGATACAGGTACTGTGGACAGGGGTCATTCTGTACACATTGCTTATCTCAACTTCACCAAAACTTTTTATGCTATTCCCCATGCTTGTATGATTGAAAAATTTGACAAGCTTAATGTAAACCCCCAAGTGGCTATCTGACAGATCTCAAGCAGTGAAAGTTGTTGGTTCCCTCTCTAAATATAAATTTGTAACTAGTGGTGTGTCACTGGGATCAGTTCTGGACCCTCTCTGTTTGACATTTAGTTTTCAGACATGCAAGCCAATATCCCAGAAGTGTGGTTGACCAGATTTTCTGATATCTGCAATATGGGTACTGTTATCTGCTCATTCACTGATATAAAACAGATCCAGCAAGGGCTGGAATATGCACATACATGGCATATCATAAACAGTATCAAAGTAAATAAAAAAACATTACAACATAGTAGTGTTTGGCAGAAAGGTTATTCCCAATACATACATTACATGATAACTTTCTCTCATGCTATCATTATGTTTCCATCACAGTGAGGAAATCCTTCTGTATGGCCCAGTTAATTCCAAGGGAACATCTTCATGATCCATAGAGGTCATCCTACCACTGTACTTTTCCCTTATCAAGTGCATCATTGAATACAGTGACCCTTTGGTATGCACAGATTCAAACACCACTCTGAACTGGAAAGGCCCCATTAATTTCTAACCAAGAAAATTAAAGGTCCTGAATCCATCAACTACTCTATTAGACTAGCATGACTTTTTTTTATACTTGGTAACCCACAGGTTGCTATGAGATGACGTGTCTCACTTTTTGCACTGTGGAAGACCCAGTCCTACTTGACATCCTATTCCTTCAAAAAACACAATGGCTCTACAAATAACCACAATACGCACTTAAATCTGCACCAACAATTAAATAAAACTTCTCAGAGAGATAGGCTCCTAACTCAATGTATTCTAAACCTGTGGAATAAGTTACCACTACAGGTCAAAGTAGGTTAGACACAAATTACACCGAGGTTATGTACTGCCCTGCTCAACTCAAAAGTTGAGCACTATTACGTGCTTGAAAAGGGTGGCAATACATTTTAAGTTTGCCTAATTAAAGTTATATATGCATAGGCATCTTCTCAATTGCATAGTATGTTCTTATGCTCTATGTTCTTATGTCTATTTCCACACGAGTAAATCCTTGCATTAAAATGCCATGACAAATTATTATTACTGTTATAAAATGCTTCTTTTCTAAGATACATTTCATGTATAATACACAAAATTTATGTATCATATTTCTTACAAATACCATAGATAATATGTCTTTTTGTTGTCACAAATATAATGCTACTTTAATGTGTAATTTAGATTGCCTTTGAGGATATAACATTTGTTTGAAAGTGTAATACATATGTATATCTTGCACACATGCTGCTGTGTGTGTGTGTGTGTGGGGGGGGGTGCTGTTTTTGGTAGCACACAAGTATGCTGTGTGTAATTCCGGGGTGCCACAGCAAGTTATACTGATGTGCAACTGATTTTAATGGGAAATTAGTCTCGAATGGCATTTGGCCAAACCTTTTCAATTTGTATTTTTATTTTAGAAGTCACCCCACAAATCCCATGCATTCAGCTCTGCTCTTGCTTCCCTCTCTTAACTTGTATCTTCAGTCCTGTTTTGCTTATCTTTTGCACCTCCTTATGAGTATTTTTGTACCATTGGAAAACATTCTAATTCTCCTCCTGAAGTAAAACTTGTTTTCCCCAAGCTGATGCCACTGAGGATAAATGGTGATGTATAACCTGAGTGACATCACCTCAGGGAAAATGTAAGATGCACCAATGCATCTATACAGTAACCAGCTGTACATTAATGTGCAGAGATGCAGCACCTGTACATCAATTTGTAGAGATACAGCATCTGCACATCAATGTGTAGAGATGCAGCACCTATACAGCAATGTGTAGAGATGCAGCACCTGCACATCAATGTATAGAGATGCAGCACCTATACATCAATGTGTAGAGATGCAGCACCTATACATCAATGTGTAGAGATGCAGCACCTATACATCAATGTGTAGAGATGCAGCACCTGCACATCAATGTGTAGAGATGCAGCACCTATACATCAATGTGTAGAGCTGCAGCACCTGTACATTAATGTGTAGAGCTGCAGCACCTATACATTAAGGTGTAGAGATACAGCATCTATACATCAATGTGTAGAGATGCAGAACCTGCACATCAATGTGTAGAGATGCAGCACCTATACATCAATGTATAGAGATGCAGCACCTGCACATCAATGTATAGAGATGCAGCACCTATACATCAATGTGTAGAGATGCAGGACCTGCACATCAATGTGTAGAGATGCAGCACCTATACATTAATGTGTAGAGTTGCAGCACCTATACATTAATGTGTAGAGATACAGCACCTATACATCAATGTGTAGAGATGCAGCACCTGCACATCAATGTGTAGAGATGCAGCACTTATACATCAATGTGTAGAGATGCAGCATCTGCACATCATTGTGTAGAGATGCAGCACCTATACATCAATGTGTAGAGATGCAGCACCTGTACATTAATATGTAGAGATGCAGCACCTATACATTAATGTGTAGAGATACATCACCTATACATCAATGTGTAGAGATGCAGCACCTGTACATCAATGTGTAGAGATGCAGCACATGCACATCAATGTGTAGAGATGCAGCACCTATACATCAATGTGTAGAGACGCAGCACCTGCACAACAATGTGAAGAGATGCAGCACCTATACATCAATGTGTAGAGATGCAGCACCTGTACATTAATGTGTAGAGATGCAGCACCTGCACATCAATGTGTAGAGATGCAACACCTGTACATTAATGTGTAGAGATACAGTACCTATACATCAATGTGTAGAGATGCAGCACCTGCACATCAATGTGTAGAGATGCAGCACCTGTACATTAATGTGTAGAGATGCAGAACCTATACATTAATGTGTAGAGATACATCACCTATACATTAATGTGTAGAGATGCAGCACCTATACATCAATGTGTAGAGATGTAGCACCTATATATCAATGTGTAGAGATGCAGCACCTGTACATTAATGTGTAGAGATGCAGCACCTGTACATTAATGTGTAGAGATGCAGCACCTATACATTAATGTGTAGAGATGCAGCACCTGTACATCAATGTGTAGAGATGCAGCACCTGTACATCAATGTGTAGAGATGCGGCACCTGCACATTAATCACCCTATACATTAATGTGCAGAGATGCAGCACCTGTACATCAATGTGTAGAGATGCAGCACCTGTACATTAATGTGTAGAGATGCAGCACCTGTACATTAATGTGTAGAGATGCAGCACCTGTACATCAATGTGTAGAGATGCAGCACCTGTACATCAATGTGTAGAGATGCAGCACCTGTACATTAATGTGTAGAGATACAGCACCTGTACATTAATGTGTAGAGATGCAGCACATATACATTAATGTGTAGAGATGCAGCACCTGTACATTAATGTGTAGAGATGCAGCACCTGTACATTAATGTGTAGAGATGCAGCACCTATACATTAATGTGTAGAGATGCAGCACCTGTACATTAATGTGTAGAGATGCAGCACCTGTACATTAATGTGTAGAGATGCAGCACCTGTACATCAATGTGTAGAGATGCAGTACCTATACATTAATGTGTAGAGATACAGCACCTGTACATCAATGTGTAGAGATGCAGCACCTGTACATTAATGTGTAGAGATGCAGCACCTGTACATCAATGTGTAGAGATGCAGCACCTGTACATCAATGTGTAGAGATGCAGCACCTGTACATTAATGTGTAGAGATGCGGCACCTGTACATTAATGTGTAGAGATGCAGCACCTGTACATTAATGTGTAGAGATGCAGCACCTATACATTAATGTGTAGAGATGCAACACCTGTACATTAATGTGTAGAGATGCAGCACATATCCATTAATGTGTAGAGATGCAGCACCTGTACATTAATGTGTAGAGATGCAGCACCTGTACATTAATGTGTAGAGATGCAGCACCTGTACATTAATGTGTTGAGATGCAGTCATTACAATCTATGGGCCTATACCAAAGGTGAAGTCACCAAGGGAAAAACTAAATGTGTCTGGGTTGTGGTTTAATAAAAACTTTATGAAGCTTTTTATTTACAATATGGCCCAACTGAATAAGGATCGTCTAGGTCAAAATGCACTGAGACACTTTATTCAGCAAATGTTGTAATGTACTAATAAAGTGTGATAGTACATTTTATTGTAATCAACTACAACTACAAAATCACTAAACATGTTTGAATAGATGGCACACTCATGCAGTACAATCCGATTTAAATGACTAGTGTTGAACAAGTGTGTATTTCTCACAACTTATTCTCGATTCTCTTTCTTACTCTTAACTGTGCATTAGTCCACCCATTTAAAAATATGATTATGGTTATAGATACTTGCGATGTATTTCACATTAACAAGTCTCATTCCCAGTAGATAAAGCACAGTTAATCATAATGTTTTTCTAGACATTGTTTTAGTGTTTTTTTCCTCTTAAAAACAACAAGAAATAAAAAAATATTGATATTTTTATGTCATTCTCACTACATAATCCCATATAGCTCAGAACATTAGCCTTTTTAACAAAATGAGTATGATAAAGTTTGTATTCGTGTTCTTACTGCTGGTATATAAACATTTTAATGTGATTATAGGTATTACAGACACAAAAGCTCCCCTTAGCTGGGCTACACAGAGCTGCATAACAGGTAGGTCTCCTGCTGTGATTGCTTGCAGCTTGACTAGACCTAATTGTTTAGCCATCAACCACCCAGGAAATGACTAAAATTTAATTCAGGATTAAACTGACTTTGTTTTATTTAAACATGTTAGAAGTACAGCTAGTGTTTAAATGACTGTACTATTGCTTAAGTTTGTACTATTGATTAATGTGTTGTTTTGTAAGGAAAAGGATCTTACTGATCCCTCATCCACCAGGGAAGTGAGTAAACTGAAATTCAGCTGACTGTATTTTATCTTACACCTGCAATAGGTGCTGTTGCTAGTGCAATATATTTATACCACTCCAGAGATTACTGTCAAAAAAAGTAAAGACTCTCTTAATGGTAACAGAAAAAAATAGCTTTGACGGGCCTGCCATCTGACACATTTCCAGGGTGTTTTCGTATGCAGTACTGTGTCAGAAATGCACCTCTGAATCTGTCATCTTCAGCCTCTCAAATGGCTTTATAGGTTCATAGGTTCATAGGTAAGTACTAGGCTATCTGCCCGTGGGCATCTATAAGCCTAATCCAAACACAGATGCACGTGAAACCCTTGCACGGCAAGGAAAACCACAATGCAGAAGAAAAAAGCCAGCAAGTGTTGAAGGTGTAGAATCCAAAAAAATTTATTGAAACCCAAGGGTGAATCCCCTGGATAACACAACAAGGAATCAATCCAAACCGGTTTCGGCTTAACAAAGCCTTCTTCAGTGGATAACAAACAGACAAAATACTCACAACCCAGTATATATATGTGTATATATATATATATATATATATATATATATATATATATATATATATATATATATATACACACATATATATAGCTAGGTGAATGACTTAACAGCCAATCAGAACAAATAATTAGTGGTTACATTTGGTCATTAAGACCAGGTGGAAATAAAGCTCCAAGTTTTATTATCCATTTCTTTTCTTTAAAGTTCAACATGTCATGCCAACTTTGTTTATCTCTACAAATACCTTTAATATGGTCAATGATTACAAACTTATAAGAAGCTGTTATGTGTTTCAAACTGTGTTTGCATAGAGCATTGTTAGTGCGTTTGTTCTTAATATCACTCAAGTGTTCACAGATTCTAAAGCAAAAAGCTCTAGAAGTCTGCCCCACATAAAAAGCAGAACAAGTGCAGGTCACCAAATATATAACCCATTCCGTACTACAATTGGCCCAAAACTTGATGTCAAAAATCAAAGAAGTGTTTTTAACTGCTGAATTCACGGGTATGTAAGACTCGGACACAATATGAGCAGTGACCACATGGGATACAACCTAAAACTGGTCCCCCTATAAGAGATATCTGAACAGGGACTGTGGAATCAAAAGAAGATTTCTTATAATGACTAAGCCTAGAACCTATGGTACGTCCCCTTCTAAAAGAGAAAGAACATCTATCTCCAAGAAAAGGATGAAGTCTATCTTCAGCCATCAAAACATTCCAATGTCTCTGAATAATATTCATGAAACCCTTGGAATTACATCCATAAGTAGTGACCAGCCGTATAGGTTGTTGGGCCAAATCTTTCTTCCTATCTTTGTAACACAATAGATCTTGTCTATTCAAATTAGAGGCCCACCTTTTGGCCAAATTCACAGTCCCTGGACGATAACCTCTCTCTAAAAATCTATGGGCAAGGTCGTACCGGGTGTCTATATAGGACTGTTGGTTGGAGCAGATCCTCCTGGCTCTTAAAAATTGAGATTTTGGTATGTTCTGGATGATATGTTGTGGGTGGAAGCTGGAAGCATGTAATAGGGAATTGTATTTAGGAAATTTTCTGAAAACTGTAGTGGATAATGTGTCATCCATATTTCTGCTAATTTCCACGTCCAGGAAAATAATCCTAGATCTATGGAAGGTTAACTTGAATTCAATTCCCCATACATTCCCATTAAGGTAGTCTAAAAACTCCTTAAGATAGTGTTCATCAGCCTTCCACACCAACCAACAATCATCCAGATACCGACGCCAGATGTCCATCTCACACATATAAATGTTGTGGTTGGGGTCATAAATCATGATCTCCTCTATGTATGCCATAAAGAGATCCGCATAGATGGGTGCAAAAGATGCACCCATCGCAGTCCCTTTGGTTTGCCAGAAACATTCGTTTTGGTAATACAAAATGTTACTAGTTAACACATATTCGGTTAGGCATACCAAAAATGTGTTAAATCCAGGTTTATAAAGCCCAGATCTCACCAACCAATAGTCCAGAGCTTGCAGACCAGCCCAATGTGGAATATTAGTATAAAGAGAAGTAATGTCCAAAGTACATAATAGCCAGTGGGATTCAAGCTGTGTGTCACGAAGTATGTCTAAGAACTGAGTAGTATTTAGAATTCTAGCTCTAATAAGGGGAAGTAATGGTTTAAGATAAAAAGTTAAATATTCCGATAGTGGTTCAGTAAGGGACCCATGTCCAGAAACAATGGGTCGACCAGGTGGATTCGTGGCCTGTTTATGTATCTTGGGCAACAGATAGAAATATTGCCTACTGGGAGATGAAACCATAAGTTGTTCCTTTATGGTTTGTGTAATAATGCCCTCATCTATAGCTTTAGTCAAAAATTGTTCAATTTTCTGTTGAAAATGAGAAGATGAATCCAAGGGCATATGCATATAATATTTTGTATCACCCAATTGTCGCATAGCCTCCTTATCATAAGCGGCCCTATCCAAAACCACCACAGCCCCACCTTTGTCCGCTTGAGTAATGACCAAGTTCTTGTTATTAGCAAGTTCCTCAAGACAATGTACTTCATCCACAGACAAATTATTATGTGATATAGGAAAGTCCCTAAGATTACAATGTAGATCCTTTAACACATTTTTTAAGAAAACACCTACCAAATGTGTCATAGGTGGATTGAAGGTAGATTTCTTAAACCTAAATTCTTGAGATCTATCACTATCATGGTCAGCAAAAAACACCTTAAGATTAAGCAAACAACAAAAATTAACCACCATTCAGAAACAAAAAAACCGGGAACATAATTTAACCCTTTATTCAATAACTTGATTTGTGTATTAGTTAACTCAACAGAGGAAATATTGTGGACATTATAATTACTGGTTAGTGTTCTATCATCATTTTCAAGAGGGTCTCCAGATTCTGTTTGGGCCTGTCTTTTTTTATGTTTCCGCCCTCCTCGTCTGAATCTGGACCCAAAGGGTGTAATAAATTTGCTCTTTTGGCATTGGGTGAAACATCGGGGTGATTTCCCTCCGATTCATATTCTGTATTAGAAGAAGTGTCTTCCCCAGAGATCAGGCTGGAAGAGTCCAAACTTTTCTTTAGAATGGATTTAGGTCTTTTTCTTTTGGGAGTAGAAAACCTCTTGTCACTATTAAAATTGTCCCTAGGTAATCTAAAGGACACATTTTTAGAAGTATCAAACGGTTTCCCCCTCTCATAATCACCTACATCCCTAAAAAAATGTTTCAGCTTTCTTTCCTTTAAACTTGCTTCCAACTTAGATAAATCCATAGTTAATTTTTTAACTTGTGACGGAAACAAATCACGTTTCAAACTTGTTAGACTCTGAACAAATGACTTCTAAATCTTTGACACCTATTTGAACCCTACGTTCATAAAAGTCAGCCAAGGCATCCACAAATTTTGAAGATGCTAATTGTTGGATATGGCCCCAATCATCTATCAATTTTTCATCAATATTTGATACCAGGGGTTGCACCTTGACCCTAAGACCACGTGGAGTGATCTTTTTATGCTGATATGCCTTAAAAAGGCGTAGGTGCCAGACATTAGTCCGAACAATTTTCATGTTTTTATTCAATCGACTGAAAAACATTTCACATTCAGAAAGTCCACCCCAATAGTTTTCACTGTATGTTGGGAACTACGAACCCCCAAACCAAAAACCGATAGATCATCCAAATCTGAAGATAACCCCTGGATTAAGGGTGAAAGTGCCATATTTGACCCAACAAGACCAGATCTTAAAAATAATGTCAAATATAACTAAATAAACAGCAGACAAAAGAACCTTCGGGATAAAATAGCTGAAGGAAACACCAAGAAAAGCACACAGAATGGAATACCAACACTGTAGACACACTATGGTTATCTAGGTACCAAAAGAACCTAAAAAGACCAAAATACAAAAAACAGTTTGGGTCTGTAGTAAGCCTACCAACTGTATATAAGTCTTTGAAGTAAAGAAATAAGACAAGTAAACAAGTAAAGAGATACAAAAGCAGCCCCAGCGAAAAAAGGCAATTCTGTTCGCCTTACTGCGTATCTAAATACTTGCCCTGTCTATAAATAATATATGTACACATGAAGCCATAGACAAAATGGAGTCCCAATGTAGTGTTAGGGCCAATACTACAAAGGAATGAAAAAGCAAATATACAATAAACAGTTCCAAATTCCAATAAGACCATATATAAGAACTGTATTTCTCAAAAATATCAATATCAAATGAATAGGCAAATACTATAAGCAGCCCCAGTGACATGAACACCAAATAGTCACCATGCTGCGTATTTGTACCAAAAGTAGTGTCACAACTGAAATAATGAAGTCCAAAAAAATGAAAAATATTTAGGTATGGCTTCCAAAAGACCAAATAGATTGATAAATATCCAATTCTGTGAATAACAATTCCAGCTATCACCCAAATGGTGGAATATCTGCATAGATCATAAAAATATAAAATGTATAATATTATATGATGAGGTCTTGTGGGGAACAAAAAATGGTAACCCAACCAAAAGAGATAGATACATCCTATATAAATGTCTTACATTTCAACATGTCAGGATTAGTGACAACCTCATCCATAAGAGTATTATGTCAAATCACAAATATAGATTTCACTATATTCTGTAATATGGTTCGACATATAAATCTATAAACCCTGAGAAAAATGATAAAACAAAGACCTGTCTCAGAAACTAAAAAAATACTAAGTGCAGGTTGTATAGATAATGCAAGATCCAAACATGAAACCTACATGAATAATGATGTCCAAACAATATTGGATCTAATAATCAAATAACAAACACAGGTTATAATATATGCAAAATTGGTGTTTCAAGCTCAATGTGAACTATATTTGCAAAAAGTCAAACAATTTAAGCCAATATGGAGTTCCGAAGTACATAACCAAAGAAACCCAAAACGTAAATGTCGCACAAACAGTGTGCGACTACTGCAAAGAAAAACGATATCTACCCAGAGTCCAAACAATGTCCACAAACTAGTCCAAAGGTGAATGGAACGCCAATAGATCCAATAATGAATCCTCACGACACCATGAGCCACCTTAGACGCCAAAATTCAGTCTGTAATGCACCGACTGATAATAAACGAAAAAACGCATGTTCCCTGATGAACGGAAGACTTCCAAATGCCAGCAACTGCATCCACCAGTCAAATCCGGAAATAGGGCAGAGTGCAATGGTAAGGGCTTGGTTGGACAACAGACAGTACAGAGCCCGTACCCACAAGCACAGTAACGAATGTAAAAAAAGACAAAGTCGACGATAAAAAAGTCGACAATAAGCAAACCTCTAATATATAGTTCTGATGATCAAAACAAACATAATAAGCTGAAAAAAAGCCTCAAAAGGCATACACCATCCAACGTGGGTCCACAGCAGCTGAAAAAACAAAATCCAATCTAAACACAGATGCACGTGAAACCCTTGATTCTTCTAGATACTACTCAGTTCTTAGACATACTTTGTGACACACAGCTTGAATCCCACTGGCTATTATGTACTTTGGACATTACTTCTCTTTATACTAATATTCCACATTGGGCTGGTCTGCAAGCTCTGGACTATTGGTTGGTGAGATCTGGGCTTTATAAACCTGGATTTAACACATTCTTGGTATGCCTAACCGAATATGTGTTAACTAGTAACATTTTTTATTACCAAAACGAATGTTTCTGGCAAACCAAAGGGACTGTGATGGGTGCATCTTTTGCACCCATCTATGTGGATCTCTTTATGGCATACATAGAGGAGATCATGATTTATGACCCCAACCACAACATTTATATGTGTGAGATGGATATCTGGCGTCGATATCTGGATGATTGTTGGTTGGTGTGGAAGGCTGATGAACACTATCTTAAGGAGTTTTTAGACTACCTTAATGGGAATGTATGGGGAATTGAATTCAAGTTAACCTTCCATAGATCTAGGATTATTTTCCTGGACGTGGAAATTAGCAGAAATATGGATGACACATTATCCACTACAGTTTTCAGAAAATTTCCTAAATACAATTCCCTATTACATACTTCCAGCTTCCACCCACAACATATCATCCAGAACATACCAAAATCTCAATTTTTAAGAGCCAGGAGGATCTGCTCCAACCAACAGTCCTATATAGACACCCGGGACGACCTTGCCCATAGATTTTTAGAGAGAGGTTATCATCCAGGGACTGTGAATTTGGCCAAAAGGTGGGCCTCTAATTTGAATAGACAAGATCTATTGTGTTACAAAGATAGGAAGAAAGATTTGGCCCAACAACCTATACGGCTGGTCACTACCTATGGACGTAATTCCAAGGGTTTCATGAATATTATTCAGAGACATTGGAATGTTTTGATGGCTGAAGATAGACTTCATCCTTTTCTTGGAGATAGATGTTCTTTCTCTTTTAGAAGGGGACGTACCATAGGTTCTAGGCTTAGTCATTATAAGAAATCTTCTTTTGATTCCTCAGTCCCTGTTCAGATATCTCTTACAGGGGGACCAGTTTTAGGTTGTATCCCATGTGGTCACTGCTCATATTGTGTCCGAGTCTTACATACCCGTGAATTCAGCAGTGAAAACACTTCTTTGATTTTTGACATCAAGTTTTGGGCCAATTGTAGTACGGAATGGGTTATATATTTGGTGACCTGCACTTGTTCTGCTTTTTATGTGGGGCAGACTTCTAGAGCTTTTCGCTTTAGAATCTGTGAACACTTGAGTGATATTAAGAACAAACGCACTAACAATGCTCTATGCAAACACAGTTTGAAACACATAACAGCTTCTTATAAGTTTGTAATCATTGACCATATTAAAGGTATTTGTAGAGATAAACAAAGTTGGCATGACATGTTGAACTTTAAAGAAAAGAAATGGATAATAAAACTTGGAGCTTTATTTCCACCTGGTCTTAATGACCAAATGTAACCACTAATTATTTGTTCTGATTGGCTGTTAAGTCATTCACCTAGCTATATATATATACGGTTCCCTATCAGAAGCCTGAGACACTATAAGCCTGAAAATCAAAATCCTGAAACCAAAAGCCTGAAAATTCAGAATCCCGAAAACCCAAAATCCTGAAACTCAAAATCCTGAAAACACAAAATGGACATACTGACGTCATTGTGGCTTTGCTATTGTTAGCCCTGTGGTGTTAGGTCATGTGTTGGGTTCAGGTAAGTGTGCGGCTGGTTTTATGTTAGGGTTAGGGGCGGTTTAAGTGAGTTAGGGTTAGGGCGCAGGTTAGGCATGTATGCAATAGTGACAAATATTGGGGTTAGGGGCGGTTTAAGTGAGTTAGTGTTAGGGCGCGGGTCAGGTGAGTGTGCGATAGTGACGGACCTTAGGGTTAGGGTTAGGGTCAGGGTCAGTTGGTAGATATTAGTGTCTTTATAGTGACATATTAGCATTATTTGTGTTTTCAGGATTTTGAGTTTCAGGATTTTGGGTTTTCGGGATTTTGAATTTTCAGGCTTTTGGTTTCAGGATTTTGATTTTCAGGCTTATAGTGTTTCAGGCTTCTGATAAGGAACCATATATACACATATATATACTGGGTTGTGAGTATTTTGACTGTTTGTTATCCACAGAAAAAGGCTTTGTTAAGCCGAAACCGGTTTGGATTGATTCCTTGTTGTGTTATCCAGGGGATTCACCCTTGGGTTTCAATAATTTTTTTTGGATTCTACACCTTCAACACTTGCTGGCTTTTTTCTTCTGCATCTATAAGCCTAGCCAGAATGTGCTGGCTTTCGCCACCCCCTTACATTAGTTCCCTGTGCCTTTGTCCAGCAGAGCCATTAGTTCCCTGTACCTCTGTCCAGCAGAGACACTGCAGTGATCCCTGGGGTAAATTTTCTGTTTCCCATCCACTCGTCAAGGTTTCTCTTGAAGAGTGTTAGTGAGGTACTCTGCCTAATGTAGATTGGAATCCTGTTCCAAAGCATGGGGAGTCTCTGGGACAGGAATCTATCCCTCCAGCACATCCTATTTATCATTGTAGTGAGGTTTAGATCCCTAGAGCATGTGGCTCTTGGGGATTTGTTTTTTTTTTTTTAGGTGGAGCATGTCCATCAATTCTGGGTTAGGCATGGCTTTGTATGTCAGGCAGAGATCACCTCTGAGTAAGTGGTATGCAGCCGAGTACAGCTGGAGTTTCTTCAGTCGAGCTGCATAGGGCATCTGTTTGAGGCCAGTAATCCTCTTGGCGAGGTACTTCTGTGGTCTTTTCAGCTATTGCAGGTGTCTTATAAGGTACATCCCAAATGAGGCGTTGTACTCTATGATGGGTCTGATGAGTGATGAGTAGAGGGGCACAATAACCTCTTTTGTTCTAGATGCGAATCCTTTTGTGATTAGGTGGGCCACATAGAAGGATTTTCCAACCACCTTGGCAATATGATTATCAAAGCAGAGATTACTATGTACTTGGGTCCCCAGATCCCTTATTATATTTTCTGTATTTAGGGGACTACCACGTATGTGGTAGTTCATGGGTACTTTGTTTTTTCCAATGGGGATGACTATGCACTTTTTGGCATTTAGCTTGAGGCCATGATTTTGACACCAGGTATCCATCTCAGTGAGACCCTTAGAGAGTCAGTTATGGCCCCCAGTTTGCAGTCATCTGTGAACTTGGGCAGCCATAACCCTCCTGTGCTTGCCTGTACCTCTGAGAAGTATATATCGAACAGTAGTGGTACCAGGACTGAGCCCTGGGGGGTGCCACTTGGAACCGGTTTAGAGCCAGACCTACAGCCTGCAACTCTCACTGTGTGGGTTCTATCCATGTACCATTTGGCAACCCATCTCTTGATGTAGGGGTTTATGTTAAGGCTAGTGAGCTTGTCTATAATACCCAAATGGGGAATGGTATTGAAAACCTTTGCGAGGTCTAGGTAGGCTGCGTGGACCTCCTTTCCCTCCTCTAACACCTTGGTAACTGTCAAAAAGAAGTCTACCAGGTTTAGGAGGCATGATCTGCCCTTAACAAAGCCAAACTGGCTAGGGTCCAATGTTTGGAGGTTCCCAATGTCTCTGTTAATGAGTTCCATGATGATGTGCTCCATAGCCTTGCAGACCAGGCTAGTCAGGCTTATAGGGCGATAGTTCCTGGGGTCTGTTGTGGCTCCACCTTTGTGGAGTGAGATAACTGTAGCTGTGCACCACTCTATGGGTACATAGCCTGTAGACAGGCTGAGTTTGAACAGTGTGTTTAGGTGAGGGGTTAGTTCATTTTGGAGCTCGTGTAAGACACAGCCTGGGACACCGTCCGGTCTCATTGAAGCTGTATTTTTGGCTTTGGATAGGGCTGTTTTAACCTGTGTGTCAGTGATTGCCAGGGCTCTACATTCTTCTGGTATGGTTATGGGCCTTTTAGGGGGTGAGAGGGGGGTGACATTTGCACTAAACCTGTCTGCCACAATGTTGGCAATATCAGTTGGTTCAGTGTATTTTTGCCATTCTGCACTAACTCAGAGCAGATCTGAGAGTTTCCACTTAGGTTCTTGATATAGCTAAAGAACGCTTTGTGGTTATCTTTGGAGTCCTTGACAATTTTTCTTTCGAAGTTAGCCTTAGATGATTTTATGAGGGATCATAGTTTCTTGCTGATACTGATCAGGGATGTCTTCCCTTCTTGGGATTTTACTTTTTTCTGTAGTAGTTTCCTCCTTCTATTGTATAGCTTGTTTATGGCAGG
The DNA here is from genome assembly GCF_019279795.1 of Protopterus annectens. Lineage (NCBI taxonomy): Eukaryota > Metazoa > Chordata > Ceratodontiformes > Protopteridae > Protopterus > Protopterus annectens. Next base: position 27,016,783 of record NC_056735.1, on the reverse strand, counting down.
TATCCACCAGACTGGTTTCCTTTTCTTGGAGGAGTGAGTCTTGGTTTTGCTTGGGATAGCATGATCCATGCATTCTTGCAGGTGCTCATAGAGTGCCTTTGTAAGGGATTCAGCAGCTTGGACAGCATTGTCCTTTAGCATGGAGGCTGTGAACCTTTCCACCTCGGCCTTAAGTAAAGCAAAGTTTGTTTTTGAAAAGTCTTTCACAGTGGTTTTCTTGATTGGGGGTGGGGGCGGAATGTGGATATCCAGAGTGATTAGTCTATGGTCTGATCTAACCAGCAAGGGGCTGACCTCCGGTGTAGAACTCAGGTCACCCATGTTGGTGATGACCAGTTCCAATATGTTGTCACTTCTGATGGGGGTGTTGACCAGTTGATCCAGGGCATTCGAGTTTATAAATTCAGAAAGCATTGGGCAAGGGAGTTAGTACTTGAGTAGTTCTCCCAATTAATATTTGGGTAATTGAAATCACCCAATATTAGGGTGTTTGGTAGGACCTTCATATTTTCCAGTGTCTCCAGAAATGCGGAATGGGAGTCCTGGGTCATGGTGGGTGATCTGTAGCAAGCTACAATTTGAATTGCAGTTTTGCCCATTGTTAGTTGCACATGGATAATCTCTAAGACATTGTGCTGTGCCACTAACCTGGAGGTGTGGCTATCCTTGATGAATATGGATACACCCCCGCCTTTTGTGTTTCAGTCCAGGTACTGTGGCCAAAAAGTATGGTATGAGTTATAGCCTGGTAGTGCTGGGGTACTCTCTGGAGCCTTAAACCAGGTTTCTGTTACTGCACAGATATGGATGTTCTCCATACTGAGGAGTGCCTCAAGTGCATGCATTTTGAGGTTTAGACTTCTGGCGTTGAGTAGCATTACCCTCAGTTTTTGGTTACTTGTGCTATTTACGGTGATGTGTTTGTCTTTTGAGCCATGCCTAAAAAAGGCACTATGGGGGCAGCAAAAGCCTTGTCCAGTATTCGAAAGCCTAAGGGTGACAGGTGCAAGCCATCTCTTGTGAGGCAACGTGGGTTGACGAGCATGTCATCCCAGGTGGACGGATACTGGATCCCCTTTGAGTGTCACCAGAAACTTAGCCAATTGTTGAAATTGATCATTTTTTCTTTATACTGTGGCATCATTCTTGGTGAGGACAGGATGCTACTCAGGGTCAGGGTCATACCGGCCTGGGCTACATGATCAGAGAGCTTCTCCATGTCTCTTTTCATGTAGTCCAGGGAGGTATGTCTCAGGTCATTCACACCAACATGGACAATGACAGTCAAATTTTTACTTGTTCTGGAGCGACCTCAGTGCTAGTGTTATATGGCGGATCCTGGTGCCCAACAGGCAACTAACTGTAACCTTCTCCTTGTCCAGCCTAGTTAGTGGGGCATTAGTGTGCCTGACTATAGAGTCGCGTATTACTAATGTGTTGGCTATGTTATTTTGCCTTAAGGGCTGTGATTGTATGATACACTGATTATGTGAAGTATGTGTTTCATGGTTTGTGATGGAGTGTGGAGGTTGCTTGGGTGTCTGCTTTGGAGGTCTCTGTTGCTTTTGCAGATTTTTATTTAGAGCCTCTGAGTATGTTTTCATGTATTTATGTGTGTTATTTGCTGGTGTTGGTTTAGTAGGTCTATGTGAGACTGGTGGTGTGTTGCAAGTATTTTCCTTCTCCTCTTGACTGTCAGTTCCAGTCTTTGGTTGAGAGACCTTTGCCTCCACTTTGGCTGTATAATTGTATCTCTCCCATATATTAGTGTTTGATGGTAGGAGGACAGGGTTGTCTGCGTACATGAGGCAGTTGTAACATTGCCTCAAAATGCCTAGATTCACCATTTGGACTGGAGAGTACACCTGAAACTACCCTTTGGACATGCCTGAATAGGCAAATTGAGCTGTTTTACTGATTGGCTGGTAGGGACAAATAGAGAGCCTTGTCTTTCTGGACAGTATAGAGGGTCTAGTTGTTTGTCTTTTCGGCTTTTCCCGGTAAGGGGTCACCAAGGGGAACTCAGGTCCGCTAATGATTGGCAGTAGATTTTTATAATACCGAATTGCCAGCCCGACACCCAACCTTCAGCGAAGGAACGCCCATTTAGGGTCTAGTGCTAGGGTTAATTAGTGCTTGCTATGAGTTTTGAGCAAGTGCTGGGCTGTGAAATTAATGGTTTGAGTGCTTAAGTTGAAAGGTTGTCTAGTTCCAAGGCACAAATTGAAGAGTAGACTTTGTGGAGCCTGGAATAGTTTAACCCTAGTTAACTGGCACTGCCCAGTGCGCAAAACAATGCAAATGCTGTTTTTTTAGCAGGGAAATGAAAGAGATAGAAATTAGCCCAAAATGGCCAATAAACTACTAACTTCTGGGTTACAGCAAACAAGGTGCAAAAATTTCAGAAAGAAACAGATCAAATAAGCAGGCAAAATAAGCCTTTAACCAGAAATTCCCAGCTCAGAAGGGCAGAATCTAACCTCTCCTCCCACAAGAGTGCAGACCACAAACCTTCTTAATGTAAAACAACTGGCCTGAAGCCCAAGTGCTTAAACCAAAAGGCTTAAAATAACAATTACAATTTAATCAGGCTACTACCAAGCAGTAATAACTGCAGCAGAATAATACAAATGAGTACTTTTAAGAAGAAGCACAAGCAAAATAAGGTAATAAAGTGGGAAGAAACACAATTACAGTACAAGCAGATGAATAAAGTGCATTTTTTTTATAACAATAGAAAACGAGCAAACTGATTTAAACAAATTACCCAATTAACCAGTAAAAAACTCAAAACTGAGCCCTGTTTTTCCAGCAGTCTTCAATCTGACAAGTTCTAACCGCACACTCCTGCCACTAAGGTACAGAGGGAACCTTCTCCAAAAAAAGATGGCCTGGATTAGTGTTCAAGTTATACAAACAAAGCTAGATTCAGCAGGCCTGCTTCTAGTCTATGCTACAGCAGACAAGGCGCACCAATATCAGTGCAGACCACAAACCTTCTTAATGTAAAACAACCGGTCTAAAGCCCAAGTGCTTTAACCAACAATACTTAGAATAACAGTTACAATTTAATCAGGCTACTACCAAGCAGTAATACAGAATAAACACAAGTGAGTAATTTTAAGAAGAGGCAAAAGCAAAATAAGGTAATAAAGTAGGAAGAAACACAAATACAGTAAAAGCAGATAAAGTGCAAAGTTGTTTTATATATATATATATATATATATATATATATATATATATATATATATATATATATATATATAAAACAATAGAAAACAAGCAAACTGATGTAAACAAATTACCTAATTAACCAGTAAAAACCTTCAGAACTGAGCCCTGTTCCAAGTTCAGGGCCTAAGTGGGTATGCCTACTCAAATGTTCTCTCTGTATAAGGCAGGACAATCTAATGAGACTAGACTAGGATAGAGCTGGGATAGGGCTGAACAGATGGGAATTGTAGGAGTGTCTGAAATCATAGATTCATAGAATCAAAATATGATCTCACTGTACTTGGTTGAGTGAGCAAATGAGATGGGCCCAGGAGGAGTGTTCAAATACAAGTTTACAGGAGGGGCTGTCAGTTCCAAAGCCACCAAGATTAATACAACAAGAACAGGGAGGCCGGGTGGGGAAAACTAACTGCAGACAGAGAGAACTCACAATTTTCAGTGAACAAATAAATAAGCAGATAAATGCAGTACTATGTTTAACACAATATTGAATGAAACAATAAACAGAAAAAATAAAATGCACTACTATCTTGCAACACTGCAAGCTTGTACTTATCTCAGCTTGTAATAAAGTTGATGCAGCTATGTAAAAGCTAACCAAACAGCTCAAGTATGCAACTATTCAGCAGAAATAATTTCATAGAAATTATTAGAAACTTAGAAAACTATTCCACTTCATAAGTGTCTCCACTACTGATCCTGGCAAGTATAATCAAAAAGATTTAATGGCCTTGCTGACAAACAATGGAACATAATTATTGTATGCCATGCAAACAAATACATTAGTAATTTAAAATCTCACCAGTCTGGTTTTGTGAAGGATAGATCCTACCTGCTAAACCTAGCAAACTTCTTTGAGAAAGGCACAGTGTGTACCATTGGTACTATTACATACTCAGGCATTACAGACAAACTTTTTCAATCTAAACATGAATCTGTATGTTATCCATAATAAACTGACTGACAAGCAGAACTCATCAAAGCAAAATTTGGGGCAATCTTTCTGCCAAAAAGCTTGTTACCAGTGGGGCTCCATAGGGCTCTGTATTGGGGCCACTCCTATTTAGTATCTATTTCTCCAAAGTCCAAGCTGATCTGAAGGGTTTCAGGCTAACCCTGCAAACTTGAAGCTATCATCAACTTTCCTGTAGGATCCCAGGTCATATAATAGGGTCTGACACATACATATACATGATGCCAGGACCATTGTCTAAGGCAAAAACATGCAGTATTGTGTCCCTTGGAAACATCTGCACCTTAGTACCTACCAAATAGACAGCACCTCATTAGTATTGCTACATTTATTAGAGAACTAGACACTTTCATAGAAAACAAGCTCTCCATCATTCCCCATGCATCTACTGTTATTAAAAATCCTTCTACTTTTCTCAGGTGATGACCAAGAATGTATTTTCTTGATCTAGGGATGTCAGCATGCTTCTTTACACCTCCCATATTATGTCTATAATTGAATATAATGCTACCTTCAACATGAACCTAACCAAACACAATTCAACCTGAAAGACCTAGTACTTCCCCACTAAAAAAAAAAATCGAGAGCCTAAGTTCAAAGTGCTATGCAGAAAGCCACGAAGCCTTATCTCATATAGACTCCCCCGTAATTTACATGGTATCAAATGACTCTGCCGTATGTGAACATCTACAATCACAAAATATGTAACACAAGAAACAATTGCAAAAGAGAACTAAACTTCCACTTAACATAAACAGAACTTGCTGACAGGATAGAGAAATCTGCCAAACAACCCCCCTGTGCTGGAATAGGCACCCATCCTTATTAAAGAAAGTAACTCACTGACTCTCTTCAAATACCACGTGGGTGAATGGTTGAGAAATTGCAAATGCACTACTGGGGTGACTCCCTCAAACCATTATGGAAAGGAGTAGTGAGAATTTCTTTGGCCTCATTTCAAATGATCCTCACAGATCAACTGCCCAATAAACTAAGAACCTAAGGATAACTGCTGTCGTAGAGGTGGGGTTGCTCTAGAACGGAAATAAGCAGGCTGTCCAGTATTATTTTATATTAATCATCATATCCCTTCCACTGCATGCAGAGGAGATGTTTGTTATCCCAGTCATGCATCTGTAGCAGAAGGTAAGCCTTATATTTGCAAGAACAGCATTTCCACATTATTATTTAGTGCAGACAAAATCTTAAAGGGAAATATTAAGCTGATGTAAAATTACAGTATCTAAAGGGCTTCCCTACTATTAGAGTGGATGAGGATATACTTTTTTATCACAACTGGGTCTATTATTGGGACAACCCTGCACTGGCCGAGTAATCAAGGAGCCTCAAACCTGACCACTGACAACAGTGAGGGACGCATAATGGGAGGATGACAAGTACACACACAGTAAAGTACAACTGACCTTAAGAGCACACAGAGATCACAGTCAGTCTGGGGCTGGTTTCTCCCTCTCTCTCCAAACCCCCAATAAGACTTCTCACTGGCATAGCTATAGGGTTAAGATCTCAGCCGAAAGTGGTCAAGCCAAAACCTCCAGCACCCTCTCTGTCCAGGATCCAGAGATAGGATTAAATATATTTAATAATAAATAATAAAAAAGACAATACTCAGAAAACAAACACATTTACGTCAGAGTTCAAAATCACAGGAAATATTTTAAAACAACATTGCAGGAAAGTCTCAGATAAATGCAGAAAACATCTAAACTAATATTGACTATATTCCTATTTATATCTAAAAAAGATACTATACCCCAAATCTTACTTACAGAGCAAAGCAAGTGTAGATGGTGAGAGTGGATGTTCTTGCTAAGTCCAAGACAAAATAATATCACTGCTGGGTTAGCTTGGATGACATTACTTTTTGTCACCTGACTTTAGTTCCCAAGCTAAACTAGAAACCTAACAGAATTTAACATCTCTATGTTAAAAATAAATATCTCTCAAATGTTTGCTCAGATCTTGGAAGTCATAAAACAATAAAACACTTTTACATTTTAGACCTAGTAATTACTTTTCTCCAAGACAGTACAACAAACTTCTAGCTCTAGACATTGTGTCTGCTATACTGAAAATGAGAGATAATGTATTTTGTTTATGGCCCAGCTATAAAGTAACAACCTTAACTATTCTTAAGTTTTACAAGTTAACCCTTTTATGTTCCAGCAGGGTGTGCTGTGGCTAGATTCTTGAAGCTCAGTATCTAACATACAGTTCTGCATAAATCATATCAATATTCACAAATGACATAGAATTATTTACAAAATTCCAGATAGCTGGGATGGCAGTGTCACAGTTATACCTCACCAATCAGTTTCTCATAGAAAATCATTCTTGGTGCTATTTTTATAACAGTGCCCACAATGATGCACATTTTTTTTTGCTTGTTTTTCCTTTTCTTTATGACCATTAGCATGGAGTTAGTATATATAAGTAAGGTGGTACTGGGGAGCAATGGTTCCCATACAGTGGGTGCAGGGGGCTTCATCAAATATCATATAGACCATGAACAGATGTAGATGTTGTTTAATTTCAAGAACAGTCATTATCTTGTCTATGTTGATTATTTTGTGAAGTACCCAGAAGTCATTAAACTAAAAGATATATGTAATAAAATAAATGAAGAAGATATGGAACAAGGTAAACGCCCAGTCCAAGCAGCAATAAATATAATAAAAGTGTAACAAAGGATTAGGGCGAAACACAGCTCTAAAAGGTAATAGAATAAAATGTCACTTATAAATCTCATCAACCTCCAGTCAGCACAGCAAGTCCAAAAAAGAGATTTACTTCCAAGTTAAAAATCCGTTTCTTTTATTACAGCAGGTACCAGAGTTAGCGCTTTCACCTTGTGGTTTCATCAGACTCACTACAAAGTACAAAGTCAATGAGTCTTAAATACTAAAAAGGCGGAAAACAATCAATTAAGCTTGTTAACAGCAAGTTCATTCCTTAGCAACCAACTCAATCAATAAAATCTACTACATACATATTTGCATAAATATTTGCATAGCACAATAAGTTAAAAACTACTAAAATCAAACTACATATTTATATAATTCTAGCTAATATCATAAAACATTAAGTACAAACTTTATTAAGCTTTCAATTTCCTCATCTTTAAAAAAGGTCTGAGAGAGACCTTGATTTAACCCAGGGACCGTGGTTCGACCTCAGCTTCAAAATCCAAGCATTCTCTCTACTCTCAGTAATGGCCCAGATATCACCACCTCTACTAGTAACATTTATCTTCTCTACAATCCTAAAGCTGAATGTATGTGTACAATCGGTGTCCATAACATGCTTGGCTAATGCATTGGTGCAATTCTTAACCCTAATATTGTACTGATGTTCCCGTACACGATCTCTCAAACATCTATTCGTCTTACCAATGTAAAACGACGAGCAAACAAGGCAGACAGCTAAATAGACAAGGTCTCTGGACATGCAATCACCTCTAACCTTAAAAGTGTATGGGATATGTGTGCTTGGATGTATGAACACTGAATCCTCACAAATAAACTCACAAAGTTGCATTTACCACACTTCTTAGTGCCATACGAAAGTATGGTTTCAGGACTGTTGGTCACCCTGTCACATAGTAGCCTTTTAATGTTTTTCTTGTTCTTATACCTAAACGGGACTATCACCAACTATATCTCTGATGTGTGGGTCCACCATCAATATGTCCCAATGCTTCCTTACCACATCCTTGATACCACCCACATCTTTGGTATAAAACAAACAAAAGCAGTGGAACGTTTAGTAGTGTCGTTGGTATGCACTCGTGTATCCATACCATGACCCAATTCAGAAAAATAAGGGGCAGCTGCTCCAGACCTCAACTCTAGTATATTATCATGTCCTTTAGTAATATCGTCCATCTTGTAACCCCGAGATGCCAACCTCCTATCCAGATCTAGTAAATCCTGACGAAACCCTTGCTCTGTAGGGTTATACCTAGAAGTCCTCATACTTTGTCCCCTGACAATATTGTGGAAGATATGGCCAGGATGCATACTATGCCAGGACCATTGTCTAAGGCAAAAACATGCAGTATTGTGTCCCTTGGAAACATCTGCACCTTAGTACCTACCAAATAGACAGCACCTCATTAGTATTGCTACATTTATTAGAGAACTAGACACTTTCATAGAAAACAAGCTCTCCATCATTCCCCATGCATCTACTGTTATTAAAAATCCTTCTACTTTTCTCAGGTGATGACCAAGAATGTATTTTCTTGATCTAGGGATGTCAGCATGCCTCTTTACACCTCCCATATTATGTCTATAATTGAATATAATGCTACCTTCAACATGAACCTAACCAAACACAATTCATCCTGAAAGACCTAGTACTTCCCCACTAAAAAAAAAAACGAGAGCCTAAGTTCAAAGTGCTATGCAGAAAGCCACGAAGCCTTATCTCATATAGACTCCCCCGTAATTTACATGGTATCAAATGACTCTGCCGTATGTGAACATCTACAATCACAAAATATGTAACACAAGAAACAATTGCAAAAGAGAACTAAACTTCCACTTAACATAAACAGAACTTGCTGACAGGATAGAGAAATCTGCCAAACAACCCCCCTGTGCTGGAATAGGCACCCATCCTTATTAAAGAAAGTAACTCACTGACTCTCTTCAAATACCACGTGGGTGAATGGTTGAGAAATTGCAAATGCACTACTGGGGTGACTCCCTCAAACCATTATGGAAAGGAGTAGTGAGAATTTCTTTGGCCTCATTCCAAATGATCCTCACAGATCAACTGCCCAATAAACTAAGAACCTAAGGATAACTGCTGTCGTAGAGGTGGGGTTGCTCTAGAATGGAAATAAGCAGGCTGTCCAGTATTATTTTATATTAATCATCATATCCCTTCCACTGCATGCAGAGGAGATGTTTGTTATCCCAGTCATGCATCTGTAGCAGAAGGTAAGCCTTATATTTGCAAGAACAGCATTTCCACATTATTATTTAGTGCAGACAAAATCTTAAAGGGAAATATTAAGCTGATGTAAAATTACAGTATCTAAAGGGCTTCCCTACTATTAGAGTGGATGAGGATATACTTTTTTATCACAACTGGGTCTATTATTGGGACAACCCTGCACTGGCCGAGTAATCAAGGAGCCTCAAACCTGACCACTGACAACAGTGAGGGACGTACATAATGGGAGGATGACAAGTACACACACAGTAAAGTACAACTGACCTTAAGAGCACACAGAGATCACAGTCAGTCTGGGGCTGGTTTCTCCCTCTCTCTCCAAACCCCCAATAAGACTTCTCACTGGCATAGCTATAGGGTTAAGATCTCAGCCGAGTGGTCAAGCCAAAACCTCCAGCACCCTCTCTGTCCAGGATCCAGAGATAGGATTAAATATATTTAATAATAAATAATAAAAAAGACAATACTCAGAAAACAAACACATTTACGTCAGAGTTCAAAATCACAGGAAATATTTTAAAACAACATTGCAGGAAAGTCTCAGATAAATGCAGAAAACATCTAAACTAATATTGACTATATTCCTATTTATATCTAAAAAAGATACTATACCCCAAATCTTACTTACAGAGCAAAGCAAGTGTAGATGGTGAGAGTGGATGTTCTTGCTAAGTCCAAGACAAAATAATATTACTGCTGGGTTAGCTTGGATGACATTACTTTTTGTCACCTGACTTTAGTTCCCAAGATAAACTAGAAACCTAACAGAATTTAACATCTCTATATTAAAAATACATATCTTTCAGATGTTTGCTCAGATCTTGGAAGTCATAAAACAATAAAACACTTTTACATTTTAGACCTAGTAATTACTTTTCTCCAAGACAATACAACAAACTTCTAGCTCTAGACATTGTGTCTGCTATACTGAAAATGAGAGATAATGTATTTTGTTTATGGCCCAGCTATAAAGTAACAACCTTAACTATTCTTAAGTTTTGCAAGTTAGCCCTTTTATGTTCCAGCAGGGTGTGCTGTGGCTAGATTCTTGAAGCTCAGTATCTAACATACAGTTCTGCATAAATCATATCAATATTCACAAATGACATAGAATTATTTATAAAATTCCAGATAGCTGGGATGGCAGTGTCACAGTTATACCTCACCAATCAGTTTCTCATAGAAAATCATTCTTGGTGCTATTTTTATAACAGTGCCCACAATGATGCACATTTTTTTTTGCTTGTTTTTCCTTTTCTTTATGACCATTAGCATGGAGTTAGTATATATAAGTAAGGTGGTACTGGGGAGCAATGGTTCCCATACAGTGGGTGCAGGGGGCTTCATCAAATATCATATAGACCATGAACAGATGTAGATGTTGTTTAATTTCAAGAACAGTCATTATCTTGTCTATGTTGATTATTTTGTGAAGTACCCAGAAGTCATTAAACTAAAAGATATATGTATTTTCAGAATCGGTAGTCACACTGATGAAGTCCATTCTATCATGCTATAGTATCCCACGCAGTTTCACCTCTGATGATAGTACACCATTTGTAGTCAAAATTTTTGTACATTTAAACATCACTGGATATTTCTACTTATGACGTCTTTAAGACTCAGTAGCAGTTTCTATCTTACAGTGATTAGACTTCTGAAATAGGGCACTAATCCCAGGGGTCTGCACACACAATACGTCATTTTTTATTTATTTGTTCAATATAGTTAGATATATTCCACGTAAGTGCAATGTTTATTTATTATATCCATAGTCAATGTTATTTAACCCACTCAAGTGCAATATTAGACAAATAAATCGGCCATTTCAATCTGTAGTGTGTTTTTTATTAGTTTAAATAGGGTAGTTAATTTAACTTTGGATGGCGCAGTGGTGCAGCAGTAGCATTGTTGCCTCACAGCAAGAAGTTCTCTGGTTTGATTCTCGGCTAGAGTGCCTTGTGTGTGGAGTCTGCATGTCCTCCCTGCGTTCATGTGGGTTTCCTCCCACATTATAAAGACATGCATCTGGAGCATTTCTCCCCAGACCTCTGCTGAAAATTGACTTCATTCCAAGTCGGACTTTCCCGGTTAACAAATGTTAAATAAATAAATAACTTAAGGAAGGGTATTTTCATATATGAGTGTCAGTAAATGTCTCTGCTCTTTCTTGCATGTATTGGGAGTAGTATTGTACTTGTTAGTTATGTTTATTCCTCTACTTGGATGTGTTGTTTTACTTTCCTTTGTAATCTCAAGAATTGAGTTGATGCACAAAATTTTGTTTAGGCTGCTGCACATGTGTAGTTCTAAATAAGGGGGCTGGGAGGGTGGCCTAATGGTTAAGGTGTTTGTCTTACAAACACAAGGTACAGGGTTTGAGTCTCACAAGGGATAATTGGCTAGGCTTAAAATGGCTTGCAAGGGCAGTTAGCTTAGTACTAATCTATGAACCTATGAACAATAAAGTATACTTTGACTTTGACTTTGTCAGCATATTCATAATCTAATGGGCAATCACTCTAAAAAATCATAAAACATGGGAACTGCCAGTTATTAAGAACATTGGTATCCATCTCTACCTAAGCAGAGCCATAGCTATGGTGGGATAAAAGGGAGGGTGCCCCAGGCACAAGTTGTTATGGGGCATGATAGGAAGATGAAAATGGAATGGCTAAGTGGGTGGAAGTGGAATACAACATCATTGGAATTTATTTGGTACTGCAAACATCACTGTTGCTAATATTAATTCATGCATTAGAACAATGACAGCAGTGGCGCTCTTTAAATGAATGACTTTTTATGTATATATTTTTTTCTTTTTGATCTTCAACTTTGGAGAGAAGCTTTCTTTTTTTGTTCATCAGCTTTAGTTTGAGAGGCACCAGTCTGGGGATGGCCAAGGGCACAAGTTTGCCTACATACGTAACAGAGTGAAGAAAATACAGGAATATATAGCTTTTTGCACATGATGACCTCAGGGACTGACACCCTAACATATTTTGCTGAGGTGGAGGATATTGACAAAGTGGCAAACATATCTCTCAATTTATTTGTACAAGAGCAGTAAAACAGCCAGAAAGTCAGCCATGAGTCTCAATACACATCACAGTATGTGTTTAATGTCAAAAATAAAGATAAAAACATCCACAGTTTAGTTCTTTCATTTTACTACAGATATATCATCACAAGTGTGGCTGACTTACTGGTTGTTTCCTGTTCTTAGTCTTTGTTCCTTCCAGTACCAGAATTCCACTCTTGTTTCTTTGTTTTAATTTACTTCTACACAGAAACTGTGGGCAAAGCAAGATAATATCAGGGGAAAAGTAAAATATAGGGGTAATTTTTAAATATTGCTTTAATTCATTTAAAAAAAAACTAATAAAAACTACACATTTTGCTTCAATATACATTTTCTGGAAAATGAGAAGTTGTTGTTGTTGTTGTGTCTTTCGGCTTTTCCCACTTAGGGGTCGCCACAGTGGAACTTCTGTCCGCTAATGATTGGCAATAGATTTTTACGTGCCGAGTTGCCGGCCCTGATGCATAACCTTCAACAAAGGTACGCCCATTCATGCATGTCTCCACACAGAAGGCGCTCTAGCTGAGAATCAAACAGGACAACATCTTACTGTGAAGCAACAACGCTACCGCAGCACCACCACCGCAGTTTCTGGAAAACAAGAAGTATGAAACTCAAATAGCTGCCTTTATTGACTGACTAATCTTCAGTGATTTACTAGAAAAATGAAACATTTTACAAGAGGCAGGAAAATATATAAGGCAACTCAGGGACATTGTGAAAAATCGTGGACCATTGAGAGGTATGTTTACTAACATCTTGTATTCTACTTCATCCAGAAAAAAATGTCCAGTTAAATTATTTGGAAGTTAAGCAAAGACAGATATATTACAACAGCCAGGTGACTGCATGTGCACTAAAACCTACAAACGTAGTGAGAATCCAGAATCCAGAACGACAAGAATCACTTGTGACAGATCATGCAAATGCACTAAAGGTTCTATATTGTTCCGAGTAAGGAAAGTCTTACACTTAACTGTAACAAAATCCATATCAGATAACAAACAGGAAACATATTGGAGTAGGGAGTCTAAAACTGCCCTCACCTTAGGGAGATTATTCTCCTTGCCATCAGACAAAATGAACACATTGTCCGTGTGGGCTGCTGAGTATCTTACATGATGAATTATTAGCTATGAGTCTCTGAAAACATTGCTGGTGCACAATGGAGACCAAATAGCATGACTGCATATAGAGATCAGTACAGTCCATCAGGAATGGAAAATTACATGCTTTATTTACTTCTGCGACTTCTTGAATTTTCCAGGAACCTATAGTTGGATGAAACTATGGAGAAAAACCTATACTCACCTTTTTTCCAATAGTTCATCCACTTAGGGCAAAGGATATGTGTCAAATTAATACATGCTATTGAACTTTCTAAAGTCCTTCTAAAATCTTCAGAAGTACTTAACTGGCCCAGATCCAAAAAAAAAAAAAAAAAAAAACGATAGCATTTTCCTGGACTCAGCAGACTGTTTTTGCAAATTTTTCCCAGCCTCTCATCCTTTGTATATATTTCCTATCCTTTGTCTGACCTAACCATGGAAGTGCAATGCTAAATGTCAAATGGATATATGTCACCGAACAAGCTTTTTTTTCAGAAGATGAAGGATATGCTCTGTTCAGAGTCCATTCTAATTGTTTTGGACAAGTATAAACAGTTTATTGTTTTTACTGATGTCTCCGAAGCCAGAGCAATTGGATAGCAAGTTTTAGAAGGGGATTAACACCCCATTTACTACATTAACTGTTGACTCAGTAACATGGAAATGTGTTACAAAGCAATTGAAAAACTATGTTTATTCGCCAGTTGGGCCTTAATGTGTTGAACTAGCATCTTTTGGGCAAAGAATTTACATCAGATGCAGACCATGCCCTGCTTCAGTGGCTGTATAGGGAAAGGCATAGCAATCTTAAACATTATCTGTGGGCATTGTCACTGTAAGCCTTTAATTCTAGGATTTCCACCATCCAGGACACAACCAAATGATTGCAGATAGGTATTGCTTAGCTTACAACCACTCCAATCAAGCTTGAACCAGTGGTTCTTCACTGGGGGGAGTCATATAACATGGTCTTTGCACTTGGAGCAAAAACAAAGGGATGTTTACAGTAACCATTGGAAATGTCAGGACCTGCTCCACTCTGAGCTCCGTAATACTGAAAGTGAATGTCCAAAAAATGGACTTATTATAAACTAAATCTGAGATAAACATTTCTTGGAGTATTTCCTTTATGTCGATCTTGGAGTTAGTGTATATAAGTTTAGGGGGAATCTTGTCCTCAAATGTTTGGGGAGCAAGTGGGTTTGCCTCCCCCCAAGAAAAAACAATTTAAAGGAGAAGGGTAATGCTCAATATTTGCTTTTCTCCTGCATTTTTGGTCGTTTTTTCAGTATGTCATCACTCGATGTTACAAGTGCCGATATTTCAGTAGGGAAGAGGTGATTACCCTATATCTAGAGTTACCTTTAAGAGAGGTTGTTTCTGCAAGAGAAACCACATTTTGTTTTTCTTCTAAGCAGGTAGGGTGGGGGTGGCTCCATGGAAACCAACATGGAATTAGCTAAATTCAAAACACATTAAGTTCACTAGAGAATGCCAGATTGTTTTCCAAAATGTTTTTATTAATTTTATAACACAATAACTTAACAGTATAGTAACACAAAAATACAAATAAACTATATACAATGTTCATAACAACTAAAAAAGCAATATACATAGAACACTTAATATTTCCCTAATAGATTAGACAATTTTGTCCAAGCAATTAAATGACAAGTTGTGTTGTTAGTTCTTGTTTTTATAGTAGCAATCTCATTCTTACAAATGTATTTCACAAGATGAATAAACTCAAATTATAAAGGAGTAGTCTGGGATTTCGAAGTTTTAGTAACAATTTTCCTTGCTATAGATGGGATAGGCCATAGTAAAAATTTTTGTTTTTTAGGAATCACTTCAGGAACAGGAACATTGAAAAGGATAAGAGAGTCAGAAATTATACAGTTGTCATTCCATAGAGCTTTGCAAAGATATTTAAAGTCTAACCAAAATGGGGAAATTATTCTGCACGTAACAACCATATGTATCCTGTCAGCATCAAGGTATCCACATCTCCAGCATTTCATTTAATCTTTCTTATACATTATTGCTAGTCTATGTTGGGTGGAAAAAACATCTATGTAAAAATTTCCTTGCGTATACACACCAAAACAGGGAAGATGTGGATCCCTTCACCAACTGTAAACATTTTTTTTATCTTTTCCTGAGAATACTTCTCTATTAACTTTACTTGAATAATTCCAAAAAGAAACGTCTGTTTTGCTAAAATCATTTCTGAGAATTTTATAAATAACAGATATGTATGAAGTGTTCTTGGGTGAGCTATTAATAATTGTTGAGATAAAATCCAAGATTTTTAAGTTACTCTTATTGTATGCCCTAATGAGAGTACAAGCTTAGTATGTATAAAATCCTTACAAGTTTGGATGTCCAGCCAATTGCAATTTCGCAGACTATATCTGCTGATCAAATAGTCTGCAGATCTTATTTTAGTAGCTGAGAGAAATTGATTCCAATATAATAAGTAACCCTTCTTAAATTCTAACATTTTCTGAGTATCAAAGGATATCAGACATTCAATTGTCTAAGCAATAGGAGGCATAATTATTAATAAATTCTTAATTAAGTGATTAGAAAACATAAGGTTTTTAAACAACAGCAATATTTGGTTTATAAGAAGTGAGAACAAGTTTTGACCTTCCACTTTGAATGCATATTTTTAAAATCCATATAAAGATGTTTGTATGTATTTGAATATATGGTCCAAGCAATATCCTTTTACTATTAAAAAGTAAGGTTTCGATTTCCAATATGACGTATAAGAAGTATTACTCCAAAGCAACACTATATTAATAAATGTGGAGTTTAAATAAAAATCAATATTTCGAAACCCTATACCTTCTTCATCTCAGTTTGTGGTGTGCGAAAGAAGAGAAATTCTTGTTTTTTGGGGAGATACCAAAGGAAATTGAGTAATAAGTTATTAATTTTCTGTTTAAATTTGATAGGTGGAGGAATTATTAGAGCTTGGCCAATGAATAAGATTTTAGGTAACAGTATCATTTTGATTAAAGTTAGTCTGTCTTCAAATGTGAAGAAGAGTCTGTTCCAACTGTCAGTTAGACTAGTAATTGAGTTTATAAGTTGTTGGTAATTATTGTGAGTGATGTTTTATAATTAGATTCAATAATGATACCTAGATATTTAATATGAGTGGCTTCCCAGTTTATGTCTTTTTTGGTCTACGTTTCATAGAAACATTTTTATTCACTAGAAGTGTTTGAGTTTTGTTATGATTGAATTTTAAACCAGAGATATTTGCAAAGAAGTCTAGATTATGAAATAGGTAATCTATTGAATTTTCAATATCATTAGAAGTTATTCATATGCCATCAGCAAACAGGTGTATCTTGGGGGATAATTTGTCTGACACTTTATATCCTTCAATGCTGTCATTATTTCTAACATAATTTGCAAAAGACTCAATAGCCAGGTCAAAGAGTAATGGGGAGAAGGGGCACCCCTGTTTAGTACCTCTTAATATTTTGAATGGGCTAGATATATAGATAAGATCCAACCTTTCATTGGCTATGGACTTTTCATATAGTTTTTTTAATTAATCCTATACATTTTGGGGAGAAATTGTATTTCTGCAGTGCTTTAAACAGATATGGCCAACTTATGGAGTCAAAAGCTTTATCTATATTAAGGCTTAAAATAGAAAGCTCTTTTTTTCTTGTTTGCTAAGTCTATTAAGAACATTAATCTAATTACATTGTCTTGCACCTTTCTGTTTTTGATAAACCTGGTTCAGTCTTCATGAATTAATATTGAAAGAATATTATTTAATCTGTCTGCTAAGATAGACATGAATATCTTGTAGTCAATGTTAAGCAAAGAGATTGACCTGCATAATGTGCAAAGGTTGGGCTCTTTATTTGATTTTAGATGGGAGAGTTGATAGAATATTTCCATGAGGGAGGAATTTGTGCTGTAGTTTTAACTTCTTGGAATGCATTGAGTAAGATTTTCAAGATGTTACCAGGTAAGAGTTTGTAAAATTCTGGAATTAGCTCATCCAGCCCTGGTGTCTTTTTTGTCTTAAGATTTTTTATATGTTCCTTTAATTCTTTATAGGAAAAGGGTTTGTCTATGTTATTAATATTGTGTTTGGATAACTTCTTTAGAATATTACTAGCAAGAAAGTTGTCTATACTTTTGTTATCACTTGTAGATGAGTTATTATTATTAATATTCTTGCAATGGTTTTTAAAATATAATAAGATATTTTAGATCTGTAACTTTGATAGTCTATTTCTAGTGTATATTATTTCTTTTATATGACTTTTTTTCATTTAAATATTTAGATCTAATCACAATCCTGTGCATACTCCTGGGATTAACTGAATAGGATTGTAACTTGATTTTTTCAGATTTATTGATATTTTATGCTGCATGATATCCTGATATTCCTTGTTCAGTTTACATATGTCAGCTAATGCAATTTATTTTTGTATGTCTACCAGTTTTTTTATCCCACACTTTCCTTTTATTTATATGCCAACTTTTGACTTTACCATGTAGGACTACCTGCAAAGTGTCCCATAGGATAACATCTGAAACATTTCCATTATTATTGGCATCTAGGTAAAGCTTTATTTCATCTAGAAAACATTCTTTAAATCTTTGTACTGTTACTAGATAAGCAGGTAGTCTTTGGCAGAAGTTTAAGGGGTCAGTATTAAGTGTTACAGTGAAGGTGATAGCATTGTGGTTCAGACATAGTGCATGATGTCAGCATTACATTATCAGTTTTAGCCAGTAAAGAACTGTTTACAAAGACTTTGTCTATGTTGGTCTGTGTGCTAAATCTGTTAGAGTATTGAGAATATTTCAGGGAAGATAATATTTTTATACCGTTAATGTCAATTAGGTTCTGTCTTTTATGTAGTTGTCGAGTGCTTGCCAACAGGGGGCATTTTGAAGGGCTTAGAGCTTGTGGTATCAGTGGAGGACAAGATACAATTAAAATGACCTGCTAATAGTAACTCACCTTTAGACTTTAATGTTATGGTGTTCAAATGTTTTTCACAGTTATAGTCCCAATACCTAGTATCCAGTAGGTGTTTGCAAAAGTGTACATCTTTTTATCTAATTTTAGTATGACTAAAGCAAGCATACCTTCATTGCTTCAGTATGAGTCAACTATTTCTGGAATTCTCATTGATTTTCTGTGTAAAATTAGGACACCTCTTCTTTTGTGATTGTAGTTTGAACTTACCAAAATCTTATAATCTTCAAAGGTTAATTTGTTTAGATCTTCTGTTACTAAGTGGGATTCTTAAATGAATACAAAATCTGCTTTATGTAGCATTGAATGTTTGTTGACGCTACTCCTTTCATGGGATTGTTCAACCCATTGACATTAATAGATATAATGCTAAATAGTATCATTTGATGAAGACTGCTATTATAAATAAAATTTAAAAGTGCTTTCCTTGATTCATTATGACAAATACATTTTTAAAAACTGTTATGGCAGATTCTTGAGGGGAAGGGTTAGAACAAAATTTCAGGGACCGAGAAAGAAGCATGTCAAATGGAAGGGGTTCCTACAGGCTGTGTTGGACAAATTGTCATTCTGTGTAAGGAAAGTGAATGAATTACCTGTATGATAAATTCTGCTGAAAACTAAACAGGCTAGCTATAGAAAATTGCGGTTCCAGTAAGAAGTGATCGTTTTTGTTTTGAAAAAGGCAATGGAAGAGTGTCTCAGAAAATAATAACCTGAACTGTGGATTGTTTGTTTCCTGGAAAATAAAACAAAAGACAAGATACATGTATCATCATTTATGATGTCCACCAAGCTGAAAAAAACAAATAAATAACCCTTAGTTTTTGAAATGTATAAAAGTAACTTTCAGACTGGTGTTCCGCTGCATGCTGAGCAAAGTTACTATTGTGGCCTCTCAAGATACACATTAGGACATTCCACTCAGGTACCTGCATTCTCCACTATAAGGCTTTTTTTTCATTTTTCTGTATAAAGCACATGTATAACAAAGCTTTGCCTTTCACAGGACACACAAAAGATGTGTTAAAAAATAAAATAGTACTTACACTGAAATAAGTTTACCACAGCAATATACAAGTATGATACCTCTTTGAGATTCATAGGTTCATGGGTTCATTGGTATACACTAGGCTAATGACCACCACGGCCTTTATAAGCCTAGCCATGCAATCTAACCCAAATATGTCCCTATGTACCATGGGCATGTATTACGAGGAGTATGTTTTTTAGGAAGTTTCTAGGAGTTATGTGGGGGGTATGCCATTTTGTGTATTGCTGTCTGCCTCTGTCTATCAGAGGCATAGGGGCTAGACCCTGGTTGAATTTATGATTTCCCGTCTATTATTCAGGGTTACAGTTAAATAGGGTTAGGATGAACTCTACTTCACATGGATGGGGAGCCTGTTCTGGAGCATGGAATCCTCTGCGACACATACCTGTCTTGCCAACTTGACTTGTTTATATCACAAGCAAAATTTAAAGCGTGAGATCTAGTAGGTATGAAGCTGTTCATTTTGTGGATGAGCATCAGGTCCATCAGAGATGTATGCAGCAATAGATCACCTCTTAGTAATCTGTAGGAGATCTAGTGGGCCTGATGCTGTTCATTTTGTGGATGAGCAGTGGGTCCGTCAGAGCTGTATGCAGCTATAGATCACCTCTCAGTAATTTGTAGGAGATCTAGTGATTCAGATGCTGTTCATTTTGTAGATGAGCAGCAGGTCCATTAGAGTTGTATGCAGCCATAGATCATAATCTGTAGGAGATCTAGTGATTCTGATGCTGTTCATTTTGTGGATGAGCAGTGAGTCCATCAGAGCTGTATGCAGCCATAGATCACCTCTCAGTAATTTGTAGGAGATCTAGTGATTGTGATGCTGTTCATTTTGTGGATGAGCAGTGGGTCCATCAGAGCTGTATGCAGCCATAGATCACCTCTCGGTAATCTGTAGGAGATCTAGTGATTCTGATGCTGTTCATTTTGTGGATGAGCAGTGGGTCCATCAGAGCTGTATGCAGCCATAGATCACCTCTCAGTAATCTGTAAGAGATCTAGTGATTCTGATGCTGTTCATTTTGTGGATGAGCAGTGGGTCCATCAGAGCTGTATGCAGCCATAGATCACCTCTCGGTAATCTGTTAGGAGATTTAGTGATTCTGATGCTGTTCATTTTGTGGATGAGCAGCGGGTCCATCAGAGTTGTATGCAGCCATAGATCACCTCTCAGTAATTTGTAGGAGATCTAGTGATTCTGATGCTGTTCATTTTGTGGATGAGCAGTGGGTCCATCAGAGCTGTATGCAGCCATAGATCACCTCTCAGTAATCTGTAGGAGATCTAGTGATTCTGATGCTGTTCATTTTGAGGATGAGCAGCAGGTCCATCAGAGTTGTATGCAGTCATAGATCACCTCTCAGTAATTTGTAGGAGATCTAGTGATTCAGATGCTCTTCATTTTGTGGATGAGCAGTAGGTCTGTCAGAGTTGTATGCAGCCATAGATCACCACTCAGCAATCTGTAGGAGACAGTATAAAAATACGGCTTTAAGGCAGTCCATATAGTACAATGTGTTTATACCCTGGATTCTCCTGGTAGGGAACCTTTGTGGATTTTCCAACTTTTGCATATGTCTGGTCAGGTACATATCAAAGGAGGCATTATACTCAATGATGAGTCTGATAACAGTGTAATAAAGTGGCAATATAAATTCTTTGGACTTGGATACCATTCTCGTACTTATAAGCTGGACAACAAAGACTGATTTTCTTACTAGCCTGGCCACATGTTGGTCAAAGGCCAGCTTAATTTCTACATGTTGCCAGATCCCTAATCTCCAAGTCAATTCTTATCAGTGTATTATAGATGGAGTAATTAGCCTGAATGGCAGTTTTCATAAACAAGGCACTATAATGCATTTATTGGCATTGAGTTTTAGTCCTTGACTTTGGCAATTTGTCTGTGTTAGACCATCATATAAGATGTTTGTGTCATAGGGGAATATATGATAACTCCCAATTGGCAGTCATCTGTGAGCTTGGTCAGTCAAAGACCCTTGACATTAGCCTTTACCTCCAAGAAGTATATACTGAATAGGATCGGTCCAAGCACTGATCCCTGAAGTAGTCCGCTGGTGTCCAGTCTCATACTGGAGGTGGTATCACCAACCCTGACTTCCTGGGTCCTGTCTGTAAACCAGCAATCAAATGAACTATGTAGGGGTTTATGCCCAGTTTGGTGAGTTTTCAACTATACTTGATGTCTGTATCAAATGCCTTAGCCAGGTCCAGGTAGGTTGTTTGCATCATTTCCCCTTATCCATTGTCTTGGTGACCTTCTCAAAGACGTCCACCAGGTTTTGTAGGCATTGCCTCCCCTTGACAAAACCAAGCTGGATTGGGTTCAAGATGCCTTCAGATAATTCTCAGACATAAATGACATAATTCAAATAAGTCATTAAAATTTAAGAACTCACTGGTCTCCTTAGTCTAATAATTCTGAGTGTTCAAGCCATCCTTGTCTATGACTTTTGTTTTATTTTAGGCTGTCTTCATTCAGGTAACCTGGTGTCTCTGGTTCTCTGTATATCAGGCTCCCACCTGTCTAACTCTCTTAGATAAACTTTTACCTGGGCATAAGGTCCCAATTATATAACTCTGTTGCTTAGGCCCTTATCTTTACGTTAGGCTTCTGTCTGTATAACTTGTCTGGAGCCAGTTCCCACCTGTGTCCACTTTAAAGCCTCTGCTAAAAAGCAAGCCTCTCTGCTGCTTTCAATTACAGTTCTTTTTTACAGGAGAATTTAGGATACTTTGGCTCTAACTTCATGCTGTCGCATTGAAAGAAATGTCTTCAAACTCCATTATTAATATGTCTCAACTGTCCCTGATTTTGCAGCACGCCCTGTATTTTCCCTAATATTTTTGCCTCGTCCCTCATAAAATGTTTGATTTTGTGGTAAATCACTAAGGGATTCAGTCATTTAGTAATGTCAGGAGTTAGGTTTTTCACATTTCATATTGTTCCAAAGATGCATGTTTATCAGTCTGCTGTTCTGTTAAATTGTAAAGTATATTGCAATAATGTTTAAACATTTTCCCTGATTTTGGGTATTCTTGTTCCCCATTATTGTTGGCTTTATCCAAAATTCTTAAGCAAAGAGGTTTAGAGCTATGCCATTATACCCCCCCCCCCATGCACACGCACTCAGAACTAGGAATAGGAGCTACTCTGTTACCCTAATGACTCCCTGCAAGATCTGCCAACTGATTCAGCGATACAAACTAGGCATGAATATGCCACTGTCTCACAGCGCCACCCCAGGATGTGAGATCCATTGCTACATGGAACTCCATTTTATCTGGCCACAGTCTTAAGAATTCTGTTTTTACTTTGCAAAACTTCTGAGTTCTGAACATTTACAAAGCCAAATTTTCAAGACTGCACAGTTTCTTTATCTCAGATAACAGTGATTCTTGAAAGTCAGTCATATTTGCAAAACATCCTCTCTAAGATATTTTCATCTGTGATGTAGACCAAGGCACCTATGAATATTTCCTTCTTTTATGTTTTTTGACAAATGCAATTCGCTGTTTGTCACCACTGAATACTTCAACAGGGTTTCTGGGCTTTGTTTGCATTACACTTTTATTCACTTGGCTTTTTTTTTTCTTTCACAGACCAATGTGCCAGACTTTCATGACAGTCATTTAGATGCGCTTGCTTGTTTTTGAGTCTGCAGTTCTTTCTTTGCACTTTGGCACTTCACTTTTTCACTTTTTTTTGTACATTCTTTATTTCAGCTTACTTTATTTTAGATTTTCCTATTGCTATATTAGCTGAATCTACCGTCTGTATGTTTTTTTCACACAGTATAACTCATTTTGAGACAAATTTTGTTTTATTCATTGTAGTTCAGACTCCGTTTGAGCCAGTTTTCTTTATATCCCATGCTAGTTTGGTAAGCTCAGACTTTCACTTACGCTGTCCATTTAATTATGCACATCTCCATTATCATGCTGAAATACTAGAGTGACCACAATTTCCAACTCATTTTCTGTTTTACTTTCCAACTGACTAATGTCAGTTATAAGCCCCTTATGACCTTTTTGAGAATCAAACCACCATTATATGTCAGTTCTCCTTTGTATTTTCCTTCCATTTGTGTGAACTTTTGAAACATTTCTTGTTTCAGCTTCTTACTTTGTTCAGCAACAGCACCCCCCAGTGCTTGATTTATTAAAATGTTGTCTGCAACCCTTTGTGCACCCAAAATTTCCTCACTTAAAGTGGTGTCTTTTTAGACA
The DNA here is from genome assembly GCF_019279795.1 of Protopterus annectens. Classification (NCBI taxonomy): domain Eukaryota; kingdom Metazoa; phylum Chordata; order Ceratodontiformes; family Protopteridae; genus Protopterus; species Protopterus annectens. Next base: position 26,993,068 of record NC_056735.1, on the reverse strand, counting down.
AAGGACGAACTGTACATATTCACTCTAAGTGAGGTGTTAATGTACAGGTAATGCCAGATGAAAAAAAAAAAAAAAAAAAAATATATATATATATATATATATATATATATATATATATATATATATACATGCTGGTTTACAGCAACATATTCAGCTGCCATGAAGCTCCATAAGAAAAAAAAAAATAGAAAAAAAAAGATTCCTTTTTTACACTCGCTAAATGGGACTTTGCTGTTTGGTGAGTGTAAAATTAAAAAAGAAAAATAAAATGAAAGAAAAAAGTAGTGTGTGTGTGTGTGTGTGTGTGTGTGTGTGTGTGTGTGTGTGTGTGTGTGTGTGTGTGTGTGTGTGTGTTTCTGAGTATGTGCCTGCATATGCATCTGTGTTGAGTGAATGTTTATGTTCCTCTCTGTGTGCAAGCATGTGTGTAGAGAGAGAGAAACAGAAAGACAGAGGCTTTGCATATGAACATTTTTTGACTCTAACAGACACTCCATCAAAATGCATTATCTTAACAATATGTAAAGTATGAAACTCTAATGGCTTTCATTCCTGGCTGACATTAACCCTTAGTGATTTAAAATTAAATCAAGCATTCTACAAGGGCATACCTCTCAACCTGCAGACACTGAAAATAGGAACAATGGCCTTTTAAACATGGGAAACTCCAACTACATATCTGTAAATTTAAAGAGCATACAATTGGAATGCAAAATAGCACATAACTCTTTCCACTTCGAGTATATAAAGAAATAATTGTTTAAAAAACAGTGTGATACAAATGATGGAAAAATGTACGCACGTTATCAAAGAGGCATTGGTAAATCTAATCTGAAAGTTATGTAAAGAATCTCCATGGCAATACCCACATTTGCTCTGAGCTACTGCACAATGGTGCCTTCTATACTGAGCCAACAGATATTGCCAATATACTGGCCGACAGACTCAGTGCCAACTCCCCCCACCCCCTCCACAAAGGACCAATCACAATACTAGCAGATTGCCAGGCACCCAGTATTACTGCTGCACAGGTTAAAACAGCACTGTCCAAGGCCAAGAATACAGCTTCTATGGGACCTGACAATATCCCTGGCTGTGTTCTACATGAACTACAGAGTGAACTGGCACCTCACCTGTGTGCCCTGTTGAATCACAACCTCAACTCAGGCTTTGTCTCTACCGAATGGTGCACTGCTACATTCAACCCTCTCCACAAAGGAGGAGTGACTACAGACCCTGGGAACTATCGCCCCATTAGCCTGATGAGTCTGATATGCAAAGCTATGGAACGCATCATCATGGACCTAATAAACAAGGATACAGGGAATCTCCAAACTCTGTCCCACACAGTTTGGTTTTGTGAAGGGTAGATCATGCCTGCTCAACTTGGTCAACTTCTTTGAGTCAGTCACCAGAGCTGTGGATGAAGGCAAGGTGGTTCATACAGCCTACCTTGATCTAGCTAAGGCCTTTGATACCATCCCATACTCAGGAATGATAGAAAAACTCACTAAGCTAGGTATCAACCCCTCTATCACTAGGTGAGTTGCAAACTGGCTCACAGATAGAACCCACAGTGTGAAAGTAGCTGACTCTAAGTCAGACTGCTGACCAGTCACGAGTGGAGTCCCACAGGGATCAGTTCTGGGTCCTCTCCTGTTTGGTATCTACTTCTCAGAAGTCCTGACTAACACAAAGGGACTCTGGTTGACAAGGTTTGCAGACGATTGCAAGTTGAGAGCTATTATTAACTCCCCAAGTGATGTTGACATCCTACAGAAAGGACTCACTGAGACCAATGACTGGTGTCAGAACCATGGTCTTAAACTATATGCCAAAAAATGTGTTGTCATCCCCTTTGGGAAAAACCCATTTCCCATGAATTATCACGTCGATGGCAGTCCAGTGAACACAGAAAGGGTTATAAGAAATCTGGGAACACAGATTGACAGCAACCTCTCTTTTGACCACCACATTGCCACTGTGGTCAGAAAGTCCTTCTATGTGGTACATCTCATTACTAAGTGTTTTGCATCCAGGAAGAAAGAGGTCATTGTCTCCCTCTACTCTTCCCTCATTAGGCCAATCATTGCGTACAATGCACCATTCGGCATGTACCTCACTAGACACCTGCAACAATTGGAGAGGCCACAAAAGTACCTCACTAAGAGGATCCTAGGCCTTAAACACTTGTCCTATATGGACAGACTAAAAAAAACTCCAGCTATTTTCTGTCTCATATTGCCTACTTAGAGGCAATCTCTACTTGCCTTACAAAGCCATGTCTGACCCAGCTCTGTTAGAAATATTACATATAAAGAAATCGCAATCCCTTCACACCACACACTCCAGAGACGTCAACCTCATTACCACAATCACCAGAATGTGCTGGAGGGACAGGTTCATAACCCAGAGACTGTCCATGCTATGCAATAGACTTCCCATACATGTCAAACAGAGCACCTCACTGGCCCTCTTCAAGAAAAATCTTAATGAGTGGATGAAAAATAGAAAATTCACCCTGGGGATCACTTCAGTGGCTCTACTCGACAGAGGCACTGGGAACTAAGATCTGGTGGCACAATGCCAGGGTAATCCTATGGAATAGGCTTATAAAGGCTCCAGGGCCATTAGCCTAGTACACACCTATGAAGCTTTAATGAACTGTATTGCTAAATTCTACCACACAAGGTCATTTATTTCTGCTTCAGGTGAGTGCCCTTTTTAAAATTGTTGTTGCCAGTAGTATGTTGGTCATGTAGTCTGGTTTTCTGTGTACTATACAGCTTCAAAAATCACTTGTGATGAAGGGGATTCAGAAGATTGTCTGAAGGGGTAAATCAAGCCTGAAAACTGGACATACTTCCAAATGTTCCTCCAAAGTAGAGACAGTTGAAAGGTCTGCACAAGGGTCAAAGCAGAATCATGCAGCACAATCAGGGGCAGTTAAGAGGCAATGGGGGTAGCAATGCCTTGCATGCAGTGATTTTTTTTTCCATCCATTTGATCACGATGAGACCTCTGAGATATTTTACTCAGCAAAGTGATTGCAACAGCTGGGTGCAAGTGTATGTACTGTATTTGTACATTTGTGTGTTTCTATGAATATGTGAAAGACTGTCTGTCTTTGCTTCTGAATGTGTGTGTGTCTGTAGAGCCATTACATAATGTATATTTTGGCTGTAAAATGCTTCCTCCATAACTTATAGCTCCTGCTAATGCAAGTTTGAAATATTAGATGGACAAGCTATTTTTACATTAAAAAAGATATTAAAAAGTGTAAAGTAATGTAAAAAATTACCCATTCTCTAAGCACAATAATGCTACTCAGGTCAGGTGTTATCAGAGAAATAATGCCCTTCAGAAGTGGCAAGACCCTCCACCTGTGGCATTGGCCTCAGAAGACCTCTGGGCATGCATTACCTCCTGAAAATGCTCAACATGTTGAGGATTATTACTTTTATTTCTTTAGTTATTTATTTTACATTTGAATAAAATACCAGAAATAAATAGCTCAAAATCCACAATTTATTGTTAGCGCTTTAGTTCGCTCACAATGAAGGAACTTCTTCAGACATCAAAGTGCAGTACTAAACAATTTAAATACCACAGTTAATTATGACATCATATCCTCTCCCAAGCGCAAATACAACTCCTAAAAGCCATTTAAAGAAATATATACCATACATGAAAATGCAAATATTAAAACATATATATGTACAATTATTAAAATTCACATACTGAAAAAATAAATAAAAACATTTGTATCACTGTCAATCTGGTTAAAGATTTTAGTTTTAAGACACATTTTAAGGAACAAGTATCGTTTAAACCAGGGAAGGAAAAAGCATTAGTCTTCAATTGCCAAAATAACTCCCTCTTCTCAAGTCTTAATGATCACGGTCGCCCCCTAGGGCTAACTTCTACCTTTTCAACAGTGTCGTGAAGGCAGTGATCAACTTGTTCCAATATGTGTCTGGCTAAAGCATTATTTTTATCCCGTTTGCTGATGGCATACTGGTGCTCATAAATCCTTTGTTTAAAATGTCTCTCCATCTTCCCAATGTAGAATACGGGGCATTGTTGGCATCTTGCTAGGTAAATAACTCCCTTTGAGTTACAATCATATTGCTTTTTTCTTCCCTGGCTGAAATGATACTTGTTACTTAAAACTTGTCTTAAAACTAAAATCTTTAACCAGATAAAAACATTGACAGTGATACAAATATGTGAATTTTAGTAATTACACATATATATGTTTTAATATATTCATTTTCATGTATGGTATATATTTCTTTAAATGGCTTTTAGGAGTTGTATTTGTGCTTGGGGGAGGTTATGATGTCATAATGAACTGTGGTATTTAAATGTTTAGTACTGCACTTTGATGTCTGAAGAAGCTCATTCACTGTGAGCGAACAAAAGTGCTAACAATAAATTGTGGATTTTGAGCTGGCATTTATTTCTGGTATTTTATTCTACGGTTGGTGGTATTAATTTTTCTAATTTATTTTACATTTGTTGACTGGGATAGTCCGACTGGATACATGTCCATTTTCAGCGGAGGCCCGGGGAGAAAAGCTCCACTTATTGTCCCAAAAACAAATAGTAATACAATAATAAAGTAGAGCGAGAACAGAATAAGGATGCATCATTTCACAAGGTTTAACACAATGGGAATACAATACAGCATACTAAAGGTTTAACACAGGTACAAACAAGCAAATCTGTACATTATAACATAATTCATTTAATCAGTAGAATGGTTGGCTTGCTAATAAGCAGTTAAGTAGAGAAACACCAATTTGATGGGTTGGGTTAGTCAGGATTCAGGCAGGGGCAGAGCCAGTGTGATTTAAAGTATTTTTGAGGCCTTTTTTAAATAGGGGTAAAGAAGATTCCTGGGTAAAATCTGCAAGAAGTAGGTTCCAAATTTTACCAACAGAGTTAGCAAATAGAGAATCCCCTGCTGTGTTGTTGGATTTTAGGGTTAAGACCAATAGTTTATTTGACGATCAAAGTGGTCTGAGAGCATTATGAGGGCTGATAACGGTTTTGAGAGCTGGGGTATTATCAGGTTGGTTGAGTACTTTGTGTGCTACTATAAGCTGATTGAACTGCAAAAGGGAAGGAAATTCCAACCAGTCAAGTTGAACTAAGTTGTTGCAGTGGTGAGTCCTATATGCCATACCAGTGGCAAATCTAGCTATATGGTAGTAACAGGAGGATAGTTGTTAAGGTCAGTTTTAGAAAGGTTGGTAAATACTGGAGAGGCATAGAGGAGAGTGGAGAGAAGATGGGTATGTGCTATAGTAACCCTAGCAAAAGGGGTGAGGAAAAGTTTTAACTTGCGAAGGGAGCTAAGTTTTTTTGTTAATGGACTTAATAGTGGGGTCAATATGCACATCATATTTAAGATTTTTGTCTATTAGTACTCCCAGGAGCTTAGTTTGGTCATCTGGGGGAGATAATGGTGCCATTGTTAGACTTAATAGTCAAGAATGGAGGTGTGGACCTACAGGCAGGGGAGGAAAATAGCAGCTTGGTTTTGTTAGGATTCAGGAGCGGTTGGCAATTAGTTAGCCAGTTTTTAATGCTGTTAAAGGTGTTCTGGGTTAGGGATAGGAGATTTGTTTGAGAGGAGGCAGAGCATATCAATGTTGAATCACCTGCATATTGGATAAAGTGTGTGTTTGGGATGGTGGTATGAAGGTCGTTAATGAAAATAGAGAAGAGGAGTGGTCCTAGTATTGAGCCCTGTGGGACTCCTAGGGTGACTGGGAGATGAGATGACAGCTTATTCTGCCATAGGACAGCCTGCTGTCTACCAGTTAGGTAGGACTGAAACCATTGCAATGAGTGATGGTCTAAGAAGACAGCTTTCGGTACTGAGAAGTAGCTGATTGTTAACCATATCGAAGGCCTTTGAAAGGTCAAGGAAAAGTGCTGAAGATAGTTTGTTGTTGTTTTCATTAAGGTTGATGACATTAGAGAAAGATAAGAGAGCCGAAGTGGTACTATGGTGTGGTCTGAAGCCATGCTGAGAGTCTGCCAGCAGTTTGTGCATTACTTGAATGCATGGATGGGAGATCGTAAGTTTACCCTGGGAGTCACCTCAGTGTCACTACTAGACAGAGGTATAGTTTACTAAATAATGGGGTCCCACATGTGTCACTACTAGAGAGGCGCAACTGTATAATACGGGGTGGCGTAAGCCACATCATTGTTGGCTAGGCTTGTAAGTGCCCCAAGGCAGATAGCCTAGTACACTACTATGAAACTATGAAACTATGAAACTTGCTTGAAACCATATAATAGGTCATCTCTCATTTGCATTTTGTTTCCATTTGTGAACTTTTCAAATACTACTTGATTTAATTTTTAATATTGTTCAGCAAAAGCAGACTCTGATGGCTGATTTATTAAAATGTTTTCTGTAACCTTTTTGTGTATCAAAACTTTCTTCCCCTAATAATGTCAAGTCTCTTTGAAACCATGTTTCTTTTATTGTCTTAGAATTACGGCATGAGCAAAATCAGAAATAGTTTCAGCACGCTTAAATTCTGCATTGCCAGGAACTTTAGTTTATTAGTTTGCCTTTCTGTAATATCCAGTTTTAGTGAGGTTTTTTAGTAACGTGCCATATTTTATTATTAACACTTTTATCTAATCAGCAGCCTTGTGGGTTTCAGGCTGGCTTTGTCTTTGTCTCTCCAAATCTAAAAAATACACCTTTTTCTTCTGCCTCCAAGTTAAAGGCAGTTAGTCCATTATACTACTTAGTATATTTATTTGTGTTTGCTCTCTGTCAAACAGTTTATCACATTCTATTTTAAAGTATCAATAACTTTCCCATCCAGAAGCATAGGTGGCTCAACCAGCACCTTTTTCTCGTCCCAGGAAATAGTGCCCAACCCCTCAGCTCTTCAAGTGAAGAGCAAAAAAAAAAAACTAGTTCTACTGGCAGCAGACTAACCAGATGCCTGACACAACATTGCCTTCTCCTTCCCCAGCCATTTAGGTCCAATTTTATGCCATGCCCCTCTTTCCTCAAACTTTAGTAGTTTAAAAAAATAATTTCTCTTTTAAACTGGAGCAAACTGCTTGCTGCTAATGTAGCAAACAGTTATTATAGATTATATCCTAACTGCACAGAGTACTTGAGCACTCAAGTTTTTACTAGAGCACTCAGGTTTTAGTTAAATAAAAAAATAAATAAATAAAATCGATTTTCATTTACTTGCAAAAACTGTAGTA
>NC_056735.1:26833311-26983311 GCF_019279795.1 Protopterus annectens | reverse complement strand
CTGGTTTGGCAGGATTAGTTTGTGCTTGAATAAAACAAGTTAAAATGCATTACAGTGACAATTATTATTATTTATTTGATCATAATTGGGCATGTATCCATCCGTCCATCCATCCATCCATCCATCCATCCACCCACAACCCCTTTTCCCATTTTTGCACATGAGATCATGATATCACTTCAACAGTGGCAATCACCTAGTGCCAAGGTTTACATGGCTGGGTGGCTAGCACTGGCACAATCTGTATATAGCTAATAAAGTGTCTAGAATGAGAGGGTATTTAAGTAGTCTGTGGGAGAAAGTGCCATACCCCAGAGTTTATCTAAATAATCCTGTGTAGTTGCCTGGTAAGAGAAGTTTTATTTGAATTTATATTTTATCTTTTACCATTGTTTTTCACCTTTTATGGGATGAAAGGGATAGCTTGTAGACAAAAAGATTTACCTTGATTTATATTTTTTCATTTTATCTTTAATTTTTAGTGTTTGTGGTTAGAAAGGAATAGGTTTTAAACTCTAGCCATTCCAAGGGGCCTAGTCAGCTATAAATTCAAACAGACATCAGAGAGGATGAACAAGAACTTCTCTAAACAGTCCTGTCTTGATTTGTAATTTATTGATCTTTACTGTTAAACGGAGGTATGATTGTGAGTAATAGTGAGCAGAAGCTACTGCATGCACTCATGTGCAATATAACGAAATTCCAGCATTTGTGTGACTTTCATAACTTGTATGGTCAGAGCAACAACTTTACTGTACTTAATTTAATATTTAGTTGTGTATTGTTTGTGTGTTGATTTAAATGATGTTTGAATTCTACGGCAACTAATTAATTAATTAATTAATTAATTAATTAATTAATCTTTTCTTTTAGAATTCTTTATTTATTTGCAGTTGAAAATAAGTTATTTAAATGAGTATGTCATTAAGGGTTTACTAAAGCATAAATATCTTGTAGAGTGTACTAAATGCTATGTATATCTAAAGGGATCTAGGACTATTGAACAAAAGTTCAATAGTCCGAATCTACAATCACTGAACACACTTTAAGGAAAGTGCTTTCACTGAAAAAGCGTTTTTGTTAAAGTGTGTTTAAAAAAAAAAAAAAATTACTTTTACGTTTTTGCAGGGGGGCAAGCCCCCTGCACCCCCCACACCCCCCTACTTAAATATTCTCACTCCGAGGTCGCACTACAGTGGGGAAAAGGGAATTATCCCTTATCCCCACTGTAGTGCGATGTCCGCAATTGGCATACTTATGCGAAAGTGCCTTTCGGTGAAAAGCACTTTCGCGCAAGTATGCCCGGCCAAATCTGTTTCGTTTATGTTGCCATTCGGTGATCCATACGGATCCCATTTAAAGTTAACACCTAATAACATTGGTGATCTGTGTTCCTCATGTCAAAAACTGGTAATTTTCTTACCATTATTAGTAGTAAATCTAGACTAATAATGACGATTATACACAAGAACTTTGTTCACATATATTAATGACTAGACTGATGGGATTAATAATGTTAGGCAAAGAACAAAAAGAACGCATTTAGCAAAGAAAGTGTCTATTTTCTGTAAAGGTTACATAAACCCTTTCAACAAGATAATATCACTGACAAGTCTGGAATTCTGGAAGCAAATATTCAGCAATCTGACGATTCAGAGCGTATAGAAGAAAATAAAATAAAGAAAGAAGTTCACCACAAAAAAGGCAGAAAAATAAACTGATAAAGGTCTATAAAGTACAAGAAATACATACTGAGAGGGACACTACTTTGTTAAGTAATACACAGATTACAGGGAATTGTGTCATTTTTCTGTTAGATGTCTTCAGTCTACAGAAAAAAGCATCATATTTCCAAAATAGAAGATAGAAAAAAAGAGGCAAGGGACAGTTGAAAAGGAAGAAATCAAAATTCAATGTAGAAGAATTTAAAAACATTGGTATAAGAAAAAAAGAGGAGAAAGACAGACATTGACAATATGGCTCAATCTGTGGATGTAAAAAGCCAGCTGGGTGAAAATTGTATGTTTGCAACTATAAAAAAAACAGTGGGATTAAAAGAGTCTATATTAGAAGACCAAATGTTTAGGTGATCGAACACCTAAACATAGATCTACTATCAAAAGCAGAAAATGGTGAACGGATTATTTCACGCAGGGAAAGATTTCCCTTGGCAGTTCACCAGATTTTGCTATTTCTCTACTGTTGAGCGATCTAGGAGTTGGTATATTTAGTTGGGGGGGCACAGCCTCCCCATGTCGGGGGTGTGGGGGGTGAAGCCCCCCCTCTCAATTTAGATGTAAAGTAATGTTTTTTTGTATTGTGCCTGGGGGACGTGTTTCCCTGGGACATTCAACATTGTGCTGTTTGATATTAGTAGATCCATGTTAAGGTGTTCACTCTCCTAATAATTTGGTCTTTTAAGATAGACCCGATTAATAAGACTAATGGTCCTGAAGATCATTCCTTTGTAACAATTGATAGAGTAGATATTAAATTAGAAGTTGAAGATTTTTCAGATCTGGTCAGAAAAGATATTCTTGTAATTGGAGATTCAATTATTAGAAGACCTAATACTTACATTTCCAGAGAAGATAATGAACATAAATAGTATTATGTTTGCCAGGAGCAAAAATAGAGAATGTGATTCAGGCCTTAGAATGCCTTAATGTAAGGAAGTATGGATATGTTTTTATTCTTGTTGGCACAAATGATCTCATCCTCAAGTACTCACTAACCACTACTAGGGAATTTACGAACTTCTTAGAGAGCATAGCTTGTACAGGTGAAAGGGCATATTTTTTCATATTTTTTTCACAAATCACATATAGAAAGGAGAGTCAGGTCACTGTGAATGGAAAGATTTTTTGAGTAAATACCTATATGAAAAAAGTCACATTTAAAAAAAAATGGAAATATGTAGAGCGTTCAAGTCTAATTTTGGGCACACATGTTATCAGACAAGATAATGTGTTCTTGTCAAGAATTTTTGCAGCAGATATTTGATAAACACAAGGTAGTAGTTTTGCCAGGATGAAAATTTAATAGTTCACAGACAGCAACATCTGATGCATTTCTAATGGTTGTCAATGTTAAGAACTTTAATAATAATGTGTTTATTGGAAAATTTGCTACATTCCTACATGACCAGTGTTTTTTTTTTTTTTTTTTATGAAACATGGTTAAAGAACAATGATTGGAAACCAGTTATGTCAGGGTGTATTTTATTTTTTACTGTACCAGACATTCTGACCAAAAAACATGTGGAGGTGGGTGTTATGATAGGAATTAATGATTTTTATGAGACCTGTGTTTATTACATGTTCAGTGATAACACTAATACTACAGATTGACTCTGACAATAAAGACAACTCTGGAACCTATAACAATTGTTGGAATGTATAGACCACCAAAGTCAAGTTTAAGTAATGTAGAAGAACTCATAATTTCTTGCATGAAACACAGAAGGGAAGAATAATAGGGGCTTGGAACTTTACCAGAAATAGACCGGAATAATATTAATTCAACAACAATAATAAGGAAATTATTCACACTGTATGTTCAGGAGCAACAGTTGCTTCAGATTGTAAAAATTGTAAAAAAGCCAACCAGGGAACAAAAATACTAGACATTGTTTGTGGTCCTAAAGAAATTATTGTTACTTCATGTCAAGCTTTACCATCATCAATATGTAGTGATCATGGGGTTATGAAGGTTAATTTGTCACTAGGTAATTCTCCCAAATTTAAATTTAACCAATGCACAGAAGATTAATAACAAATTATATGGAAGCAAAACAGTTACAATGAAAAATGAATTAGAGTGATGCATTCAGTGGAAAAACTGAAGGAGGAATGTAAACAGTTTTGAAAGAGAACTTGATTGAATGAAAAAAAATCAAAACATGTTTAACATCACAATCTAGGCACACAATGTCAAGAGGATATATTTCCAAAAGAATGAGATACTTAATTAAGATGAGAGACAAAAAATATTAATAACATGAAAAAGGTTGAACTACAACTCTGAACACTGAAATGAACAAGATGGACAAAGTAAGTGTGAGACAAGATCAAGAAAAAAATGAAGAATATTTATATAAAGATATTGAGAATAATAGGAAACCATTTTGTAGATACATAAGACATACAACTTGTTACAGTGTGTGTATATTGTTAAATTTATTCCCAGACACAACAGTTTATAGATATATTTACAAAATCTTATGCAAAGCTAATTAGCTCTACAAAGGGGATGATAAATTGTCCTAGTAACATCCAGGTAACCTCAGATACTGAAAGCAAACTAGATTATATCAAGAAAGGACTTTGTAAACTGGATCCAAACAAAGCACAAGGAGGAAATAAAATTAGTAATAATGACATGAGAATACTTTAACTAGAACTGATAATAGCATTATATGTATTATTTACTAGGTCATATATGTAAATACAGGGAGATTTATCAAGATTGGGACATGTACTTATTAAACCTGCCTTTAAGGGAAAGGAGAGTAGAACAAACCCAGAACCATATAGACCCTTAAATTTACATTCATGTTGTAGCAAAATAATTGAGAAGGTAATAGTGGGTAAGTTATTGCCAGAATTAGATAGTTTGGGACTTGAAACCACAAATTAGCATGCATATTTTGAAAACAGATCCATTATCATCTGTAGCATGCTGTTCTATAACAATATATTAAAAGCTATAAATGAAAACTTGTGCTGTGATATAATTTACATAGATTTAACTTCAGCATTTGGCAGATTCATACACAAAACACTAATCAACAAATTAGAACAACTAAGTACTCTTGACAAGATGAATAGCTGCATGGCTCATAACTAGGACATAACAATTATATGGCAAATGGACAGGTGAATGTCGATGTTACAGTCAGTGTTTCCAGCAGCGCTCTGTCCTAGGCCCATACTTGTTTAGATTATCTGGGGAATTCAATAAAGTCTACATGGAGTGATTTTCCATGTAGGCATAGTGGCATGGCCTCAACACTGAGCTATTCAATAAACAGGCAGGAGGGGGTGTGCACGAGAGTGCAGACACGGAAGTGTCCGAGGAATACAAATCACCTCCTAAGCTGGTGAAATCCATGCAAATGGGGTTGATTTGTGACCAAATAAGCAGAAAGGCACCCATGTAGGTGCTGTGTTGGTGTTAGAAATATATGCGGATAGAAACCGTCTACCAAAATGTTAAATTTAAAAAGGGGCTGTAAATCCCCCCAAAAAAGGGTGGGTATCGCACTGTAGACATGCAAGTATCCAAACTATTACAGTGAGTTCAAAAAGCAATGCAAATCAATAAAAAAATATATTTTTAATACATATATTATGTTTGTGCAGCATGCAGTGACATGCAAAGATGCCGTTATGCAAAAAAAAAAAATTTAAAGTTTAAAAAATGAAAATTAGACATTTGCAAAATATTGCATTATAGCAGCCAGCATGCAGAGTCTTACAGTGACAGGTTTCAGTGGTTGCTTCAGAGGCAGGCCCTGGAGTAGTGAAGTTTCCAGGGTATACTCAATTAGCTGAATGTAAATGGGCTGGGGGTTACTAAATAGCAAAAAGGGACACTCTGTCTGCAGATACAACCCATGATAGGGCTACAACTATTTAGGTAGTAGTAAAACAGGTAGATGACATCAAAAGGGGGGGTGTCACACTATGGATTGGAGCTCTGTTGCATCTGTTTGTGCTCAGCTAAGCTCAGCAAAGCGGGGGATGGGTGTTCCGATGCTGCTGAGCTGAGTTTAGCTCCATGGCATGTGTTTTAGCTTTTTTTAAGAAAAGCTGAGCGTGCCAATGCTTGGGGCATGTCAAAACTGTTGAGTACTATTTATATTAGCACCATGGGTTTGCTCGCCACTCAGCAGTGCTTAGCAGTGAAATTATTTGAAAAAAAAAAGGAAATAGCTTGGGAAAGCCAATCAGGTAGAACTGACTGATAAGCCCTATTCAATAGACACTGGCCCATTTAACCCCCCCCCCCAGTGATATACCTGTCAGGTAGAATGCAGCACAGTGAGCCAATCATACAGGTTGCATCTGCAGCACACCACTATAAAGTATGCCTACACCCTGCAATCTGATTTTTCCCACATACTCTGCACCATTGGAGTACACACATAGGAATTTTAACTGACAGAATGCTAGGGGCTGCTGCTCTGCTACATCTATATGTGCTAGAGGCTGAGGTCAGTGTTGATGCTAATGCTGACAAAAGACCCAGATCAAGAAGGAGAAGAGTGTTCAGGCCCAGGGTAACCTTCCAGGGGCTACATGAGCTGGAGATTGTAGAGCACTGCAGGGTGGACAGGGAGATACTACAACAACTCACTGAGCTTTGCTGCCCTCCATGCAGACCTAGAGCCAACAAAAGGCAACCCATCCCAGTGGAAACAAAGGTATGTGTAGCCTTTAGAATATTAGCTACAGGTACTTTTCAAAGACCAACTGGGGACATAATGGGGTTCTCACAGGCATCTGCATTTAGGGTACTCCACCAGTTCCTGGCTGCCATGCAAACACATGCCAGTGAGCACATTTATTTACCCCACACCCCTGAGGAGAGGGCCAGCAATATGCATCTCTTCCACCATGTAGCACACTACCCTGAGGTACTGGGTGCCATAGACTGCACTCATGTGCACATCAAAGCACCACCCGGTGAAGAGGGTAACATCTATGTCAACTGCAAATGGTATCACTCTATCAACTGCCAGGTCATGTGCAATGCCAAGGGCATTATCATGACTGTGTGTGCTAGCAGCCCTGGCAGCTATCATGACTCCCACAACTGGCATGACTCGCAGTTGTACCATATATTTGCCATGGGGGACTTTCAGTAAAGCCATCTACTAGGGAATGCTGGCTGTGTACTGGAACCATGGATGATGACACCCATCAGAAATGCACGCACATCTACTGAAGAACTCCATAATGAGGCACATGCACAAACTAGGAGCATCATAGAGCATGTGTTTGGGCTGCTCAAGTCACGGTTCCACTTCCTTGATATATCTGGTGGAGTCCTGCAGTACTCTCCAGCCACATGTGCACACATGTTTACAGTATGTGCCATGCTACAAAATATGATCCTGCAGAAACAGCTGCGGCAGGAACATCACAGGGAAGGGACACAAAGCTCACCACCAGTACCAAGGTTCCCACAGCCACAGGGGGACTCGGAGGAGGAACCCCATGAGCTTGTCCCTGTAGGCAGACATAGGCATGCCCAGTATCCCCTGGTCTTGGCTAGAGGCAATGCATAGCACATGCACTGACAACCTAGGGTCCTAGGGACTGACACCTCACTCCAACACACATACATAGCAAAAAGGATGCCAGCCACACCACACAACCTGTACCTTACCATGTATTGGCTGTGTACTGCGTGCATCAGACAGAGACGGCCCTGAAGCACTGTTATCTCAACTGTTGCAGTCACAATGTAAGTCACTCTTCTTTACAACAAATGTATGGAGTATTAGACTATGGTAGCATATGTATGGACCTGCTCATACCTCTTAACTTCTTTGAGCAAGAAATCTGGACAAAGCCATAAGTAAAAGGGAGACAAAGGCCCCAAAATAGGGACAATTTTTAAATATTGCTCTTACAAACTTAGAAAGTTGATAGAATAAAAGGTTTTGCATTAGCATGAATTTTTTGAGGGGTATGAATTCTTAAACTCAAATGCCTGTCATTATTTTATAACTTCAGTCTTTAATGATTTGCCAGTAATTTGCCAGAAAACCACAATTTTATGAAAAACAGACCAAAAATATGAGGGGAAAATCTGGACACTCTGCAAAATCTGTACATTTGAGAGGTTTGGACCTGCTACATGTATGCAAGAGAATAATGTGGGCTACTGGGCAACCTGCAGAGAACTAACAGGTATGTGGGGCAACAGGAACTCACTGCCCAATACTGTCACCCCCATGATATGCAGTAGGCCTCAAGCCCACAAAACCCACTGCACTATGTGAGAGAATTGCAAACAGCGTGGTCATATGACAGACGCTTCACTGTCAATGCTACAGTCTCCTACCTCCAACACACCCATGTTCCCATACAACTGCAGTAACATATTTATCTTTGCAAGGTACTAGCAGCAGACCACACAATCCCAGGCTGTCCCAATCAACTCGGTTATATGTCCCATTTCCACAATTTGCAGGGGTCAATGTGCTATGTATGTCTGTGGTTGATAGTGT
This sequence comes from Protopterus annectens, assembly GCF_019279795.1. Classification (NCBI taxonomy): domain Eukaryota; kingdom Metazoa; phylum Chordata; order Ceratodontiformes; family Protopteridae; genus Protopterus; species Protopterus annectens. The sequence goes on along the minus strand of NC_056735.1, from coordinate 26,975,069 downwards.
CAGGAATTGAACCCTAACTACTTGTGGCTGTCATGGCTTAGTAGGCTAAGTACATTACCATGGTTGATGGTGCTCATGGTTCAAGACAGGCTGCACCTACTATTTCGCATGTAAGCTACACCTATCATAGGAGTTCTAAAGACTGTTCATGTGTCACTATTTCTTACTGCAAGAAAGCTGGACAAAGCCAGAGACAATGAAGGGACAGAGTGCCACAGATATGGACAGTACACAACTCTGAGTAACCTAGACGGTGGCTAGTAGAACTGTGTCAGTACTTAAAAGTCAGTGGGCACCATCATACCCCTCAAATGTACAGAATTTTGCAGAATGTCCACATTTTTGCCTCCTATTTCTGGTCTGTGTGTCATAACATTGCAGTTTTCTGGCAAACTAGTGGCAAATCAATAAAGGTTGATGTGAGAAAATAATGACAGACAGTTCAGATGCAGACTTTTCATACCCATGAGAAAAGTCATGCTAATGCAAAACCCGTTATTCTACCAACTATCTATGTTTGTAAGAGCAATATTACAAACTTGTCCCTATGTTTGGGCCTGTGTCCCACTGTTATATATGGCTTTGTTCACATTTCTTGCTCTAAGAGGTTGAGGGATATGGGCACCATGAAGCCTTATAATACCAAGACAACACAAACCGTCTGTGGACCACAGCAGACATATGGGCCGCAATGCTGGACATCCTGCAAAATAGGCACATTCAGAGGTGTGAAGTCTGTAACCCCGTGTGTGGTGTTACATCTCATACCCCAGTCACAGCATACCTACAACTACATAGAGCAGCAACTGTGGACAAAGCCAGGAAGAGGAGCAGGGCAGGACAAAGGGCCACATATAAGGATGAGGAGGAACTAATGCCCAAACAAATGTAGAAACTGCAGAGTAGAACAGTTCCTGCAGTAGCATGGATTCCCTGCAGTATATGCAGTCAATAACCCAAATGTCTGTCAGCAGTTCCTCACGTCAGTCTATAATTATCTGCCACTGATGTACCAGGAAATCACATAGCTATGTAAAATGTAACAGACATATGATGCAAAACCCTGTTCAGTCTAATACAATCTGGACACACCTTAGGTATGAGTCAGATATTATGGTCAGCAGTCAACCACGAAATCCCTCAGCCATGACATCAGGGAGGTGCTGGACTGTTGAATCAGGTTCAGCAATCAACTGACTGTAGCACACCATATTCCGGACTGGAGTACAGATAGGTCTGGCCTGGAGTCCCATTGTAAGTACTGATGATCACACTGGGTATGCTCCTACACTTAGCTAATTTCAGCCCATGTCTGAAGCCACATCTGACTATAGAACTGAGATGTTAATATATCTCTGTGCATACAGACAGCTATGTAAACCTAAATGTCTCTCCCTATCCCCATCAGACATGACTACTCTTATCTATCAGTATGTGGCACATATATCTGTATCAGCAGCAGAGTTGTATATAGATACACACATATATATATATATATATATATATATATATATATATATATATATATATATATATATATATATATATTTATATTGTATAGAGAGAGACAGACACACAGAAAGATACAGCGTATGTATATCCCCTTGCAGCAGTATGACTGTGTTTAGGTCCCACTGTGCAAGTTGTAGCTCATGTTTGGCCAGTTGTGCCCTGTGAAGTTGTAGCTCATGTTTGGCCAGTTGTGCCCTGTGAAAACAACTAAAACAATACATATGTCCTGGGAGTATAGGACAATGAACAATTCCTACATTTGTCTAATAGTTGCATAAAGCAGTCATTGTACATCAGAAATAACTGAATGTAATGGAAAATAGCATACCCTAGGCAAATGTTACAAAAATAAGCATTTATATTGGCAAAAATAGTGTAGTCCTGTCATTTGCACTTGCCGTGGGTATGGTTTGTCTTGACAATCACATCTTCTTCTTCACATATGTCTGCAAACACAAAGGAAGCACCCACATCTGCTTAGAAGTGGTGGTCAAGGACACCAGATATACTAGTGCTGTAGAAATAGCAAACTTGCTATCTGACAGAGTCAGTGACAGCTTCACCCCCTGTCCCACCCATCAATACATTAGGACATCCGCAAGTACCTGCCCCCTTCCCCTTATATCTAGGGAACAGGTCATCACTGCCACCTCAAAGTCATGGAATACAGCCTCCATGGGATCTGATCACATCATAGGGTGCATCCTACATGACCTCAAGCATGAACCTGCAGCACCATTAGGCACTGTAGCCAACCAAAGCTGGAATACTGCCTTTGTCCCAGCCAAGTGGAGGACATCCACTGTCATCCCTTTACACTAAGGCGGGCGTCCACCAATACAGCACATTATAGACCAATCAGCCTAATTAGGCTGATCCAAAAGGCCATGGGACAGATTATCATGAACCACATTAACAAGGACATTGGCAACCTTCACATACTCACTCAGACACAGCTTGGCTTTGTTAAGGAGTCATCATGTCTGTTACATTTGATTGACTTCTATGACACAGTCACCAAACCATGGATGAGGGGGAGACACTGCACACTGCCTACCTTGACCTGGCCACAGCTTTTGACAGTATTACCCACTTGACCATAATAGATGTATGCTCTCAACTAGGCATCAATCCATATGTTACCAGATGGGTAGCACGCTGATGCACTGACAGAACCCACCTAGTCAATTTAGGGGGAAGCCACTTCAAGTGGTAGACCTGTAACTAGTGGTGTAACCCTGTGTTCTGTCTTGCAGCCTCTGTTATGTGTGAGTTACTCTTCTAAGGTGCAGGGCACAACCACTGGGCTATGGCAGACCATGCTTGCAGAAGACTCCATGCTGGGTGCTGTCACCAAATCCCTTAGTGATGTGGACATTCACCATGAGGGTCTCGTGCAGAATTCGCCATGAGGGTCTCATGCAGACTCATGACTGGTGCCAGACACATGGCCACAGGCTACATATCACAAAATGCATCATCATTCCCTTTGGGGAGAGTGACGCCCCCACAAATTATCACATTGCTAGCAATGTCCTACACACGCAGTCATGAGGGGTGTGGGCACACAGGTTGAAGGCACCATGACATTTGACCACCATGTTGCTTCTATTGTAAGGAAAGCCTTCTACATGGCCCACCTCATATGAAAGGTATGTCATCCAAGAACATGCTGGTAATAACATCTCTGTATTCCTCCCTAATAAGGCCCATTATTGAGTATAATGCCCCTTTCAACATGTACCTCACAAAGCACATGCAGCAGCTGGGGAGACTACAGAGGTTCCTCACCAGGGAATATTAGGGCCTCAAATATCTGCCATACACAGCTAGGCTAATAGCTCTATCCCTTGACCCAGTTTCATACAGACTCCTCAGAGGTGACATCTGACTGACATACAAGGCGATCACAGACTCCACCTTGATGGGACTGCTGCACATCCACAAGTGAAGCTCCACTTGACTATCCTGCACACATGACATAAACCTGGTCCATGACATTAACAGGACTTTTTGGCAAGTCAGATGTGTGTCCCAGACAGTCACCCAGCTGTGGAATGGACACCCTGTCCACATCAGGCAGAGTACCTCTTTACCCCTTTGCAAGTGAAACCTGGGGAACTAGATGGCAAACAGGACATACACCCTTGGGATACCACCTGGTCTCCCTGTTGAACTGGGGCATTGGGTGCTGATGTGCATAAATATGGCCTAAACTCTGGCCTAGGCTTATGAGGGCCTCAGGCTCAATAGCCTAGTAACCTTCTATGATCCTAGGTATGGCAGTTATGGCCATGTGTGCTGTGCTGGACTGTGTTATATCTTCACACCCATCACTGCTATCTACTGTGGTGTGTCTCCTATCGGTGACATCCCAGTACCATATCTTACAGCCACCATCCGACAAATAGGTGAGTGTTACTACAAGTGTATGGGGACAGTCCAGCAACATCTGTGTGTGACCCACTGACAGACAGCTCTGCAAACATTCTGTAGAAAATCTTCCCTGTAGGTGTACGACATCTGCAGTACACAGATGTTTGCAGAATGTGTACATGTGCCTGATATATGTGGACCCTCTGCCAGAACAATGTGGAAGTCTGACACACAGGTGAACATTCTGTAATGGTTGTTCTCAGACTGTGTGGTATCTGGCTGTCACACAGCAGACCCTTCAGAAAATATCTGGTGCTGTATTCATTACCTTATGTTGTACACCTAATACGGACACTCTGTTGCTTAGGCCGGGCCTGTGTCCCCCCCACTACTACTGGCTATAACCTGCTGTAGGGGGTCAACAAGTATGCTAGTTATAGCTGTCAAGCGATGCATAAATGGACGTGCCTTCATTGAAGGTTGAATGTTGAGCTGGCACCTCGGCATTTGTCAAAATCTACTGCCAATCATTAGTGCACTGGAGTTCCACTGTGGCGACCCCTAATTGGGAAAAGCTGAAAGACTACAACAACATGGTATACTGCTGTACTCCTGTATGTGCAGAAATCCTGTAGTATAATGCTGATACTATAGCAGTCTGTCTTCATAAAAATGTCACAGACCTGTTTACTATAGGCAGCAGCTTGCTTTTTGTAGGTAATGCTCATGAACAGGTGATCTGTGCCAATCTCTGGCTCACAGTTGCTAATTGCATCCAGAACAGCTGGGTTGCATTTTCATTAGGCAATGGCATTACACCACAGTGCTATATTTAAGACCTTCATGCAGGCCTTGGTCCTTTTCCTGGCCTGTGAGATGGACATTATCGAGGTGTGGGGACTACAGCATCACAGAGGGTAGGTAATAATACTGTCCACTGTCTGGATTTATGTGGCATGTCCACGGTTCTGCATGCTATGTTTGGCCAATGTGAACAGACATTCTGATTATGTGGCAGTTTACTGTTTTACAATGTTGGTTGAGGTCAATAAGGGGACAGACACATGTGAGTGCCATATGTCATCTGCATCAGGATATGCATACTGCTGCAGTAGGTGCTGGTCTATCAGCTGTGTATGCTTGTAGGGGAAGATTGTGAGTGATGCATGTCCCTGTCACTTGACCATTCCCACCACCCCCACCCCTTTATGTATGGGTGTTGTGTGGATCCCTGGCCTAGGTGGTTTTGAGGTATGGTAGGTCTGTAGCAGGTAGCTGAACATACTGCCGCATATGTTGCAGGCTGCAGCTGCTGCATTCTGCCCAGGAGTCATACTGGGGATTGTGAACACTTTGGGGGGACAGCAAGCTGGATATGTCAGTGAGGGAATGTTGTCAGCTCTGTTGTCACAGCATAGCCAGGGTGAGGGTACCCATAACAGTCCAGGTAAGTCATGTGCCTCAGGTACATATGCTACATAATAATGCCATCCAGAGAGTGGTAGGTGACATTTAGGACACCTGTACATATTTGTGAAGTGTGCCCCAACATACAGGCCTTTGACGTGCAAATGTAAGTGGCAGTGACAGCAGTAGCAGCAAGTAACCAGTTCCGCTTAACATTGCATAGCTCAGTCATTTATTTGTTGTTTTGACAAGCATGTACTTGACATGCAACAGACAGGAATGGAAGCCAGGACTGTGGGTGGCAAAATGTAAGGCATGCTAGGAATGTAACAGATTGAGCTACTGAATCAATACTATAGCAGGTGTATATGCAAGACATATGTTCATGCATACAGTGTGTTACACAGGGTTCGCATAAATGTGTGTTCGGATGAGTACGATGCGTGACACTGAACTGTCTGTCATGATTCTCTAATGTTAATCTGTACTAACGTACCAGTACTTCAGCACACAGAAAAGGTTTAGTGAGAACTGTGCCAAAAGTAGGTGGCACAACAGTGGACATTCTGTAGCAGTCTGTGCAGTTGTCAGTTCTACCTGACATTCTGGGCCGCACGTATTGTGTGCTGGTTTGGTGTCTGCATCACAGTCCCTAGTATGCTGTAATTTTTCCCATTACATGTAGAAACAGTGTGTCTTTAGAAATAAGGATATATTTATGGAAACACCTGTTCTATTTCAAAGTTGAGTTGCCTAGTGTGTTGCTGTAGATGCCAGGGTCCTGGTTTTGAGACTTAACAGGAGTGATTTTTTGCTGATGTGCATTAATTGCAATCAGGATATGTTTATGGAAGCACCTGTTACTCTGCACAGCTGACTGGCATAGTGGGCTAATGCACTCTGCTGTAGTTGCCAAGGTCCTGGGTATGAGACTTAGCTGGGGTGAGTTTTTGCTAATGTGCATTAATTGCAATCATGATACGTTTATGGAAGCACCTGTTAATCTACACAGCCAACTGGCTTAGTGAGCTAATGCACTATGCCATATTTAACAAGGTCCTAGGTTTGAGGCTTGGGAGGGGTGATTGTTTTGCTGATGTACATGGCAATATCAGAAACACAATAGGTGGCTAAAGCAGTTTTAAGTGGGTTTGTGTGGGTTTGCGTGATGAGCAGCAGAGGGGTGTGCCACTTAGCTCTGCTTAAACAGGTGCTAATTTTAAAAAAGAAAGGAAAAGGAGGTGATAGGAAAGTGGTGAAATAGGGTAAGAGGGGGAAAAACATGTTGAAAAGCTGGTAGGGATGTGCAGGACGGGTATAGGAAATGACCATAGCTCTCCATTTCATATACAGCAACAGCTGTGCATTTTTACAGATTTTGTACATGAAATTGGACCCTCAAACCTCAGGGGGAGGGGAGAGGACAACAGAAATGTGTTGTGAAGCCAATTGGACCAAATTAGTTGTGTCCAGGGGACAAATGTGCAAAATGGACAGCTATGTATGGGGAGATTTTTTTTTGTGGAAAAGATGCCCATTTTTTTTTAAGATGAGAGTGAAATGTAGGGGAAGGAATATAGGTACATGTGGGTAGGTAAGTTGGGTAGGAGAAGTAGACAGAGGAGCAGTGTATGACACATGGGGGGTAAACACCTTGGACAGGGAGGGTGTTTTGGAATCAGAGACAAATGTGCCCCAGACATCAGCAGTGGGACTAAGCCCCCCACCCATGGGCAGTCACCATTGCTCTTTCATGGTCCCTAAGGTGGCTGTGCTGGGGGCTGGGAGCTGAGCCCAAACTCCCCTCCAGGTTGGCCAATCTGCCCTCAATCTGGCGCAGTCGATTGTCCAAATCATGCTGAACAATCCTGTATACCATCCCTGGTAGTTGTTGTCAGGTGGCCTCTCTCTGTCTCCCCACCTGTTCCCAGAGGGGGAAGGGCCCCATCCCATGAGGAAGTTCCACCCATAGGTGGTGCAATGCCAGCGGACGGGGTAGCTCCAGGTTGGGTCCCAGACATGCTGGGACCTGGTGGCATGGCCGGTTAAGGTGGGATAGGTGGATCTGCGGGAACCGGCTTACCCAGTTGAGCTATGGTGTTGAGGTTTTTTAAATTGTATAAGTTAGTAATGAAGAGAACATGTGGTTAGTTGTAACAGCATGCAGAATAAATCACATTACCCAGTAACATAACATGCCATAGCACATAGAACACAACAATAATTGGGATAACAGTCAGTATTGTAACAGCATGCCATAACAGTTATGGCATAAGGCCAACAACATAGGTAATGTTGAACAACAAGGTATGTTAGTATGTAACCATTGTAATACATAGCAATAATGAAACACACGGCCCAACATAATGTTTTGTGAACAACATATGTCAAAAAGGAACCATACCTGATGGATAAGAATAATAAATTATGATGCAAATAAGGGGTGGGTGGAGAGAGAAAATCATGCCATTACTACCGGTACAGGCTATATTGTTTGCAACAGAGCACTTTGATACTGTACAGGTCTGCTCTTACTTTATGTATACAAGTGCCCTATAACTTCTGTAGCACCTACATACCTCTCAAGCTATCAGCATGAGACAGTATAGGCCAAGCTGTAACACCAACAGGTACATAACTACAAGGACTATGACATGTCAGGGGAACATATGTGACTACCAAGGAGTACTGTGGACTGAAGTAGTGTGACTGTGCTACTGAGATAAATCAAGTGGCTGTTAAATCTGTGTCCCTGGGATTTGGCAACAGTGATCACATTCCATGACAGCGTAACACTTGAGAAACATGTATCATGCACAGTACGAACAGTTTATGCTACTCATGTCATTCTGGACAGGCATGAGTTTAGACTGTCAGCAGACATTCACAGACACACTGGGCATGCAGCTGTACCAGGATTAAACATTTTTATTTGTTTCCATAACTTCTATTAGTATTTAACTTGTTGACTTTTCATTTACTGCAGTCCTATCAACCTTGCTGAGCATTGCTGTTAACACTCTGGTACATCTGGACACACAAATTAGTAACCCATTTGAACAACTACTACAGCAATTTATTTATCTGTAATTCATGTGGGGAGAAAATCTGTTAACAATACATAACAGTTTCTATGAATATTTGGTAGTACTTGTCCCAGGATTTAAACCCCAGTCTGTGTGTGACAAAATGTTTATCATACCTAACTTTTATCACACTGAGCTACTGAGCCATTGCTGGATATCAAATGACTAATATATGCCTAGAGCTCACCTGGTAACAAAGTCTGACCTGGTAGTATAGGTAGAGTGTCATACAAGACTGCAGTGACAACTGAACACACATATATGAGATTCATGCATAACAGAGATAGTAGGTGAAGTGCGTAATAATAGTTGGAATGTAGGTGCACACATTTAACTGTAGTGGATGGTAATATGTGTGATCTGTACAGACCATATTGGAGTGCTAGGTTGCCTACCTGATCCATATACAGTTGTAGGTGGTATATTTGCAGTCTACAGCTATTACAGTTTCAAACTTGCCTCCAGCAGCATAACTATGTTCAGGAATGCATAAAGCTTAAATGCGATGGTTAACACAAGACAATCTTGAGAGAAACACACAATAATAACTTAGCATTACTGTTCTAGGTTCAGACCTTAGTGTAGAATAAATTTCATAATGCATTATATTATGTAGTACAGCTCCACATCTACACTTTAGCAAAACAGTTCCTTTTTTGCCCAACCTCCAGTCACTTCATGGTATTATTGCCGTGTTTACTTTGCAGCACTTGTAATACTCGATTTCTTAATCAACAGCTCAAAATACACACAACATTTGGCACAACACAGCTTTATTAGGGGTGACATGAAACATTGATTGGTATACATCTAACATTATTTATTGTTGAACACCTTAGATAATGCAGGTATTGAAAGACAGCTATTATTCCACAATGTGTCCAGTACTAGCTTTATTTCATTAACAATTATGAATGCAGTTGATTTATTCCTGTCACATTATGAAAGCAGTTGTACTTTGTTACCAGAACATTATTATTAATACAGTATAAACGTGTTATTCCTTAACATTATTAATACAGTAGTAACCTTCTTTCCTTAATATGACCAGGTTTCATGCTTTCATCTATATTGAACTGTACCTGGAGTTACTCACTTATATCAATCCAAGTCTATGAATACATTCATTGCAGTACACTCAAAACAGATTACACCTACTGGCAGTTACTACTATACTCTTTCTGAATTATATTACTATATATTGCAGGATACATCTGCATTCACCGCACTCTTGGTGCAAACTGGCCAGGCACCCTGCATGGGCCTCCAGGTTGCAAGATCTCCCATCTGCAGCTCTGGAGAAAGAAACACACCATTATGCATACCTGTCTATCAGATATTCATACTAGAATTTGTTAAAACAATGCTTACTATACTTACAAAGTTGTGGGGCATTGTCAGCCCGAGTTTCTTGGATCCATGTGGCCAAGAGATCCCCCTTCCTATGCTTCATGTCATTATAATGATGATGCACCTGCTCGCCTGTGTGGGAAATGCCAGTTGCACTGGTGAGGTCATGTGCCAGCCAGTCCCAGGCCTCTGATTTGTACTTTGACCCCTGGTACTGGCCCTGCAGCAGCTGGATGTCTTGTTTTTTTACAAGGAGTCCAACCATGACCCTGGACTCCAAAATGTCCCGCTGCTGCACCCAAAGCATGCACCCTCTCCATTTCTTGCCATAGTCTCCACCAAGATGAAACTCCAATAGATTCCGGTTTTATTCCTGCCTGCTGTACTTAAATAAGGTTGTTTTCCTGCCCTTTGTTGCCATTGGTCCATGCTTTAAAAATGCTCAGCTTTGCTTAGCACCATGCAAACCCGCTAAGCTTAGCTGAGCAGTGCTTAAACTGGCAATGCTTAGAAATGCTTAGCAGTGCACAAACCAGCTTAGCTGAGCTGAGGACTGTTTAAACAGGCATTGCTTAACAGTGCCCAAACCAGCTAAGCAAAGCTGCACATTGCTAAGTACTGTTAAAACAGGTCATGTTTAAGCCCTGTTTGGCTTAGCTTAGCAGTGTTAAGCAGAGTTTAGCTAAGGGAAAACCAGATTTAAAAAAAGTATTGCAATTAATTCTTCATTACTGATACTTTATTATTATGTGTATATATTTTGCTTTATCTCCTAACCTTATGTATTTTAATTACTTTATCTTGGAGTGTGAATTTAATGTATTGTACACTTGTGTGTAACTGGAATGTTTCTCATCAGGTCTCCACTGAAAATGGGCTTCTGGCCCAGCTGGACTAACCCAGTTAACAAATGTCAATATGTACAGAATTAAAAAATATAAATTGTTATAACACTTTGCTATTAGATGTAAAAGCTGACTGGCCTGTCTGTGTACTCAAATGGTGTACCTACCGCACCTAAGGCCGTGACTCTAACTATTCAGCTACTGTGGATATGATGGATGCAGCTATATATTTCTAAAAAGCTCCCAGTTATGTTTAAGCACTGCTGAGCACCATGCCATGCCGTGCAAGCCCACTCGGCTATGCTTAAACGTGACCTTTTCTATGAAAATTAGAAGTATCCAGTTTCTATTTTTAGATGTCTGGCACGTGTCCATTGCTAAGTGCCATACCACACCATGCAAACACCAAATGAAAAAAATAAAATATTTAACTTTTATACTGAAAGTGCAGGGGGTGTGTTACTCATCTCTGGACACTGTAACACACCCCTTACACTGATCCAATAACTGTGTTACACAGCTTTCCCTCAGTAGAGTGCCTTTATTAATATGCAAGGCACGCTGCTGAGGGGGAGTGTATACTCCATGTAGGCCTTACACTATTCTTGCATGGAGTTTATTAAATCCTCACCTATATCTTTCAGATCTATCTTTTTCTTCTGAGGTGTTCTACAATCAGTATGCAGATGATTTGAAATTAGGTAAACTGATTACATGTGTTACAGATAGGGCATGTATGCAAAATAACTTGACTAATTTGTCCATTAGGACACAGGAGAAAATATGCTGAAAGATACATCAAAAATTAAGCATATGAGATTTGGGATACATAAATTGAAAGGTGAATATTTAATACAGCACACAGTGATTGAAACTATAGATTCATTCAATGACTTGGGTATATGGATAGATCCAGCTCTGAGTTTTTGTGATCTTATTAACAAATTGTTTAATTGTAGTTATCAAGCTATAAGTTGTATAAAAAGATTTATAAAGTCTAGGAAATCAGAAATGATTAAGTCATTGTCTGTTAGTTACATTAGACCCAGACTTGAGTATGGAATAACAATATGGAAATCTTATAAGAAAACAAGCATGAGTAAACTGGAAAGAGTACAGCAGAAGGGCATCCATAGATGTGAAATTTTAAGTTATTATGAAAGACTAAAATATCTGAACTTGCACAGTGTCTCTTACAGATATCTAAGAGGAGATCTTATTCAGGTATATAAGGCGTTTAGAGACAACTACCTCTGGGAATGTTTGGGGTTATCAAAAAGTAGTAAAGAATCATCATACAACTGATGTAGAAAATTCTATAGGAATGAGAAGTGTACTAATTGGTTTTCTGAGAGAGCAGCTGATACATGGAATAGGCTACCAAATTATATTAAAGCAAGCCCTAGTTTAGATATTTTTAAGAACATCTTGGACACTTAGCATGGGGACAACTGTTCTGGTGTATTGGCAGAGTAATAGGACATTAATGCCCATGCTTGAATTATTTGTATGTACATGTGTATGTATACCCCAGCTGCTGTGTCATCACAGGTAAACCACCATTGACTTGGTGTTATATAGCCTCACCCCATTCCAGTTAGATTAACCTATACACAACTTTCCTGCATCCTCTCCTGCTTTGACGTTACCGGACACCATTGCTGATTTTTGAAAAGCTAGGAATAGTAAAAAATAATTCACTGTGTAAAACATAAACTGAATATGTACAGAATCATTCTCATGGTCACACAGATAACTCTGAGACTGTACAGAACCACATCAATGAAATCTTGTATTGCTGTGTTGATGTATTTATGGACTTTGAAAGCTTGCCATCACTGTGTTGGTTTATTCATGGGCTTAAAAGCTGACAATAAACCAGTAAAACATTCTTCCAGAAAACCACCTCTAGCTCTCACAAGCAAAGTAAAACAGGAGTCTAAGACAAGGTGAGCCTATGTGATGTAAACAGCAAAGCAACTATTGCAGTGAAAGGCAAGAGTTGCAGGTTTTGATTTGCATGTCCTCAATACAGTACTTGGAGATACAAAATGTTCTGATACATAAAACTAGATCAGCAAATGTCCATACTATGTACATTTACTGCACAATTAGGAAGGTACAGGTTTCTTAGACCTCTGTTTGGAATTTTGTCAGCAATAGATTTATTTATTTTATTTATTTATTTTACATTTGTTGACCAGGAGTAATCTGATTGAGCTACAAAAGTAGCCCTTTTTCAGTGGAGGCCCAGGGAGAAAAGCTCCAGAAAAATTATACAACAGACGTAAAATATTTACAGAAGAAATTATAATTGTTATTGGTATTTGCAACATTATACAAGTAATTGTAAAAATGCAGGTAATAAGAGAAAAATAGACATATTCATATTATCATAGACATGTTCATTCAGCCATAGAGTATTAGTTCGATATAAATATAAATATTCATAACGTACAGGAAATGAAGAAGAGTGGAGGTATTATAGGAGTTAGGCTGAGGGGCATGTGAAAGTAGGAATAAAGCTGAGGTGACAGGAAAATAAAAGATAGACCAAGACTGGTAGGCAAGGTCAAGGAGGATAAAAGTATTCCAGCAGAAGTGAGTGGAAGTTAAAGTTAGGGGAGGTGGTCAATTTGTGAGCAGTTTGTGTATAAGGGGACAGTTTAAGGGGGATGTATACAGGGGCAGGACCAGAGTATTTTTATGTGTTTAATAATTACACACAGTATTTAGTGCTTTCATCTCATATCAAGTGAGACTTCATCAGAATACATTCATACAAAAGCCAAAAGAATTTAAATAACCTTGTCAGTTAAAAATGCAGGTCACATGACAACAGTAATCAATATTTAAAGACACCATTACAAAAATCACATTTCTTCCTAAAAATATTACCTTTCTTTTATTAAAAAATAATACTATCATATAATATATATAGCTCATAATATTACTAGCATAAATATATATCCCACTAAATATACTCTGATATAAAATACATTATATTTGACTAGCCCTTTCATGTAGTAAGGGTGCAATGGATATAAAATCATTTAAGCCTGGTGGAAACATAGCAGCCAACTTGTACTGCTATTCAGTTTCCTTCTTCTTCAGCCTATTTTTCCAGTAACCCCATCTTGGTTGTATTTTAACTATTTCTAGAATACCAGACATGAATTTATCAAAATTTTGGCAAACTTGAACATGTCTATATAGAGCATTATAAACTTTTGATATCATTTAGATGCTCATATATCCTGTTCTTCAAATGATGTTCTGTTTTGCCTACATAAAAATGTTGGCATGATGAACATATTGCCAAATATAGTATTCTACTTGTCAAACCATTCCCATTCTGGAATAGCACCTGACTACGCAGTTTATTATTCAGGGAAATTATTTTTTCTTTATTAATATATGGACATTGACTACACATTCTACAAGGGTGTGTACCTACAGATGTCATATCTATAGGATCTACCTTATTCTGAAATAACTGTTTAAAAAGTCCTGTACTATTTACAAATCTTGGTGTACTACACACTCTAGAATGTCATGGTTTTATCCTAAAGATATTACAAATAGCTCTAAATGCTCCCTTAATTATATTATATATTGTAGCACACAAGCCTTTTCATATGTAACCTCCTTTTTATGACCAGAGCTCATAGCCTTACTAGTGACCAATCCTTCACCCAATAATGGTTTATATACAACACCCCACTTTGCACAGACCTTATCCAAAACTTATTTTATTAGGGCTTGGGGGTACCCTCTTTCCTGCAACATGTATGATATTTTATCAAACTCTACTTTCACATCTTCCAGGTGTGAAGTCATACGGGCTATTCTAACAACTTGCCCTTTAATGATACTTTTTTGTGCTAATGGATGATTACTTTGAAAGTGCAAATATCCATTACAAAAAGTATCCTTCCTATAAATCACTGATTTAAATCCACTTTTGCCATGAGAAATATATGTATCCAAATAATTAATTCCTTTTCTATTATAATTATAAGTAAATTCAATTAAATCTGTGGTTTGGTTCATATATGCCACAAACTTCTCTATTTATTCCTCTGGCCCATCCCACAGGATAAAAATATAATCCAAAAATCTTGTATAACTTTTTATCCTATGCAAGAAAGGGCCATCTGTTACATAATTGGTCTCCCATCCCAGGAGAAACAGGTTTGCATATAAGGGGGCACACTCCGCCCCCATAGCTACACCCCTGATTTGTTGGTAATATTCTCCTTTGAAATAAAGGAAATTATTTTCAAGTATTAAATTCATAATCTCACTTACAAGAGTAACTTGTTCATGTGTAAGAGCTGAAAAACCAAGCAATGTTTCCTCGAATAAAGTACTTCCCTCCTCTTTAGGTATAACAGTGAAGAGGTATTTTATATCAGCTGTTAAAAACTTAAATCCTTGTTCCATAATTCTTGTTTCAAAAGCCCCAAGAACTTCTATGAATCATTCACGAGATGTTTTACTTTACCCATAATATGTTGCACTGAAGTATCCACAAATACTGCCAGTGGGTGGGTTTTTGAACCACTGGCTGCTACTATAGGTATGAAAGGTGGAATTAATGCATTTTTATGGATCTTGGGAATCCCCAAAAAAAATTAGAATAACTAGATCTTTTTTATGTAAAAAATTATATAACTCGCGGTGTATTCTCTTATCCATTAAATATTCCTCCAAATATGAATCTATACATGTATATGATGTATTTATCTGATTTTTGGACACACTTACATAAGTGGATGCATCAAATAAAAGAGTTTGCATTACATTGGAGTAGTCCCTTGATCTATATAAGACTATACCCCCATCCTTATCTGGGGTCATTATGCGAAGAGATTTATCTTTCCTTAAATCTAATAATAAATCATGTGCTTATTTCATAAGATTCCAAGGAATATCCCTTTTATTCGCATGTATATCATATATATATCTTCCAGTACCAGTTTTTCATAAGTATCCAACAATGGGTGTAGTGGAAGATTATATACACGCTTTTACTTACACATTACACTACTAACACTATCTGTTCTTAATAAATTTTCCATGGGTGTTGATGTCAAAACATCATCTTGTTCAGTGAAAAGAATATTAAGGTTGAGTTTCCTAACATAAAGTTTCAACGCAAAAATGCTATCCAATAAATGACCTTTCCTTTCTGGGAGAGATCTCACCCTTTTAGACAAAAGGCTAAAATACTCTTCAGTAATAACTCTGTCTGTATAATTGTAGATAGTAGACCCTTCCCTTCTATACTGTCTCATGCAGTTCATCTGAACCTATTAATTGTTCCCCTCCCCCGGTATTTGTTTTTCCTCTGGGGTTGGGGGTAATAGGACCTGTTATATTCTCCCTTGTCTGTGTATCTGTGTGCTAGTCTTTCTGAGCAGCTCACCCCTTGAAAATCCTGCTGTGATTCCATTCTATCCACGTTGTCCCTGTTATTTCTCACTACTTCACTGTAGCTAGCCACCTTACCATTACCATTGCTATACATCTCATTACTGTTCATAAAAAGGTTTTCTGTGGGATATACTTGCTTATTCCTATATTGTTTTATATCTCTTTCTAACTTCCTTTGTTTTTTATAAAAAATATTATTGCTTCTTCTTTCTACTTTATCTAAAAATTTAAAATACAACTCTTTGTATTGTAAAAATAATGAATCTTCCCTTATTTTAACATCCAACAAATCAACTTCTTTTTTTATGTCTATCTTCTGTTTTTCATACTATGACAGTGTTTTTCTTATTAAATTCATGCCCATGTTATCAAATAACATTGTAAAATCATCCACAATGCTTCCATCGTATATTATACCAAAAGGAAATTTAAACAAATGTAAACCTTGTGGTACCACATTGAGTTTTATACATTGTTTAACATAAGCAATGTCCACTTCTGTAGACTTTAATTTAAATAATTTTTTTCTCAAAGAAATATATCAGGTCCTTCAAGGAATGAAAACTGCCATTTTCATTAGCTTTGGTACTTCTCAATTGTTCATGTGTTTGTTCATGTGAAGAGAAGTTTATGGCATATATGAACCAAACCACAGATTTCCTTGAATGTACTTATAATTATAATAGAAAATTAATTCATTATTTGGATGCATATATTTCTCATGGCAAAAGTGGATTTAAATCAGTGATTTATAGGAAGGATACTTTTTGTAATGGATATCTGCATTTTCAAAGTAATCGTCCATTAGCACAAAAAAGAAGTATCATTAAAGGGCAAGCTGTTAGAATAGCCTGTATGACTTCACACCTGGAAGATGTGAAAGCAGAGTTTGATAAAATATCACACATGTTCCAGGAAAGAGGGTACCCTCAGGCCCTAATAAAAGAAGTTTTAGATGAGGTCTATGCAAAGTGGAGTATTATATATAAACCATTATTGGGTCATGAAAAGGCTTGTGTGCTACAATATAATCATCTTTTAGATGAAATTAAGGGAGCATTTAGAGATAATTAGAATATCTTTAGGATAAACCATGACATTCTAAACAGAGTGGGTAGTACACCAAGATTTGTAAACAGTACAGAACCTAATTTTAAACAGTTATTTCAGAATAAGGTAGATCCTATAGATATGACATATGTAGGTACACACCCTTGTGGAATGTGTAGTCAATGCCCATATATTAATAAAGAAAAAATAATTTCCCTGAATAATAAACTGTGTAGTCAGGTGCTATTCCAGAAAGGGAATTGTTTGGCAAGTAGAATAGTACATTTGGCAATATGTTCATCATGCCAACATTTTTATGTACGCAAAACAGAATGTCATTTGAAGAACAGGATATATGAGGATCTAAATGATATAAAAAATAAAAAAGTTTATAATGCTCTATATAGACATGTTCAAGTATGCCAAAATGTTGATAAATTCATGTTTGGTATTCTAGAAATAGTTAAAATACAACCAAGAGGGGGTGACTGAAAAAAATAGGCTGACAAAGAAGGAAACTGGATGGCAGTATAAGTTGGTTGCTGTTTCCACCAGGGTTTAATGATTTTATATCCATTGCACCCTTACTACATTAAAGGGCTAGTCAAATATAATGTATTTTATATCAGAGTATATTTAGTGGGATATAAATTTTTGCTGGTATTATTATGATGTATACATATTATATGATAATATTATTTTTAGTAAAAGAAAGGTAATAATTTTAGGAAGAAATGTGATTTTTGTAACGGTGTCTTTAAATATTGATTACTGTTATCATGCGACCTGCATTTTTAACTGACAAGGTTATTTAAATGCTTTTGGCTTTTGTATGAATGCATTCTAATGAAGTCTCACTTGATATGAAATGAAAACCCTAAATACTGTTTGTAATTATTAAATATTTAATTCACAGCTGGTGGTGTGCTGTTTTGGAACCAACTACTTTTTATTATTTTTACAAGTTTAACAGTGTTGTGAATTTTATATTTTTGTGTTCTTTTATGGCTGATTTAAATTGTTTGGGTTGAGTTATTAGTCTAATTTGAAGTGGAAGGTAAAGGTTGCTACCCATTTTAGACCTAGGTTGTGGATAAGTAGTAAGTCTTGGTCAGAGCTTCGGAGTGATCTAGTGGGAGTATAGTGGGATATACAGGAGGATAGGCTAGGGCAGTAAAAGGATGATATAATATAGAATGTATAATCTGAAACTGAGAGAGAAGAAGCAGATTGGGTAGTTCAAGCCAGCTTAGGTGTTTAAGTGAGACACAGTAATGAGTTTTATATGTATGTTGGGCAAAGAATCTGGTGATCTTGTTATAGGTTGAGTTTAAGTTTTGCAAGGAGTTTGGTATTAAGGTTAGTGAGTATTTGTGAACCATACAGAAGACTGGGTAGTAAATAGGTATGAGATAGGGTTACTTTAGCTTTATTGGTAAGAAACTTTCTGTTTATGTAAAGAAGGCCTAATTTTTGATGGGTCTTCCTGATGCAGTTATTAATGTGCAAGTCAAATTTAAATTGATCATCTATAGTGACACATAAGAGTTCAGTACTGGTTTCAGCTGCTATTGGAGTTTTGAGAGACATTATAGCAAAAGTAGATTTGAGATGGGTAAGAGTTTTTGGGAGAAAGAAAAGGAGTTTGTTTTTTTTAGGGTTAAGGTTTAGTTGGTTACTGGAGAGCCAGGATTCAACTGATGTAAAAGCAGCTTGAGTTTGGGAGATGAGGGCAGAGGGGGGCCAGTGATATTAATTACATATTGTATAAGAGATGACTGAGAGCAGGAAGTATAGAGTAGATTAGTAAAAATATTAAACAGCAGTGGACCCAAGATGGAACCTTGGGGTACCCCCATTTTTATGGGGAGGGAGGGAGAGAGTGCAGAGTGCCACTTCACTGACTGAGATTGATCAGTGAGGTAGCTGGAAAACCAAGTGATAGTAGCAGGAGAGAAGTTAAGATTAGTTAGTTTAGTCAAAAGTAGAGAGTGAGAAACAGTATCAAAGGCTTTAGAAAGGTCTAGGAATAGACAGGAGACAAGTTTGTTGTTATCACGAGCCAGGGATATAGTATTAGTAAAGGAGATCAGGGCAGTAGTTGTACTGTGTTTAGGGTGGAAACCATGTTGAGTAGAGGTTAGTAGATCTGCTTGTATTAAATATTGTAGTGTCTGCTGTGTATGCATGTTTCAAATATTTTTGAGAGAGGTGACAGGATGGCTATAGGTCTAAAGTTGGAGATGTCATGGGAATGTCCACCTTTATGGATAGGTAGTGTGTAGAATTCTTTCCAGATAGATGGAAATTTAGACTCAGTGATAAGAGTGGTTTATCAACATAGTTACAGGAAAGGCTAGTGTATGAGCTGCTAGCTGGAGAAAAAAGGAAGGAATATTATCAGCTGAGGTTGAGCATGGTTTTAATTTAGAGAGCAGAGATTTGATACAAGTAGTAGATACAGGAGGGAAAGAAAATGGTTTAGAGAAGTTGGAACATGAGGATATGACAGAGTGGTTGTTGTCTTTAGCTAGAGGAGGATTTGTGTTAACCATCTTTATAACAGATTCAATAAAGAAGGTATTAAAGATAGTGGCAGTGTCTTCAGGTGTCCTATTTGGGTGAGGATTGGGAGAGGAAGGGTTCCCGGGATGCAATATTTGATTGATTAAATTCCAGAATTTTTTGGGATTAGATCTTAGAGCTGTGGGAGGGTTGAAGTAAAAGTCCCTTTTATCCTTAGCTATGCGTGTTTTAGTGTAGTTTCTAAGTTCTCTGTACTTTTGCCAGTCAGAGGGGGTTTTATATTTTGTCCAGATTTTCCACAGCCTGTCCCTGTTTCTCATAAGGGTGTAGGTAGTCATGGAGAGCCATGGGGATATCTTAGATTTTATTCTAACAGTATGAAGAGGTGCAAGAAAGTTTAGTATATCAGGAAAGATAGTGTTAAAAGATGGGATTGCTTCATCCAGAGGGAGCTCTTTAAGGTGGGTCCAGTTAATTCTGGAGAGAAGGGAGTTAAAGGTATCAGGGGGGAAGTTGGATAGTTTTTAACAAGTAATATATCTATGAGGTCTGATAATTTCAGGAGCGAATCTAGTAGCTTTTATAGGGGAGTGGTCACTGAGGGTATTAGGTAAGGTTTCAGAGTTATGATATAAGGTGGGATCTGAGACAAGTATCCAGTCAAGTAGAGTGCTTAGAATTTGTGGGTTGTTGTGGTGTGTAGGTCTTGATATTAGTTGTGTAAAGCCATGTAAGTTAATATAAGAGGTAGAGTGTTACAGTGGGCTGCTGCTTGTATAATTAAAGGCTTGATAGGTGTTGTAAGCATAACCCATGATCCTTTCTTGTTTTATTAGAAACAAGAACCACATCATAAAAGACTACATCAATTGTCAAATACATTATGGCAGCATAATTTTGTAGTTAAACAGAAGTCAATGTAAAATCAGGTTCACAAGTCTGAAATACATAGATTATATCATAATGCTTGGGGGCTTAAAGGCTGTGTTAGAAAATGTTTTAGTAGATGTGCAAATAACCAGGATAAAAGGCAATAAAGCATTACAAAGTTTTGTAGAAATTATGAATTATCTTGCAAAGTGTGTACCTAATGAGTTTGAAATAACTATACATCTATGAAAATTGTTAGAGTGAAAGGCAGACTGAGAATGGAACTGAGATTAAGACTCAAGTTTTGAAATTCAAGGGTATGGGAAAAGATGGTAAAAATGAGCTAGGGACAGTATTTGGAAAGACATGATATATAATAGGTCTATTTTTCTTTGGCATCTTCTTAGATTCATATGTACTTTTTATAGATGTTCATAGGTTCATAGGTTGGTACTAGGCTATCAGCCCTAGGGCCTATGCAAGCCTAGCCATAACAATTCCCTGGATATTTCTTCCCACAATATTTAATTCTCTGGGCCCCTGTCTAGCAGGGCGACTTACATGATCCCCGGGGTGAATTTCATATCTCCCATCCAATCATCAAGGTTCCTTTTGAAGAGGCCCAATGAGGTGCTCTGCTTGACATGTATGGGCAGTCTATTCCAGAGTATGGGGAGTCTCTGGGTCAGGAACCTATCCCTCCAGCATGTTTTGTTCATTGTGATGACAAGGTTTAGATCCCTGGAGTGTGTGGCTCTGAGGGATTGGGATTTCTTTAAGTGGAGCATGTCCAACAGCTCAGGGTTTGACATGGCCTTGTATGTTAAGCAGAGATCTCCTCTGAGTAGACGATATGCCACATAGTATAGCTGGAGTTTTTTTAGACGGTCAGCATATGCATCTGCTTTAGGCCTGTGATTCTTTTAGTGAGGTATTTCTGTGGCCTTTCCAGCTGTTGCAGATGTCTTGTGAGGTACATACCAAATAGGGCATTATACTCTATAATGGGTCTAAAGAGGGATGAGCACAGTGGGACAATGACCTCCTTTTTTCTGGATGAAAAGCCCTTAGTGACGAGGTGTGCTACATAGAAGGATTTCCTGACTGTTGTGGTGATGTGGTTATCGAAAGTGAGACCACTGTCCACCTGTGTCCCTAAGTCTCTCATCAAACTTTCGATGTTTAGTGTCCTGCCCCCTATGTGGTAATTCATGGGTACATGTTTTTTTCCAAAGGGGATAACTATACATTTCTTGGCATTAAGCTTGAGCCCATGGCTCTGGCACCAGGCATCTGTTTCTGTAAGGCCCTTTTGTAGACTATCCACATCATTTGGGGATTCAGTAATGGCTCCCAGTTTGCAGTCATCTGCAAACTTTGTTAGCCAGAGTTCCTTAGTGTTGGCCTGTACTTCAGAGAAGTAGATGCCAAACAAGAGTGGTCCCAGGACTGAACCCTGAGGTACTCCACTTGTCACTTGTCTGGAGCTGGATTTGGAGTTGGCTACTTTTACAGTCTGGGTTCTGTCAGTAAGCCAGTTGGCAACCCATCGAGTGACGTAGGGATTTATGCCCAGCTTAGTAAGTTTATCTATGATTCCAGAGTGGGGGATGGTGAAAAAGGCCTTGGCAAGGTCCAGATAGGCTGTGTGGACCGCCATACCATTGTCCACAGCTCTGGAGACTGATTTGAAGAAGTCAATTATTATTTATTTATTATTTTATTTATTTATTTCAGTTTGATTACCGGGGAGGTCCACTGGGCTTGGGGGCCCGTTTTCAGTGGAGGCCCGGGGAGAAAAGCTCCACATTAACAATGATTTTAATTACAAAAAAGAGTTCAGACATGGATAACATTACAATTAACAGTTTTGTACAAAAATAGACTACAATACCAATATCAGCTGGCTCAATGCAAAAAGTATTAACAATTTCAGTTATGTTTAGTGGGAAAAAGATTGCCATATGTATAGAAAGCAAAGAAAAGGTAAAGAAGAAAAATTAAAACATTAAAAACTTTAAATGTTTAGAATCTTAATGCAATTAGTATTTTAGCTGAGGAGAGGAAGGTAAGGAGGTTTGCCTGGGTAGCTTAAGCAAAACAGGAAAAAAATGCTTTAGTAGCTACTACATTTAGAACTGTAAGTGGGCTTAGAGGAGGATAAGGAAGGTATAGAGGTTAGCCTGGAGAGAAAGGGGAGGATAATTGGACAGGTGTTGGTTGAAGGGTACAGTTGCATATCCTATTTAGATAAAGGTGAGAATAAAGTTGGGTTTTGAAGTTGGTTAGGTTGTTGCAGGTTCTTAGGGAGGTGGATAGTGTATTCCATTTTTTAGCAAGGGTGAAGGATAAGAGAATTTTGCCTGCTGGGCGCTTTGGTTTTTGTACTGTGATCTGGTTTTGGTGAGAAGATCTAAGGGATCTGAGGGGAGTATAGGGTTGAAGAATATTCGAAAGTGCAGGACAGTTAGTAGGATGGAACAGTAGTTTATGAGCTGTGGTGAGTTGGAGAAAGTTAAGATGATTTGGGAGTTCAAGCCAGTTTAGAGAGTGAAGGGAGGTGCAGTGATGTGAGGAGGATTTGGATTTAGTGACAAATTTAGAGATTTTATTGTAGCATTGTTCCAATTTGGAGGTAAGGGTAGAAGATAGGTTAGTGAGCAGAGGAGCGCCATATAGTAGAGATGGAAGGAGGAAAGTAGAAGCAATGGTTAGTCTAGTGGAAGGGGACAGAAAGTGGATGTTTCTATACAGTAGGCCAAGTTTTATGTGTGTTTTGTTGATGTTTAGTTGAATATGAGTATTGAATTTGAGCTGGTCATCTATTGTAACACCAAGAAGTTTAGTGGAGGTTACTATTTCAGTTGTGGAGTTGTTAAGGCTGGTTATTTGGAAAGAGTTTTTGTCAAGAGATGAGGATTTGGAGGGGGGGAGAAGAGCAGGATCTTGGTTTTGTTGGCATTTAGGGAGAGGTGGTTTTGGAACATCCAGTTTTCAGTGGTTGAAAATGCTGTTTGGGTTAGAGCTTGGAGCTCTGTTAGATAAGGGGCTTGGGAGATCAGAGTGGAATCATCAGCATATTGCACAATTGTGGTGTTGGGGATGGCTTTATGATAGTTATTAATAAAGATATTGAATAGTAATGGGCCAAGAATGGAACCTTGGGGTACTCCAGTAGGGGTAGGAATGAAGGAAGGTAGACGTAGCTTGGCCCCACTTCACAGCTTGGGACCTGTTTGAAAGGTAGCTGGAGAACCAGCAAAGAGCTTTTTGACTCAGGTTGAGGTCAGAGAGGTGGTTTAGAAGGAGGGAGTGGGAGATGGTGTCAAAGACTTTGGATAGGTCTAGTAGAACAGATGACACTAAATTACTGGAGTCACGTGCAGAGTTCACAGAATGAAGGAAGGAGAGAAGGGCAGTGTTGGTGCTATGTCCAGGGCGGAAGCCGTGCTGGTTTGGAGAGAGTAGTTGGTGTTCAGTAAGGAAAGGCATGAGCTGTAGGTGGATACATTTTTCTAGGATTTTGGATATAGGGGAGAGGATGGCAATGAGACAGAAATTGGAGATGTTACAATTTTTGCCTCCTTTGTGAAGTGGAAGAATAAAAGCAGAACGCCAGAGTTTGGGTACATAGGATTCGAGTAGAGACCTATTTATTAGGATGCTGATGGGAAATGCTATGGAGTCAGAAGCTATCTTTAGGAAGGAGGAAGGGATGTCATCGGGGGCATTGGAGCAAGGCTTTAGCTTATAGAGCAGTTTTTTTATTAGGTTGGTGGGTACTGGTTTGAGGTTGAAAATCTGTGGGGCTGAAAAGGGAGAGGAAGATAGATTTGGAGGGGAAGGGTTGCTGTTATTGAAAGTCTTGGTTAGTTCAGCGATAGAGGAGGTGAAGAAGGAATTGAATAGTGAGACAATTTCTGTGTCAGATTTGCTGGTTTCAGGACAGGGATTGTGTTTTGTACCTGGTATAAGGAGGGAGCTAATGGAGTTCCAGAACTTTTTGGGATTTCTTGTGTGGTTTTCCTGTAGTTTTCATGTAGTAGGATTTTTTATCTGTAATGACTAGTTTTTTGGCAAGATTTCTTAGTTGTTTAAACTTAAGGAACATTTCAGGTTGTTTGTGTTTAAGGTAGGCTTTCCAGGTTTTATCCCTTTGAAGCATAATCTTTTTAGTGTCATTGGTGAGCCAAGGGGTGGTTTTAGTTTTGATTCTTTTTTGTCTTATTGGGCTTGGGAGTTAAGGATAGTTAAGAATGTGGAGTTGAAATACTCAACAGCTTTGTCTAGAGGAAAAGTTTTTAGGGGGTTCCAGTTAGTTAGCTTCAGGGAGTTTGAGAAAGAAGTTTGATTAAAGTTAGTTAGGTTACTAACTAGGTTAGGTCTACTACTAAATTAGGTTAGGTCAATCAAATTCAGGAGACAAGATCGGCCCTTCACAAACTCAAACTGGATGGGGTCCAGTGTTTGAAGGTTGCCAATGTCTTTGTTTATAAGTTCCATGATAATGTGTTCCATGCCCTTGCAGATCAGGCTTGTCAGACTGATGGGACGGTAGTTCCTGGGATCCAAAGTGGATCCTCCCTTGTGGAACGGGATAACTTTAGCTGTGAGCCACTCAGTGGGCATGAAGCCTGAGGTGAGGCTATGATTAAACATGACACTTAGGTGAGGTGCCACTTCATTTTGTAGTTCATGTAGTACACAGCCTGGGATGTCATCTGGTCCCATGGATGCTGTATTCTTAGCTTTGGAGAGTGCGATTTCTACCTGTGTGGCTGTGATTATCAGAATTTGGCAATTTTTTGGTATTGAGATGGGCCCTTTAGGGGGTGAGAGGCGGGTGAAGTTAGCACTAAATCGATCTGCCAGGATATTGGCGATATTCTTGGGATCAATATATTTAATGCCATTCTGTTGTACCACAGAGCAGATCTGAGCATTGCCATTTAGATTCTTGACATAGTTATAGAATGCCTTGTGGTTGTCTTTGGAATCTTTGGCAATTTTATTTTCGTAACTAGCTTTTGAGGATTTTATGAGGGATCTCAGCTTCTTACTGAGCTGGTAAGGGAGTTTTTTGCATCCTGGGATTTTCCTATTTTCTGCAACAGTTTCTTCCTTCTGTTGTATAGTTTGTTTATGGCAGGGGACCACCAGATTGGCTTCCTTTTTTTGGAGGAGAGCGTCTTGGTTCTATTTGGGATGGCATGATTCATGCATGAGTGGATGTGCTCGTACAGTGCCTTAGTGTAGGACTCTGCAGTCGAACTTCCAGATCCCATCTGCGTGGGTGTTGTGAAGTTTGTCAATTCTGACTTCAGTAGCATGAAGTTGGCTTTGGAGAAGTTTTTTAAGCAGGTTTCCTTACTGGGGGGTGGGGGTGGGATGTCAAGGGTGATTTGCTTATGGTCTGACCTGACCAACGAGGGGGTGACCACTGCTGGGGAGCATCTATCTCCCATGTTGGTAATGACCAGGTCTAGGATATTAGAGCCCCTGGTGGGACAATGGATTAGTTGATCCAGGGCATTGGAATTTATGAATTCCAAGAACCATTGGGAAAAGGAGTTGGTACCCGAGTAGTTTTCCCAGTTAATGGCAGGGTAGTTAAAATCACCCAGTATTAGGGTGTTTGGTTGTATCTTAATATTTTCCAGTATGTTTAGAAAGGTGTAGTGAGAATCTTGGGGCATGGTGGGGGATCTGTAGCAAGCTACAATTTGGATTGCAGTCTTACCTAGTGTTAGTTGCACCTGGAGAATTTCGGATGCATTATGTTGGGCAACTAGCCTGGAGGTGTGAATATCCTTGGTGAATATGGACACTCCTCCACCTTTAGTGTTTCGGTCTTGGGTTTGTGGCTGAAAAGTGTGGTAAGAATTGTAGCCTGGTATTGCAGGGGTGCTCTCTGGAGCCTTGAACCAGGTCTCAGTTACTGCACAGATATTGATGTTCTCCATTTTTAGGAGTGCCTCGAGAGAGTGCATTTTGAGGTTTAGACTTCTAGCATTGAGTAGCATTACCTTCAGATTTTGCATGCTTGTATCTGTTACGGTGGTGGTTTTATCCTTTGAGCCTTGCCTAAAAAAGGCATTATAGGGGTGGTAAGAGCTTTAGCCAGTAACCTGAATCCCAGGGGTGACAGGTGCAGACCATCCCTGGCAAAACATTGTGGTTTGTCGATCATGTCTTCCCAGGCAGACAAATACTGGATCCCCTTTGAATGACACCAGAAGCTTAGCCATTTGTTGAAGTTATTAATTTTGTCCTTATACTGTGGTATCATTCTGGGCGAAGGTAGGATGCTACTCAGGGCTGGGGTCATACCTGCCTTGGTCACATGATCTAAGAGCTCTTCCATGTCTCTTTTTATGTAGTCCAGGGAGGTACGTCTCAAGTCATTCACTCCAGCATGGACAATGACAAAGTCATATTTGTACTTGTGGAGTGACTTGAGTACATGCGTTATGTAGCGGATCCTGGCACCTGACAGACAGCTGACTGTAATTTTATCCTTGTTCAGCCCGGTGAGTGGGACATCAGTGTGCCTGACTATAGAGTCACCTATGACTAAAGTGTTGGGTACATTGTCTTGCCTTAGGGGCTGTTGTTGGGTGGCACACTGGTGTTGTGAGCTATATGTCACTTTGGTTGTGACTGGTGTTTGTTTGCGTTTTGGCTTCGGAGGTTCTTGTTGCTTGGGCAGGTTAATGTTAAGGGCCTCCACATATGTGGGTTTAGTGTTGCTATATGTGGGTGTTGATGGTGTGGGTTTTGAAGGGCTATGAGTTGTTTGAAGTGTAATGCAGGTGTTAACCTTCTCCTCTTGACTGTCTAGCACAATCTTGGCCGGAAAGAGCTTTGCTTCCAGTTTGGCTATGTAAATGCATCTCTCGCAGGTTGTAGTGTTGGGTGGTAGGAGGAGAGGATTGTCTGTGTACATGAGGCAGTTGCCGCATTGCCTCAGTATGCCCAGATTCACCAGGTGGACAGGAGAAATCACCGGAAGCTGACCCTTGGACATGCCTGTTTAGGTGCTTTTTTGTAAAGTTTAAGAGCTGTTTTCCCTTCCCTTAGCAAGGTACTTTGCAATTATAGGCTGTTTAGTGCCTATGATTAATTTCTCCTTATTGATAAGGAGAGCTGAATGCTTGTATCAGTTTCAGGCTTCCTAGTGCTTTCCAGCAGGTCCTAGAGCAAGTGCTAGTCACAGGGGTTCAGATTTTAGTGCTACTACTGAGAAACCAGTTAGTTCTAAGGGAAATTTGAAAAGCAGACTTTCTGGCACCTGGAATAGTTTAACTGTAGCCTAGCAGTGCTGCACGATGTGAAAAATGTGCAAACACATGCGTTTTTACACCAGAAAGTTGAAAGGGATAGAAATCCACCCAAAAAGGCTAATAAAACTACAATTTCAGAGCTGGAAACCACTCCTCTAGCGTTAGATAGGCGGTACAATGCTCACCAGTCCCACTGGTAAGCAGTAGGACTTCCCTCTACCACAGCAAGGTCTGGATAGCTCTGAGCACAGAAAATAAAGTCCTGAAACCAGCAAAGCCTGGGATCTGGACTGGCTAGAAAAGGTGGGAAATGAGCAAACAAGATAGTGTTTTTTTTTGTTGAAACAGGCTAAACAATGCAATAATACAGTAAATAAACACAGAAAAGGCTAACACACTTGAGTGTGTAGTCCTAAACAGTAAATGCAATTAAAACTCTACAAAAGTAGCAATTTAAAACTTTTAAAATGAAGCAAGGCAAGTGCACAACTGAAAAATGATTTAAGAGGCAGTAACACAGCAGAATAAGTAGCTAGTCTACATATACAGAGAAGACTATATATACAGAAAAGCAGCTAAAACACACAAACACTTCAGATGCAGTGCAACCAAGAGCACTTGAGTTGTAGCAATATTAAGGCAATTACAGTTATAATAAATGCTCTGAAATATACTCTATATTTCCAAAATGTTTGAGAAGCACAAGGAGATTCAGGCAAATTTTTTTTTGAAAGGGAAAAAGGAGAAACAGAAGGCCTTATCAAATGTTCTCTCTGTAATAGGTAGAATGAGCTAATGACACTAGACTGGGAAGAGTGTCCCAGATCAGATTTACAGTAGGGGCGGGCAACTGCAAAGCCACCAAGTATAACAGCAACACACCAACAGGGAGGGAGGGAGGGCGAGGACAATACTAAAGCTATTAGCCTACAGAGAGTAAGCACTACAGAAAGCCACAAAATTCAAGTTTTTAAACAGATAAAGAGTTGTAGTCAACACCTCTCTTCCACTCTGCTCAGAGGCTTCAGCTAATTCAAAATGGCCTGTTTATGTGCTTTGAGCAATCACTGTATAAACAAACAAGCCCAGAGTCAGCAATTCTGAACTAGGACACATACTAAAGCTATAGCCTACAGACAGTAAGCACTACAGAAAGCCACAAAATGAAAGTTTTTAAACCGATAAAGATTTGTAAAGATACAGAATGCTTTTATCTGCAAATAAATCAGTTACCCATGCAGATTAGTTAATAGCAATAAAATACACTCAAAAACTTAGCAGCAAGCAATAAAAAGTGCTATATATAAATTGCTAGAAACAATAATCAGTATAAATAATCAAAAAAAAAACAGGATACTTATATATCTCAGCTAAGAGTTGTAGTCAACACCTCTCCTCCACTCTGCTCAGTGTGTATAGACAGAAACCCTTTCAAAGTTAGGGCTTAAATACCAGAAGATACAATCTTAGACAACTTTTATTTATTTTTTTTACAAAAACACAAAAGAACCAGCCCCCACTAGCCAGCAGCCAATTAACACAATCTAGCCAAGGTAAAGAAAGGCTTCAGCTAATTCAAGATGGCCTGTTCATGTGCTTTGAACAATCACTGTATAAACAAACAAGCCCAGAGCCAACAATTCTGAACTAGGACAAATACTAAAGCTATTAGCCTACAGACAGTAAGCACTACAGAAAGCCACAAAATGAAAGTTTTTAAACAGATAAAGATTTGTAAAGATACAGAATACTTTTAACTGCAAACAAATCAGTTACCCCTGCAGATTAGTTAATAGCAATAAAATACACTCAAAAACTAAGCAGCAGGCAATAAAAAGTGCTATATATAAATTGCTAGAAACAATAATCAGTATAAATAATCGAAAAAACAGGATATTTATATATCTCAGCTAAGAGTTGTAGTCAACACCTCTCCTCCACTCTGCTCAGTGTGTATATGTAATTTGTGTGTTCAATAATTTTCATGATCTAGCAAAAAGGAATACTTATCTTACTTGACATGAACTGACACTTTCTTATCAGACCATTAACAACAACACAGAATATAATAGGCTTCTTCTGCAAGTTTTCATGTTGCTAAAATCTTTACTGGTAAAACTCTGGCATGCAGCATTTCTTAATAACTGCTTTTTTATCCCCCCAGAGTAATTGCTCCCTTGTTTGTGTGTTCTTGTATTATTCTGTTTACAAAACAAAACAAAGTTTCCATAATTTAAATATAATGATGTTTAGCAAACAAAAATAGGCCATAATTGACCTAGTCTTTATTTTTATATTGCAGACTCATCAAAAACCAGCATTTCATATACTTACCAACTAGAAAATTCTACAATTTTGTCCAATGAAACAGGTTCTGAAGGTAGGAAATTTCCTTCTTTCTTTTTTCAGTTTCTGGTCATATTTTATCTAGATTCTGTAGAAAGAATATTTGTGATGTTTTTCATATATTTGTTAACAGGGGTAAAGCAGTTCATAGGTTCCTTAGGATAATACTAGGCTGTTGATCTTTGGTACCCATTGACATGACTAAGTTATACCTAGTTTTGACACCTTTAAATGAGGCTTGAGGGGGCAGACTGAGGGTGCATTTACAATTGTCCATCCATTCATCAAAGTTATATTTAAAGAGAGACAGGGCTCTACTTTGCTTTATATCCAATTTATGTCTATTCCATAAAAGAGTGTTTCTCAATAATATATATTTATCTCACCAGCAAGTCTTATTTATGTTTTGGTGGAAGTTAAGATCTCTTGAACCAGTGCTTAGGATGATATTTGTTTTGTAGATGTGCAGGAGATTACATTGGACAGTATCCTATGAGGTATGTAGGTTAGACAGAGGTCAACTCTCAGGAATCTGGAGGAAACAGAAAAGAGAAAGAGCAGTTTAAGGTGCTCTGTGTGGTCTTTGTAATGAAATGAAGACATTTGATTGATTATTTTGAGAATAAATGCTGCAGTCTCTCAAGCTGGGTCATATGCTTAGACAAATACATACTAAAGTGCCCATTGTACTGTATTATTAATGAAGGAGGTGTAGAGATGGATAATAACTTCCTTAGATCTGGAGAAAATACCCTTAGTGATTAGTGTGGTTAGGTAAAAGGCTTTCTTAACAACAGTGGATACATGGTGATTAAAGAATATATAGATGTCAATAAAAGTTCCACAAGGCTCTATATTAGGCCTACTCCTATTTGTTATCTTTTTCTCCAGGGTCCAAGCTAATGTCAAGGGTGTCTAGCTGACCATGTTTGGAGATATCTTCTTCTTCTTCTTTTGGCTGCTCCCATCAGGGGTCACCACAGCAGATCAACTGTTTCCATTTCTTCCTGTCCTTTGCATCTTGCTCTGTCACACCAACCACCTGCATGTCCTCTCTCACCACATCCATAAATCTTATCTTAGGCCTTCCTCTTTTCCTATTACCTGGCAGCTTCATCCTTAGCATCTTTTTCCCAATATACTCTGCATCCCTCCTCAGCACATGTCCAAACCAACGTAATCTTGCCTCTCCGGCTCTGTCTCCAAACCTTCCAACCTGAGCTGACCCTCTAATATACTTATTCCTAACCCTGTCCATCCTCATCACACCCAGTGCAAATCATAACATCTTCAACTCTGCTTGGAGATCTTATCATATTCAACTCTGCTTGGCTATGTTTGGAGATATCTGCAAACATGAATCTATCATCAACTTTCCAGTGGGCTCATAGCTCCTATTAGAGGGACTATTATATACTAACACATGGAGCCTTGAACATGCTCTAAGCTTAAATACAAAGAAGTACAGAATTGTCTCCTTTGGAAAACATGTACCTTAGCATCTAGGACATAAAATGTACCCTATCAAAACTGCTACAGTTATTAGGGAACTGGGCATTTTCATAGACAACAAGTTCTGCTTCAATCACCACATCTATACTGTCATTTTAAAAATCCTTCTACATAGCTCAGCTGATGACTAAGGGTATATTTTTCTTGATCTAGGGATGCCAGTATCACTCTTGCACTTCCCATATTATGCCCATCATTGAATAAAATACTTTCTTCAGCATGTACCTAAGAAAACACATCATCAAACTTGAAACACCTCAGTATTTACTTACTAAGAAAACTAAGACACTAAGTTCAAGGTCCTGTGCAGAATATCATGAAGCTCCAGCTTTGTTTCTGATCTCACACAGACTCCTGCAAGTAGTTCTTTTGCCTAACTAAGGCATTAAATGATTCTGCCATGTGTGTACATCTACAATCACAAAACATGCACCCTAACAAACATCTGCAATAGAGGTCTAAATTTCTACCACAAAATAATCAGAACCTGTTGGCAAGTTAGATAGATCCCCTAATAATAATGCTTTGTTGAAATCGACACCCAGTCCTTATTAAACAAAGTCATTCTCTAACTCTCATCAAACCCTACCTGGATGAACAGATGAGAAATTTCAACTAAACCACCGAGTGCAAGTGGACCTCTCAAACTCTTGTGGATAGGGGTAATGATGAGTGGGGATTGCTTTGGCATTCCTTCAAATGATCTACCTGACACCTAATAATTATCCAATAAACTAAGAACCTAAGGATAGCTGTTGCAGTGGGGAGGTTCCTCTGGAATGGAAATAAGCAGGCCGTCCAGTATCCTTTTGTATTTATCATCACATCCCTTCTACTGCATAGAGAGGACAGGTCTTTTATCCCAGTAATGCATCTGTAGCAGACAGAAAGGCTTGCACTGTAAGAACAGCAGTTCCAAATTATTATATAGAGTGGACAAAATCTTAATGGAAAATATTCTCCTGGATTGAAATTACAGTATCTGTGTCCTACTAATGGTAGAGAACAACATGAATGAGGACACAGCTTGTTGATCACAACCGGATGAGTTATACCTCTAATCAGAGTTTCTCAGAGAAGATTACTCTTGGTGCTGTTTTTATTAAAGGGCATCTGATGAATCACTGATTTTTTTTTATTAGTTTCCACTTTTCTCAGTGGTACTTTAACCATGGAATTTGTATATTTGTATATGTCAGTAAGGTGATATTGTGGAGCCATGGTCCCCACGTAGCATGTGCAGCAGACTTCACAGAGTAATGTCCCCCATGAAGTATGTGCAGGGGGCTTCATACAGTAGTGTTCCCCATGAAGTGTGGGCAGGGGGCTTTAAAGAACAATGTTGCACATGAAATGTGTATGGGGCTTCACAGAGCAATAATCCCCATAAAGTGTGTACAGTGGGGGCTTCATAGTGTACTATTCCCCATAAGGTGTGTGCAGGGGGCTACACAGAGTAATGCTCCCCATGAAGTGCAGGGGGCTTCACAGAGCAATGATCCCCATGAAGTGTGCGCAGGGGGGCTTCTCAGTGTACTATTCTCCATAAAGTGTGTACAGGGGGCTTCACAGAGTAAAGTTCCCATGACATGTGCAGGGCACTTCTCAGAGTAATATTTTTCTATGAAGTGTGGCAGGGGACTTCACAGACTAATATTTCCCATGGAATGTGTGCAGAGGGGGCTTCATACAGTAGTGTTCCCCATGAAGTGTGGGCAGGGGGCTTCAAAGAACAATGTTGCACATGAAATGTGTGTATGGGGCATCACAGAGCAATGATCCCCATAACGTTTGTGCAGTGGGAGCTTCACAATGTACTATTCCCCATAAAGTGTGTGCATGGGGCTACACAGAGCAATGATCCCCATGAAGTGTGCACAGGGGGGGCTTCAAAGAGCAATGATCCCCATGAAGTGTGCACAGGAGGGCTTCTCAGTGTGCGATTCCCCATAAAGTGTGTGCAGGGGCTTCACAGAATAAAGTTCCCATGAAATGTGTGCAGGGGGCTTCAGACAATAATGTTCCCCATGACGTGGGTGGAGGGGGCTTCACAAAATAATGTAGAGTCTGTGGGCTAATGTAACTGCTTCATTTTAATAGTCACTATCTAATCTGTGCTAATTACTTTGAAACATATCCTGAAGTCATCAGACTAAAAGAAATATCTTTACGATGAGTAGTCGCACAGGTGAAACCCATTATTTCATGCCATAGTATCCCTCATATTTTCATTTCTGATAATGGCACACAGTTTCTAGTTAGGAATTTTGTACATTTTATAGCACTAGATCTTTCTGCATGTGACTTATTTGTGAAAGTATCCATAATGTAAATGACTCTAAAAAATGTAATAAAACAAGTGTGTTGCCAGTTATAATTAACGCTGTTTTCTGTCCAAGCACAGGGTGGGGCAAAGGGCGAAGATACCCCAGAAGCAAGCTGTTAGGAAACATGACTGGCAATGCCAATTGGGTGGAAGTGCAATACAAGTCTGTCTGCATTTATTTAGTATTGCGGTTCGACACTGTTGCCAGTATTCATTCATATAAAAAGCTATAGCTTAATAGCTGCATAAATGAATGATTTTTGTTTTTTGGCTGTGCAACTTCAGTTTGAGCAGGCACCAGTCTGGGGACAGCCCAGGGTAGAATATACCTAGTTACTGCTCTGTACCAGAGAACAGAATGTACATGAGCATGTAGCTGTGCTCATGATGATCACTGGGACTGTCACCTTAGCAATTTTTGGTGAGGGAGAGGATGAAGACAAAGTTACCAACGTATCTCTCAATTTACTTGCAGCAGAAATTGTGGAGCAAGACAAAATACTACTGGAAAACAATTCAAAAAATTATGGTCAATTTTTAAATATTACTCTAATTTAAAAAGTTAATAGAACAACAAATACATTTTCTGAACAATAAGTATGAAACTCAAATAGATGGCATCATTGATTGACTGTAATCTTCGGTGACTTACCATAAAATAAAATATTTTACAAGGGACAAGAAAAAATAGGAGGCAAAATCAGGGACTGTCTGAAGAATTGGGGACTGTTGAGAGGTATGCTTACCAACATCTTCTATTCTACTTCAGTCAGAAAAAATAGTAAAAAAATGTCCAGTTAAATTATTAAAAAGGTCAGCAAAAGTAGATGTATTAGAACAGAACAGCCAAGTCACTGTATACACACTAAAGCCTGCAAAAGTAGTGAGAATCCAGAATCCAGAACGACAAGAATCACTTGTGACAGATCATGCAAATGCACTAAAGGTTCTATATTGTTCTGAGTAAGGAAAGTCTTACACTTAACTGTAACAGAATCCATATCAGATAACAAACAGGAAACTTATATTGGAGTAGGGAGTCTAAAACAGCCCTCGTCTTAGGGGGATTACTTTCCCTGTCCTTAGACAAAATGACCTCATTATCCGTGTGGGTTGCAGAATATCTTACATAAAGCATTATTATATATGAGTCTCTGAAAATATTGCTGGTGCACCATGAGACCAAATAGCATAACTGGATATTGGGATCAGTCCATCTGCAATGGAAAATGACACTTTTTATTTACTTCCAGAGATAACATGAATTTTTCAGTAGCCTTTGGTTAGGTTAAGTCATGGAGAGAAGCCTGTACTCACCAAGCTTTTCCAGTAGTTCATCCACTGAAGGCATAAATTTGTGAAGTTGTTTAGCTTTGTCAGTATAAAATCTTCAGATGTACAGAACTGGCACAGATCCACAAAAAAAAGGCAGGCTAGTGCTTTCCTGAACTTGACAGACTACTATTACAAGTTTGTCCCATCCTCTGCATATCTTTCTTGTCCCTTGTCTGACCTAATCGAGGGAAGTGCCCTGCTAAATGTCAGATGGATAGATGTCACTGAACAAGCTTTTTTTTCAGAAGATAATGGACATGCTCTGCTCAGAGTCCATCTTAATTGCTTTGGACTCGTATAAACACTTTATTGTTTTTACTGATGTCTCTGAGGCTTGGGCAATTGGATTGGAAGTTGTAGAAGGGGATTGACACCCCATTTACTATATTAACTGTCAACTAATTAACAAGGAAATGCATTACCCAGCAACTGAAAAACTATGTTTATTCATCAAGTGGGCTCTTAATGTGTAGAAATAGCATCTTTTGGGCAGAGAATTTATATTAATTGAAGACTATGTCTGTTTCAGTGGCTGTATAAGCAATGGCATAGCAACCATAAACTTTCTCAGTGGTCATAGTCACTATAATCCTTTAATTCTAGGATCCTGTGCCATTCAGAGCACAACCAACTAAATGCAGACAGGTTGTCCTAGGCTTATAATCACTCCAATAAAGCTTAACCAGTTGGTATACACTGGGGGAGTCATACAACATGCTGGCTGCACATGGAACACATACAGAGAGGGGTTTACACTATGTATTTAAGGAAAGGAGTTTTGTGAGGAAAAAGTAGAAGATTGTTTTCCTAAGAGAGTGGAGGGGCTCTGTGGAAATTAGGGTGGAATTAGTAGAATTCATTGTTAATACTGCTAGAGAATGGCAGATTTTTGAGGGAAAGGCCTAGAAGAAGTATCCAGGGACTAAGAAAGAACCTTGTATTCCTACAGGCTATGTTGAACAAATTGTCATCCTGTCTGAGGAAACTGAATTACATGTGTGATAAATTCTGCCTAAAACTGAAGAGATCCACTATAGAAACTGGTTTTAGTAAAACGTGAACTGTGTTTTGTGTGTTTTTTGTGTGTGTGTGTGTGTGTGTGTGTGTGTGTGTGTGTGTGTGTGTGTGTGTGTGTGTGTGTCGGTGAAAGCAATCTAAGAATGTCTTAGAAATCAGTCACCTGGTGAACGTTTGTGCATAAAGTAATTGAATTGTTTACTACTTAAAAAAAAAACACAAATCAAGCTGCAGTAGCAGCCCCTTGCTTCCATTTTGAGCTTGGTATTTTTTTTTTACTTTTGGAACCTTGCAACAGGGTTCTCCATTAACCTTTTGTTGTATTTTTTTCTCACAACGTAAAACTTGTTTTTTATAGTGAGCTATCTGACCCGTACACTATTCATTTGCTTCTGCTGCAGACTCCCTTTCCACACCAAGCATTTCATTAACTTGACATTGAGTCATGTGACTCTTACATAACTCATCCTTTTCTGCTGTGCACTTTCATTACACTTTTTATATTTCTTTAACTTTGTACTGAGTATTGGGCTACAATGAGGATCCTTTTCTTATATCAAAAAGTTCCAACACAGACAGATTTGCATTTTTAGACTCTGCTAGGGTGTATGTAAACGTCTGCATTTCTTTTCTCAAATGTGGGACTTACCTCTTTTGAACAACAGCATGTTCAAAACTTACAACCTCGTAAGTCTTATCCTAATGCTCCCACAAGGCATCATTTGCTTAAACATCTTTTGGCTTAACACACACCTAAGTAACTCAGAAAACACTGTATTTCTAGTCTTTATACCAAGTCCATGCATGACGTCTGCTTCCAACACCTTTATATTGTAAGCCTGTATGTTTTCCACCTAGTGCAGATCATTTTGCATAAGATTTTATTTTATCCATTATAGATCCCCCTCCTTT
Source organism: Protopterus annectens (assembly GCF_019279795.1). Lineage (NCBI taxonomy): Eukaryota > Metazoa > Chordata > Ceratodontiformes > Protopteridae > Protopterus > Protopterus annectens. The sequence goes on along the minus strand of NC_056735.1, from coordinate 26,937,877 downwards.
TGAACCATACTTTTTTTATATCTTATACTAGATTAAAAAGCTGATACAGTCTTTTTCTTAGGGTATGTATTTAATTATGAACATCTGCATCACCTTGCTCAAATACTGTGTTGAACGATTTTTAACTCCGCTGTTTTACTTGACATCTAGGTAAGATTAGTTATCAGCTTTTTTTGAACTTTTTGAGAATCAACCACTATTGTGTATGTCAGTTCTCTTTTGTATTTTGCTTTTATTTGTACAAACATTTCAAATATTAGGTGAATTAATTTCTTACTTTTTAGCAAAAGCACACCCTAGTGGTTGGTTGATTAAAATGTTTTCTGTAACCTTTTTGTGTACCCAAAATTTATTTCCTTAAAGGTTTCCATCTCTTTGAAAGCACATTTCTTTGTTCTCACAGTATCAAAGCTTTTATCAAACCTGAACCAAACCAGAAATAGTTTCAAAACTCTTAAATTCTGCAGTACCAAGAACTTATTCCAGAAATTCAGTTTGCATTTCTATAATATCCAGTTTAATAAGGTTCTTAATAATACTGCGGTGGTGGTGCTGCGGTAGCATTGTCGCCTCACAGTTTGACATTGCCCGTTCGATTCTCAGTTAGAGCGTCTTCTGTGTGGCGACATGCGTGAACGGGCATTCCTTCGTTGAAGGTTGTGCGTTAGGCCCAGCTAGCCAGCATGTAAAACTCTACTGCCAATCATTAGCGGACCGGACTTCTGCTGTGGTGACCCCTAATCGGGAAAAGCCGAAAGACACAAAAAAAATAAGGTTCTTATAACTCAAAGTCAGTGTGCAAGTCCTGCAAAATTTTCTCCTTATCACTTTTAAGCAGTCAACTGCCTTGTGGGTTTCATCCTGACATTGTCTTTGTCTTTCCAAATCAAAAGAAAAAAATCCTTTTTATTCTGATTCCAAGTTAACATAACCATTTTTAAGAAGTTAGTTTGTAAGCTATACTACTAAGCTTATGTATTTGTGTTTACTGCCTATCAAACAGTTGTCACTTGGTCTTATCATATGCTATGTTAAAGCCTCAATAATCTTCCCATCACAGTTTAATAAAACACACTGCTTAATTTTTAATGGTTTCATTTGAAATAAAGTTTCTCTTTTAAAAACACTCTGCTGTATGGTAGTAGCACCTTTAAATATCTGCAGTTGGTAATCGATGGCCTCCTTGATTTTATTTCATACTTGACATATATTTAAGGTTTTTACCTTTGGGTATATGAAGTGTATCTAGAACTCATTATGTACCCGTGACTCAATAGCACTGCAGTTTGTTTCACAGCAGTTTCACCCTTCTGCAGCAGGATAACACTTTTGTCCTTGTTAGAAGATAATACACTTTGACCTTTGACCTTTAACACAAATACTGCTAACCATTTTATTTCTTTTCTTCCATCTTATCAGTGCAAATGGTATATTTAACCCGAATCTTTACTAGAAATCAGGGTCAGACTATTACACCACAGTACCTTTTTAATTGCCTATGTAAGCACATGGTTCATTACTGTGTTTTCAGCTCTTACACATTAGTTAATGTTTCAGTTTTTGTTTCAGTATCAAGTCTCATCAGTTTATGGGTGTGCCTCAGTGTTTGTCAGTATTTATTTCTGTTTGGGGTACAAATATCTTTCACTAACCATTTGAAACTATGGGACTTGCAACATCAAGTCCAGAATGTGTGACCAAAATCCTACTTACATATGCCAAGTTCAATATTGCTGTTTCAGAGAATATTCCCTTTTTACCAAGGTATGGTAATGTTGGAGCTGGCATATATGAGTTTGGGTGTTGTGGGGACAAGTCCCAAACATCAAGGATGCAAAGGGCTTGCTGCCTTCCCCTGATATTTTCTCTTCTTCAGTGTTTTCAGCATTTTAGGACTCAGCATTGTGAATCTCAGCAAATCAACTGGCAGTCATTTCCTTCACAGAGCAGCAATGCTAGGATTTATTTAAAACCAGTACTCATACTAGTTCTGCATAGATAATACAGTACAGTTGTCTAAAATCTTACTATAACGGTAGAGGTCCTTGCCTTCACCACTGCAGTATTCCATACTAATGGGATTCCCTGCTGTGAAGTCCTACATCCAGCCAGTTTACAAAAGATATCTGTTGCTTTAAGGTACTCTGAATGTCACCTGCTTACTCCTTGCATAAGGTAGGGCATAAAGGTGATGTTTAGGTGTACCATCCTCAGAACAGATTGTCCCAGTAGGAACAGAAGTCCAAGGAAAACCAAGGATAATCTGCACAGCCAGGAAGGGAAAAAGACCAGGAGGGTGGAGGGAGGGAGTGAATACTGCAATGGTGAAAGCAAGGACATCTACTGTTATGGTAAGATTTTACACACTGTACTATGTCTTTACATTAACCACTGCAGTATTCCTTACTAATGGGAGAGTGTCAAAGCTCAAGAAGCAACCTGGGAGGAGGAAGCAGCAGAGCCCTATGAGAAGCCATGAAGAATGGAAGCAGCAAAACCAGCTCTAGCTCTGGAGATACCATCCAACTGGTAATGTATGGTAAAGGTATGCACAGAAGTCCAGGTAACAGCTTCAAGAATAGAATTAGTGTCTGTCTTTGAAAAAAGCACCAGAAAAAGCCACAGCTCTAGTGGAATGAGCCTTTACAGAAGAAGGAAGGCTCTTGCCATAAAAAGTGTAACAAAAGGAAATAGACTTTGAAATCCAAGTGGAAATAATTTGCTTGAAAACACCCAAGCCTAAAGACCTAGGATGAAAGGAAACAAATAACTCGTAAGACTTTCTGATAGTTTTATCCAAATAAAATTGGAGCTGTCTATGCACATCTAAGGTATGTAACACCCTCTCACTGTCAGATTGTGGAGAGGGAAAAAAAGGTAGGCAAATTAAGAGACTAATTAAGTCACAACTCATTAACCACCTTGGGCATAAAAGAAGGATTAGTAGACAAGGACACCGTGTCCTCATGAAATATCAAAAAAGGATGACAAGCCATAAGGGTTTGCAACTCAGACACCCATCTGACAGAAGTAAGAGCTAACAAAAGAACTGTCTTCCAAGAAGAATGTTACAAGGAAGCTGAAACAGCAGACTCAAAAGGAGCCTGAGTCAGTTTTTCCACTACAAAATTCCTGGGAAGTCTAATATTAAGGACACCTTTAAGAAATTGCTTACCCTCAAATCTAGAAGCTAACAGGGGAGTTAAAGTCAGACAAGCAGAAAGAACTGATAAGTGGGCCTTAATAGAAGAATAGGCCAAACCAGCATTGAGCAACTCACACAAATAAGAAAGAACCAAAGGAACATCCACATAAAATGGGTCCAGATCAGGAGAAAGACACCAAATAGAAAACCTCTTCCATTTAGATAAGTAGGATTTCCTAGCAGTAAGTTTCCTGGCCTCCTGCAGGTCCTGCAGCCCGTCCTCAGAAAAAAAAGGTGTCTATGAGAAATCAAAACCCTATCATCCACAGTGTCAGTTGAAGCGTGGATAGGTGGGGATGGATGAGAGACCCCTCGTCTTCTGTGAGGAGATCCACCCTGTGAGGTAACTTCTCATGATTGTCCCTGGCGAGATACAGAAGTAGAAGAAACCAGTGCTGCCAGGGCCAAAAGGAAGTCACCAACAAGATTTTGGGAGCATCCCATTGAATCTTGAACAAGACTCCTGGAATGAGAGGAAGGGGAGGGAATGCATAAAGAAACATCCCCTTCCAAGAAAATGAGAGGGTGTGCACCTTCCAGACCAGAGGACCTGGGACTCTGGCACAAAACAGAGGAAGTTGTTTGTTCAAAGGGGAGGCAAAGAGATCTTCTTGAGGAGTACCCCACTGGTGAACAATGTTCAGAAATACATCCCTGTGAAGCATCCATTCATGGTATTGAGTGAAGGACCTGCTCAGATGGTCTGCCACAACATTCTGATCTGCAGGAATGTAAACTGCCTGAAGAGTCACACGATACTGGATAGCCAGATCCCATACCAGAAGTGCCAGCCGGCAAAGATGCTAGGATCTCGTAACCCCCTATTTGTTGATATACCACATGACTGTGGTACTGTCCATGAATACCTTGAGAGGCCCTACAGAGAAGTGAGGATGAAAGGCCTGAAGAGCCAGCAGAAGAGCCCTCATCTCTTTGATGTTGATGTGCTCCTTCTGCTGACAAGGCAGCCACACTCTCTGAATCTTCAGGGAGCCAAACCTTCCACCCCATTCCACATCCGAAGTGTCTGTGAACAGATCCTGAGAGGGAAGCAGATGCTGAAATGGGAGCCCTGGATTCAGAGATAACTGCTGAATCCACCACAGAAGTCTAACCTTGAGACACTGGAGAAGAGGAACAAGAAAGTGTAGAGCATGTGCCTGCTGAAGCCACACCAACTTCAGAAACCTCTGGAACTTTCTCATGTGGAGTCTGGCCAGAGGAAGCATTGGAATAGTGGAAGCCATGAACACCAGAGCTTTCAGAAACTCCCTGGCTGAAATGGAGGCCAGAGGAAAAAGAGTTTGAAAGAAAGAAATGAGAGTTAATGCCTTTGGAGGAGTCAGGGATATAGGCATAGGCACCTTTTGAAACCTGCAACCCACAAAGGCATGATCTTGAGAAGGAGTCAGGAAAGGCTTGTTGAGTTTATTGTGAACCCAACCCCAGGCTATGAAGAAAAGAAATGGTAAAATTAAGATTTTGCAAAAAGACCTCTGGAAAAGATGCCTGAATCAGCAGGTCATCCAAATAAGGAAAGATTTGGATCCCTTGAAGCCTGCAAAAGCCAATCACAGGAGCAAGGCTTTTGGTGAACACCCTTGGGGCAGTAGAAAGGCCAAAGGGCAAAGCACAAGACTGGAAATGCCAGGAAGCTACAGAGAAATGCAAAATTTTCCTGAAAAGAGGATGGATTGGAATATGGAGATAAGCATCCTTGAGGTCCAGAGACACCAGAAAGGTCTGAGGGAGCAAGAGAGGAAAAATGAACTGAAGGGACAACATCCGAAAGGAAGGCACCTTCAGAAAGTGGTTTAGATGAGAGAGATCTAGAATAGGTCCCAAAGTACCTTCTTTTCTGGGCACTAGAAACATTCTTGAATAAAACCCTTTCCCCCTTTGGAACACAAGCACTTCTTGAATAGTACCCTGAGATAAGAGGTCTTGAAGAACCTCTGAGAAAAAAGGAAGCTGTTCCTGAGGAGACTAAGGAATGCCCATAAAAGGAGAACAGGAAATCCAGACCATGAAGTACCTTTGACGAATGATTGACAAAACCCAAGATTCCTGGGTAATCCAGAGCCAAAAAGGAAGAGAAAGAGAAATGCGAAGAGACAGAGGACTGTGGCTGTTAATGGGTGGATAGTCAGACAATACCTAGGGTTACCACCTGTCCCACTTTGCGCAGGACAGTCCTTCTTTGGGCAGTTGTGTCCTGACAAAAAATTGTAAAAATGGCAAATGTCTTGAGATTTTAGGACAAAATTATTTCCTATTTTTTATGTAATAGTTGCATAAAACAGTTATTCTGTATCTAAAATACCTAAATGTTATAGGAAACAGAATAAGCAAGTAAAATGCTACAAGAATAAGCTTTTATTTAGGCAAAAAAATTAAGTTCTATCCTTTGTACTGACTGTGGGTATGTGTCGGCCTGTAAAATCTGATGTTTGTACCAAAATGTCCCACTTTGGCCATTTGAAAAGGTGGCAACCCTAACAGTACCTGGTTTGTCAGGAAAGGAAGGCTTAAGAATCCCTGCAGTCTGATTGACATTAGCAGGAGGAGTCCATTTACTACCCTTTTTACCTTTAGGAGGAGGGTGAGACTGCCTACGAACAAAGGCTGGCTTAGAAGGGTAGTTCCACTGAAATTTAGGCACAGGAGAAACAAAGACATGCTTAAGCTCCTCTAAAGCCTTCCCCTTGTCCTGAAGAGACTTAAATAAACCTGCAACTGCTTCACCAAACAAAAGAGTATTATCCAGAGGAGCATCCAGCAACTTAGCCTTAATATTATCAGGCAAAGGTTCATAGGTTCATAGGTTGGTACTAGGCTATCAGCCCTAGGGCCTATACAAGCCTAGCCATAACAATTCCCTGGCTATTTCTTCCCACACTATTTACTTCCCTGGACCCCTGTCTAGCAGGGCGACTGACATGATCCCCGGGGTGAATTCCCTTTCTCCCATCCAATTGTCAAGGTTCCTTTTGAAGAGGACCAAAGAGGCACTCTGTTTGACATGTATAGGCAATCTATTCCAGAGTCTGGGGAGTCTCTGGGTCAGGAACCTATCCCTCCAGCATGTTTTGTTTATTGTGATGACAAGGTTTAGATCCCTGGAGCGTGTGGCTCTGAGGGACTGGGATTTCTTTAAGTGTAGCATGTCCAACAGCTCTGGGTTTGACATGGCCTTGTATGTTAAGCAAAGATCGCCTCTGAGTAGACGATATGCGACAGAGTATAGCTGGAGTTTTTAAGGCGGTCAGCATAGGGCATCTGCTTTAGGCCTGTGATTCTTTTAGTGAGGTATTTCTGTGGCCTTTCCAGTTGTTGCAGATGTCTTGAGAGGTACATACCAAACCGGGCATTGTATTCTATAATGGGTCTAATGAGGGATGAGTACAGTGGGACAATGACCTCCTTTTTTCTGGATGAAAAGCCCTTAGTGATGAGGTGTGCCACATAGAAGGATTTCCTGACTGTTGTGGTGATGTGGTTATCGAAGGTGAGACCACTGTTCACCTGTGTCCCTAAGTCTCTTATCAAACTTTCGGTGTTTAGTGTACTGCCACCTATATGGTAATTCACGGATACATGTTTTTCCCAAAGGGGATAACTATACATTTCTTGGCATTGAGCTTGAGCCCATGGCTCTGGCACCAAGCATCTGTTTCTGTAAGGCCCTTTTGTAGAGTATCCACATCATTTGGGGATTCAGTAATGGCTCCCAGTTTGCAGTCATCTGCAAACTTTGTTATCCAGAGTCCCTTAGTGTTGGCCTGTACTTCAGAGAAGTAGATGCCAAACAAGAGCGGTCCCAGGACTGAACCCTGAGGTACTCCACTTGTCACTTGTCTGGAGCTGGATTTGGAGTCGGCTACTTTTACAGTGTGGGTTCTATCAGTAAGCCAGTTAGCAACCCATTGGGTGACGTAGGGATTAATGCCCAGCTTAGTAAGTTTATCTATGATTCCAGAGTGGGGGATGGTGTCAAAGGCCTTGGCGAAGTCTAGATAGGCTGTGTAGACCACCTTACCCTTGTCCATGACTCTGGAGACTGATTCAAAGAAGTCAATTGAGTTCAGGAGACAAGATCGGCCCTTCACGAACCCAAACTGGGTGGGGTCCAGTGTTTGAAGGTTGCCAATGTCTTTATTTATAAGTTCCATGATAATGCGCTCCATGGCCTTGCAGATAAGGCTTGTCAGACTGATGGGATGGTAGTTTCCGGGATCCAAGGTGGATCCCCCCTTGTGGAGTGGGATAACTGTAGCTGTGCGCCACTCAGTGGGCACGAAACCTGAGGTGAGGCTATGATTAAACATGAGAGTTAGGTGAGGTGCCAGTTCATATTGTAGCTCATGTAGTACACAGCCCGGGATGTTATCTGGTCCCATGGATGCTGTATTCTTACCTTTGGAGTGTGCGTTTTTTTACCCATGTGGCCGTTATTACCGGAATTTGGCAATCTTCCGGTATTGAGATGGGCCATTTAGGGGGTGAGAGGGGGGTGAAGTTGGCACTGAATCAATCTGCCAGGATATTGGCAATATCCTTGGGATCAGTATATTTAATGCCATTCTGTTTTAGCTCAGAGCAGATCTGAGCATTGCCATTTAGATTCTTGACATAGTTATAGAATGCCTTGTTGTTGTCTTTGGAATCTTTGGCAATTTTATTTTCGTAACTAGCTTTGGAGGATTTTATGAGGGATCTCAGTTTCTTACTGTGGCTGGTAAAGAAGTTTTTTGCATCCTGGGATTTTCCTCTTTTCTGCAACAGTTTCTTCCTTTTGTTGTAAAGTTTGTTTATGGCAGGGGACCACCAGATTGGCTTCTTTTTTTTGGATGAGAGCATCTTGGTTCTATTTGGGATGGCACGATTTATGCATGAGTGGATGTGCTCGTACAGTGCCTTAGTGTAGGATTCAGCAGTTGAACTTTCAGCTCCTGTCTGCATGGGTGTCATAAAGTTTGTCACTTCTGACTTGAGTAGCATGAAGTTGGCTTTGGAGAAGTTTTTTATGGAGGTTTCCTTACTGGGGGGTTGGGGTGGGATGTGGATGTTAAGGGTGATTAGCTTATGGTTAGACGTGACTAACGAGGGGGTGACCATAGGTGTGGAGCATCGATTTCTCATGTTGATAATGACCAGGTCTAGGATATTGGAGCCCCTGGTGGGACTATGGATTAGTTGATCCAGGTTGAAGCTGAAGCCATGAATACCTCTTCAGAACTGAACCAGAAGCAGCAACCCTTGAAGAGGCATCTGCAGCATCATAACTACATTTGATAGAATGACAAACTACATCAGAGGAATCCCCAAGCAAGGAAAGAGCAGAAGATTTACCCTCAGAGTCTGGAAGATCAGAAAGAACCTGACAGGCCTGAGAAAGAAGAGCCAAGACATACCTAGAAATATGGGTCTGATAATTAACAGCCCTAAAAGCCAGGATATCGGAAGTATAAACTTTCTTACCCAGCCTATCCATGCTCCCACTGTCCTTGTCAGAAGGCAGTAACTTGGATGAAGGAAGCAATTGAGATGGCTTATCAGTGGCTACAGACACCACAGATGGGTCAGCAGCAGGACATTTAAACAAAAAGGAACAATCCTCAGGCACCCTGTAAAACCTATCAGGCTTCCTGGGAGCAGGGGGCAGAGAATCTGGCGCTTTAGAGGCAGTAAGCAGGCAAGACAGGAGGAATGGCCGCAGGTTTAGGAGATTCTATTTGCAGTAACTCATAGTACCTTTTATGGATATCTGAAACCTGGGCACAATCCCACGTAAAAAAGTCCATCATGCTAGACATCGTGTCCCCAAAGGAAATATCTTCAGAGGGATTGTCAAGAGTATGAGAATCCTCCTCCTCAGACCTGTAGTCTAAAGGAGAAGGAATCTGGGCAGAATAAGCAAGGGAGTCATCATCAGAATCCACCTTGTAAAAAATAACAATCTGATGTGCCTGTTACAGTTCATTAACATCAGTATTTGCTGTTTATTATTTTGTGTTACCATAGCTTCCAATGCAATCAATTTTACTTTCTGCCTGCCCTTGTAAATGCTGGCAAAAACAACATTAGGAAGATTTGCAAATTCTTTAAGGCAAACATAGACTTTGTACTGCCTCAAACTTCTTACTAGTAAGTACAATTATTACTTCACTTTCTTTAAAGGGACAGTCCCAGGGATTTTTTTTTTGTTTAGACTCTGGTCTTTGTTTACCTTTTTAGTCTGGCTTTCTCAGCATGTCTGAGCTTTGCCTGCAGGGGCTGGGGGAGGGGTGCGTACAGGAAGTTTAAATAGTCTTAGTCACTATTTCCATCCCAAGTTACAGTTTTACTCACAACAGTTCTCACGGAGTCATTCGTTAGTTTCACCTGCGCTTTTTGTCCTCAAGAGAAAAACAGCCTTTCAGGAAATTTGAGACTTCATTTGCTACTACCTTGCAGAGGTTTCTATTCATTTAACTTCATATTTTATCTTGCACAGATTTCCATGGCAATACCCAGATTTGCTATGAGCTACTGCACAATGGTACCTCCTATACTGAGCCAACAGATATTACCAATAAACTGGCCGACAGATTGAGTGCCAGCTTTACCCCTCTCAACCCCCCCAAAGGACCAATCACTATACCAGTAGATTGCCAGGCAACCAGTATTACTGCTGCACAGGTTAAAAAAAACACTGTTCAAGGCCAAGAATACAGCTTCTGTGGGACCTGACAGTATCCCTGGCTGTGCTCTACATGAACTACAGAAAAAATTGGCACCTCACCTGTGTGCCCTGTTCAATCACAGCCTCACCTCAGGCTTTGTCCCTACTGAATGGCATACTGCTACAGCCATCCCTCTCCACAAAGGAGGAGCAACTACAGACCCTGGGAACTATCGCCCCATTAGCCTGAAGAGTCTGATATGCAAAGCTATGGAATGCATCATTGTGGACCTAATAATCAAGGATATAGGGAAACTCCAAACTCTGGATGCCATGCAGTTTGGTTTTGTGAAGGGTAGAGCATGCCTGTTCAACTTGGTCAACTTCTTTGAGTCAGTCACCAGAGCTGTGGATGAAGGCAAGTTGGTTCATATAGCCTACTGTGATCTGGCCAAGGCCTTTGATTCCATTCCCCACTCAGAAATCATAGAAAAATTCACCACCCCCAATATCACTAGGTGGGTTGCAAACTGGCTCACATATAGAATCCACAGTGTGAAAGTAGCGGACTCCAAGTCAGACTGCCAACTAGTCATGAGAGGAGTCCCACAGGGTTTGGTCCTGGGTCCTTTCCTGTTTGGTATCTACTTCTCTGAAGTCCAGGCCAACATGAAGGGACTCTGTCTGACAAAGTTCGTAGATGATTGCAAGTTGGAATCTGTTATTAACTCCCCAAGTGATGTTGACATCCTACAGAATGGCCTCATTGAGACCAACGACTGGTGTCAGAACCATGGCCTTAAGCTCAATACCAAAAACTGTGTCATTATCCCCTTTGGGAAAAAACCCAGTACCTATGAATTACCACACTGATGATAGTCCACTGAACACAGAAAGCATTATAAGAGATCTGGGAACATAGGCTGACAGCAACCTCTCTTTGGATCACCACATTTCCAGTGTGTTCAGAAAGTCTTTCTATGTGGCACATCTCATTACTAAGGGTTTTTGCATGCAGGAAGAAAGAGGTCATTGTCTCCCTCTACTCTTCCCTCATTAGGCCAATCATCGATTACAATGCCACATTTGGCATGTACCTCACTTGACACCTGCAACAACTAGAGAGGCCCCAAAAGTACCTCCCAAAGAGGATCCTAGGCCTTAAACACTTGTCCTAAATGGACAGACTCAAAAACTCTAACTATTCTATGTCTAATATCACCTACTTAGAGATTTCCCATACATGTCAAGCAGAGCATCTCGCTGACCCTCTTCAAGAGAAGTCTTGATGAGTGGATGGGAAATAGAAAATTCACCCCAGGGATAACTCCAGTGGCTCTGCTCGACAGAGGCACTGGGAACTAAGGTTGGGTGGCACAATACAGGTTAATCCTATGGCTAGACTTGTAAAGGACCCAGGACCATTATCCTAGTACACACCTATGAACCTATGAATGCGCCCCATACCATATATACCATCTCATGGATTGCACTACAGTGTGGAAACGGTAAATTTTCCAGTACTCACTAGTCACCGATCTACATACAACTCTGTTCCCTACTGTAGTGCAATCTCAGAGTTCGTATATATATTTTGCAGGGGATGTGGGCGGTGCAGTTGGTCTTACCATCCTGCAAAATCATACATTTTTTTAGTTTGAGTTTACTGAAACTGGATCAAATATTCTCATTCATACGGATTTTGAATTTCTGAAAACTCATAGCAATATAAACTCATATATATATATATGTATATATATATATATATATATATATATATATATATATATATATATATATGTAGATTATTTATACATATATATATATATATATATATATATATATATATATATATATTTATATATATATGGGTCTACTTTACATGATCAAAATCTCAAATAATCGACTTTCATACGGCTGAGACCATATGTAGAACATTTGAAACATTGATCATGTAGCAAAAAAAAATTCAACAAACAAAACAAAAAAACTAAATGTGTCTAGCAGGGGGCAAGCCCCCCTGCACCCCATACCCCTGCCACTTACATATACCAACTGTGAGATCATACTACATTGCAAAAAATAGGAAACCTTTCCATTCTGCACTGTACGGAGATTTCCATTCAGACCTTTCAAGCTTTTAAAAGCTCGATCATATGGTCTCGACCATATGGAAGTCGAGCTTTTAAAAGTTCGAATATCTGAAGGGGGCCCATATATATATATATATATATATATATATATATATATATATATATATATAAACAAACACACACAAACACACACACACAGACACACACACACACACACACACACACACACACACACAGACACACACACACACACATATATATATATATATATATATATATATATATATATATATATATATATATACATACACACACATAAATCTGTCTCTATCTATCATAAGATCATAGGATCACAGGAGATTACTAGTCTAATGGCTCTAGGGCCCTTACAAGCCTAGCCAAGAGATTATCCCCAAAAAAGAAACCTCAATCACCAACTGTTGCCCCTGTCAGTGAGGAACACAGGTGGAACTCCTGGGACAAATTTGTGGTTGCCCATCCACTCATCAAGGTTGCGCTTGAAGAGGGTCAGCAACGTACTTCAACGTACTTTGTTTGACATGTATGGGGAGTCTTTTCCTAAGATGGGACATCCTCAGGGAGACAAGCTAATCTCTCCAGCAGGTTAATCTATCCATCCACGGATACCTATATATATATATATATATATATATATATATATATATATATATAAATATATATATATACATATATATATATATATATATATATATATATATATATATAAAAAATATATATATATATATATATATATATATATATATAAATATATATATATATATATGTTATATGTACACCCACCTATACATATATATATATATATATATATATATATATGTGTGTGTGTGTGTGTGTGTGTGTGTGTGTGTATATACATACAGAGATACACATAAATATATACAAGTGTAAACACACATACAAATCTACACACTATATACAACCACACATGCAACATGGCTGTGCTGTATGCTTTTGTGTAAAAGCACTGTAGTGGGACTGACCCAGAATTGGAAAAAGTTACCTTGAGATGTACATCTTGTTGTAATTTTTTTTTAATTCAGCCCATCAAAGAAAACAGGTGGAATAATGGAATGTAGAGGGAGAAGGTTGGCACAGGAAAACGCAAAATGTGTAGTCCATATAGTTAGCAAACATCACTTCCAAATGTGTGACGTTCTGCAGACATCAGTTTAGTATCATAAGCAGGTAATAAATACTTCTGATATGGGAAAATATATTGTGCATATCTTTTATCAGAAAGGTATGCCGGAAAGTAGCTTATATGTATAGTGTTGAAGAAATCAGTTGAAAGGTGTAGGACAATTTTTCTAATGCCTCACGGAAGTATAAATAATTCTAATAGGCAACATATAAAAAAGGATATATGAGAATAATTGGTTAGGCTGATAATATAAGGCTTGTGTCTTGAGATTGGGTTACAAAAAATCATTAATTCACTGTGAAGGTGATGCAAAAACAATGGTGTCAAAGTAATGTGAAAAAAATGAATAATAAATCATTTCCACATGATATCATATATGTGACATGCCCCTCCAATCAGACACTGTCTTAAGGGTGCTAGGAACTCATGTTTGTAATTTCTTATCTTTTGACAATCATATCTACTTAGTAATTTTGAAAAAAAAAGTTCTCTCTTTGACTCATGTTATTTCCAATCGTATGCCATCTAAATCCAAAGTATCAATTGCCCTTTACTAATCTTCATCAAATCCAGAATTGAATGTAATGCCCTTTTTTCATATAGTTTTCTAAACACATCACGTAACTTGATATAACTCAGAGATTTTTAGCTAAAAAGATCAGTGGCCTAAGACCCTCAGCTATTTGTACAGATTCTTACAGACTTTTCAGCCGTGGTCTATTTGTAACCTTTTGACCCACAAAACATCTGACCTCCTTGACCTCCTCTTCCTTCAGACAACAAAAGGCTTCACAAACACCAGACTAAAGGACTTAAACCTTCATTAACAGATAAAGAAAGCACAATGACACAATCAGTTCATATTCAAATGTATCCCACTCCTCTGGAACTAACGTCCTAGGTAAAGCAGTGTAGCACTCTTCCATAATTCCATAGTTTATGGGTAGCCTGTAATTCTCCCTCAGTCTAGCTCATGTTGCTCTTCTTGAACCTGGATAGAACTTTTGAATATTGTTTAGTGGCAAGGCTTGTAACTGCAGATTCCCTAGAACCTTCTTGTGAAGCTATGAAACTGTGAATGGTCAAAACATAACAAATGACGCAAACAGTAAAAAATTTATGGACAGGTATACAATAATTTAAACTTTTATGTATTAGCATGTAACAGTCAGTGACCCTTCCTGTTATGTGCAGCAAACAGTAAACAGATGTGTTTAATTTTTCCTTTAATAAATCCACCCAGAACCCATCAGCTATATGGTTGGACTTCAATGGCATCTACCGTTCTGTCTAATCAAATGAGCCATGGGATACATATGTACATGGTGTGCACAACTGGTACACTATCATTCTATAATTGCAATCTCAGAAGTACTAAGACATCAAGCAATTCATAACCAACACATCCTTAAACAGCTAAAAAAATATAAATCACAAAGTCTCAACAATTTGCTGAAATCGGGAATTCTTTTTTTTTAAATCCCTAATATTAGTTCCAGTTATTTTTATCATGGTCCTGAATTTGTTTTGTTCAGTGGCATGCCAAGACAAGCTCACCTCCAAACCAAAAGCAGATTATCACCATCAGCTACCTAAAGCTTCCAAACCTAGCATTTACTACGCAATGCAAACTCTGTTAGCTGGAAAGGAAGGCAATGGAGTATCTGTGAATTGGTAACACCTGACAACACTGAGCAGCTAGCTGTTTTACTGCACGTAATGCAACAAGTATTTGCACTAAGGGTCGCTGACAACACATTCTTCCTTGGTGACATTTAGGTTCACATTGCTGCAAGAGACTGGCTATGCATCCTGACTAAAATAACAAGTGTGCTGATCCTGTTATGCGAACATATCTAGAATTATACTTTTTTGTTGAAAAAGCATTGAAGTGGTGAAATGGTTTTATTTCCATGCACATTATGTCTGTCTTTTGCTCTACTGTCTGCTACTGGATGTATCTCAATAACAATTTAAAACCTTTATTGACTGCACTAGCTTCCAGACATTAAGTACAGGACGGATTAGTCATCCTTTTCTCCACTGTCTGCTTGGAATATAACTTCAGGCAAGGCAGAAAGTTAGGTTAAGGATGTCCCCTTCTCCCTCCACCACAGCCCTCTCTCGCACTCACATGCTCACACCTTCGCACATGTGCACATACGCACACACGCACACATGCACATATTTGTATGCATGCAAACACACACTAGAGAACTGCAATTTTCTTTTCATCTTTTGTGGAGGTTTTTTGTGAGTTGAGTTCATGCATTCCATTCCCCATGTACATGCAAGTGATTCATTTCTAACAATGATGTCCAAAAGTCCTTTCACCTGTACAGCAGTCTTTGACAGTTATACATACTAATTTTGAGACTGTGTGCTCTGGAGTGATGGCATAGCCGGTTTTAGGCACCAGCGAACCCTGCAGTCGCTGGGGGCCCCCTGGTCCTGGGGAGCCCCCGACCACAGCAAGTTATCTTATCTTGATATTTTGTAACATGTCTGTCAAACCAACAAAAGCTACAGCAATCTTGTATACTTAATAAAGCAGGTAGGTAATAATAACTCATATTTATCTCCTTAAAAATTCAAACAGGTTTACTATTAAAAAGTCGAACGACACTACGTCGACTTTACTATAGTCGAACACGAAAGTTCGAAAATAGTAATGTCGACTTCAGAAAAACAATCTAGGACTGTGTTTTAACATGGGTCGAGGTAGGGTAGTTCAGAATAATACTGAACACCTACCTCAACCCATGTTAAAACCATTCGTAGATTGTTTTTCTGAAGTCGACATTACTATTTTCGAACTTCCATGTTCGACTATAGTAAAGTCGACGTAGTGCCGTTTGACTTTTTAATAGTAAACCATTCAAACATATGTAGTTATAGTAACAGTATTTTGTCAAGTAACAAGTTTTACAATTTCATTAAATATTTTACCAATGCCTTGGCCTAGTTAAGCCTTGATGGTGGACATCCTCTTCACTAAAATTAACAACATAGCCAGTTATAGCTACCTTGCAACTGTGGCTGGAGGGGGCCCCTTAATCATCAATGACTGTGTGGGGGGCCCCACAAAAACTGCTGTTGGTTGGGGAAAAATGAGGAGAAAAAATTAAGTTTCGATTATACTCTTTAACCTGAACAGGACTGTGATATGACCCTGTTAGGACAAAGCTGTAATGAACATAAGCAAAGTAAGCACTACAGAGATCAGCAGCCCAGGGTGACCGATCTCAGTGCAAACTGTGGAGTTTAAGAAGAGCTGATGCTTCTAATCTTCAGAAACGGTTTCTCTTTCAGGTTTTTATACATACTGGCAGAACAGCTGATACTGTAACTCTCAACATCTTTGCTGAAGAATTCTGTTCAGTGATAAAATAACATAATAAAGTCTCAAAATGAGGAACACATTTTATATATTACTCTAATTCATTTACAAAAGTTACAATAATAACACATTTTGCATCAACGTGCATTTTTTTAGACAATAATAAGTATAAAACTCTGATGACTGGATGCATTGTGACAGAGCAAAATTATGAGACAAAATCAGGAATATCTGTGAAATCAGGGATAGTGATAGGTATTAATTTACTCCTCAATGAGGTAAATAAAAGTGACTTATCCCTGTTGCTGTTTGATGACTGCTAAACATAGTCACTGATCTTGTGTAGTAGTACTAGTGTTGTACAATGTACTTGCTGAAATAAGTACAAAATTAGCATTGCTGTGGTGTGTGTGTGTGTGTGTGTGTGTGTGTGTGTGTGTGTGTGTGTGTGTGTGTGTGTGTAAAAAATGTCACAGATTTTTATCAATGCACATATCCAATAATGCCGAAACACGCACATTATTCTTCAGGGTATCAATAAAAATGTAACTAACTAGTGATTATGTTTCAAAAGTAAGGCATAAAATATATCACAGAGCATTCAGACACTTAGATCTTCTAGGAATCTGGTGCCCCCCACTCCCTAAACTGTATAAATGGATACAGGAGGCTCCCTTAATCATCCTTGACTGTGGGGACCCCAAAAAAGCTGTTTTTGGTTGAGGAAAAATGAGGAGAAAAACATGCTTTCATTTTCTGATTGCACTCTTTAGCCTGGATGGAGTTATATGATATGACCCTATTAGGATAAAACTGATAATAGCCTTTGTCCTCAACCACAAACATTCTAAAACATCCCTGCTCAGATGTTTTGTGTACAGAAATTTACCGTAGGTTATGAGGGTGCTGGGGATTGTGTAGTCATCATTTCCTTTACTTTTCTAACAGACCTCAGAGGTATACAAAGAAGGTTACTTTAGCTCCTGTAGGGGCAGTGTACTGCCTGGTAGCAGCAACGTAGAATACATTATTGCAATCATTATTTATTTTCACTTTCCTCACAATCAAACATCAGGCACATATACAGCTGGTTACCTTTGGGGTTAGGATTGAGGAGTTAGTAGGCATGCTATGTATATGTATTTCAGAAGTCACTTGAAATACATGACTGTGGCCATTTGAACCTCTGCTTTCATCCCAATCTAACACCAGAGGGTTGCATCAGCAGTGACTGTCTTTTTGGGAGGATTAGGGAGGCAGGCAGTATTCCCGTACATGATCTATGCATCCTCACAACAACTGACTTGTTAATTTATTTTGAGCTACTATTTTTGTGATTTTAAGCCTTGGGTACAACTTGTCTTCACTGAAAGAAAAAAATAAGACTGAAATTCGTTTTTCTTACTCACGTTTTTTGTTTAGGCCACTTTTGGATTAAAAGGTTAGGAAATGCTCTAGCTTCTGGGGGCACTGGCTTAATTGAGTTATTTACTAAATGGTTATTGCTGTGCTGTCTTGGCCAAGAAAGTATATTGAAAAGACAGAAGGAAAATTAAAGCTGAACAGCAACATTGAATATCTTTCCTTAATCATCATTTCTGTTCAAGCCATCATTGGGTAAATAAATAAACTTAAAAAGCACTTTAGAGCATATATAAAGTTATGGCTTCTTGAAAAAGCTGAAGAAAAAGTTAAAATATGAGAAATGGAAGAAAAAAAAGTATTGTGCATAAGTGGGAAGCCCAACATGGGGAAAACAGAGGGGAAACTCTGGAGGGTGTGGGTTTTTTTTTGACGGGGGCTGAAACAGTAAGCAGTGCTTAGGGTTCCATTGCACATTAGTTCTCCCCTGTACATAGAGCTGTTGTAATGTATTCTTGTTACACCTAAATGCCAGTAACTGTAAATGTCCCTTTATGAGATGGGCCAACACAGTGTGGTATGTATGCCTATTGTAATAAGATCATTGTAGCTACAGGTCAGTCTGTGTGTACTATTCCTAAAAGCCTGCAGCATGAACTAAAAAGATGGATAGAAGTGGTGGCAGTGACAGGGTGATACTTAGACTGAAAGTGCCCAGGGGGCCCCAACTTGACATTTGCTGGGGGCCCCCAAAATGCTTACACTGGCCCTGAGTGACGGGAATATACCAATATATTGCAATCTCAGCTTTAATATTAATTTCCTTAGCAGTATCCTTTTTGTTGTGTTGATTGCAGTTACGATACTCAGAATCAGTATATGAAAGAAAAAGAACTGCACTCCAAAGTTATGCTTTTTGGTAGTTACTATCACTTATCTGATGGAAAAGAAATGAGAACATGAAAAATAAGCACACTGACAGTTATGACTAAAAACAGGGAAAAAACATAACTTTTCCCTTTCCCATGAAGTAATCTAGGAGTGGGGATTAAAGGTTTTGATGGGAACTGACTATTGATTGCTGTGGTCATCTTGGGGAGAGAGGCAATCTCAATTCAACCAATTGAATAGTAGCATGAAGAGCATGAAAATTTCCACGCTGCATGGCACAATTTACATGCTGCAAGTGGTACAATTTCTATGTTGCAAGTGGTAAATCCGGAGGCATGGAAAACCACCTGCACCTCCAGAAGGCATCTATTGCAGAGAACATAAGACTGCCAGAGGGTGATGGAGGTTTAGGGAACACCCCTTGCAGCAGTATCATGTCGCACTAGCACCCTTAGCTTCACCCTGGCCCTGGATATGGGGAAACTAACATGGACCCAGCAGATATGATGAATGAGGAGAGAAGCTGAAGGCAACTAATGGTGAGCTGCAGGATTATTTTGTATTTTTTTTTATTATTATATATTTTTATATTTTTGATGTAAAATAGTTCCTCCACCTAATGTTTTAAATTAGCTTTAATGTATATGTTTTGTTGTAGGAAGTATTTTACAAGCAAAATATAAGTTATGTAAGAATTTAAAGCCAACATATACACACACATATGTACACACACACACACACACACACACACACACACACACACACACACACACACACACACACACACACACACACACATTCAGATGCACAGACATATAGATATAGATTCCCACACATAAGCAAAGAAAAACATGGGCACATTTTTAGAAACACAGACAAACATGCAGATTCACACACACACACACACACACACACACACACACACACACACACACACACACACACACTCGCACATACGCGCACACACAAACACACACACACACACACACACACACACACACACACACACACACACACACACACGCACACACAAATGGAAACATGCACAGCAGCTAACAGCCACTTTGTTTATACTCAGATTTATTCTTGTGTGCAAATACACAAATGGTGTAATGCAATAAACCTTACATGGAGCTAATTTCAATGTAAGAATAATGGTAAGGCTTGAACATGGAACATGGCTGCCAAGCGAGCCAGGAAATAAGGCTCCGGTGTGCACGAGTATCCTGACACTGTGCAGAGATGGAGGTGTCCATGGAATGCAAATCACCTCATCTGCTGCTAAAAACCGTGCAAATGAGGTGTGTTTGTGATCCAGGAAGCTTAAAGGCAACCGTGTAGGTGCAGTGTAAGGCTGAAAAATGTACACGGTTGCAAACTGTGTACCAGAGGATAAAAATCAAACAGGGGCTGTAACAGCCCAAAGAAAAGGTTGTACAATGTTCGGTAGGTATGCAAAGGGCCAAAACTATAGCCAATGATGTAAAAAAGTAATGCAATATATTAAAAATAAAACTTTTTTTAAGACATATACCACGTTTAAGTGGCGTGCAGTCACTCACAAACATGCTATTTAGCAAGAAAAAATAAATAAATAAAAATTGAAAAATATAACATTTAAAGCTATTTTGATTTTTTTTCCATTATAGTGGCTAGCATGCAGAGTAGAGAATGAGAGGGAGAGAAGGTTGGATGATGTGCGGATAGTGAATCATGAAGTGCAGTGGGTTAGCAAGGAGGAAGTAAAGATAGCTATGAAGAGGATGAAGAATGGAAAGGCTGTTGGTCCAGATGACATACCTGTGGAAGCATGGAGGTGTTTAGGTGAAATGGCAGTGGAGTTTTTAACTAGATTGTTTAATGAAATCTTGGAAAGTGAGAGGATGCCTGAGGAATGGGGAAAAAGTGTTTTGGTACCGATTTTTAAGAATAAGGGTGATGTGCAGAGCTGTAGTAACTACAGAGGGATTAAACTGATCAGTCACAGCATGAAGTTATGGGAAAGAGTAGTGGAAGCTAGGTTAAGAAGGGAGGTGATGATTAGTGATCAGCAGTATGGTTTCATGCCAGGAAAGAGTACTACAGATGTGATGTTTGCTCTGAGAGTGTTGATGGAGAAGTACAGAGAAGGTCAGAAGGAGTTGCATTGTGTCTTTGTGGATTTAGAGAAAGCATATAACAGGGTGCCTAGAGAGGAGTTGTGGTATTGTATGAGGAAGTCGGGAGTGTCAGAGAAGTATGTAAGAGTGGTACAGGATATGTACAAGGGTAGTGTGACAGTGGTGAGGACTGTGGTGGGTGTGACAGATGCATTTAAGGTGGAGATGGGATTACATCAAGGATCAGCTCTGAGCCCTTTCTTATTTGTAATGGTGATAGGTTGACAGACGAGATCAGACAGGAGTCCCCGTGGACTATGATGTTTGCAGATGACATTGTGATCTGTAGTGAGAGTAGGGAACAGGTGGAGGAGACCCTGGAGAGGTGGAGATATGCTCTAGAGAGAAGAGGATCAGCAGGACTAAGACAGAATATATGTATGTGAATGAGAGGGAGGTTAGAGGAATGGTGGGGATGTAGGGAGTAGAGGTGGCGAAGGTGGATGAGTTTAAATACTTGGGATCAACAGTCCAGAGTAATGGTGAGTGTGGAAGAGAGGTGAAGAAGAGAGTACAGGCAGGATGTAGTGGGTGGAGAAGAGTGTCAGGAGTGATTTGTGACAGACGAGTACTAGTAACAGTGAAAGGGAAGGTCTACAAGAGGGTAGTGAGACCAGCTATATTATATGGGTTGAAGACAGTGGCATTGAAAAAAGGCAGGAGTCAGAGCTTGACGTGGCAGAGCTGAAGATGTTAAGATTTGCACTGAGTGTGACAAGGATGGACAGGATTAGAAATAAGTATATTAGAGGGTCAGCCCAGGTTGGAAGGTTTGGAGACAAAGCCAGAGCGGCACGATTATGTTGGTTTGGACATGTGCTGAGGAGGGATGCAGAGTATATTGGGAAAAAGATGCTAAGGATGAAGCTGCCAGGTAAGAGGAAAAGAGGAAAGCCTAAGATAAGGTTTATGGATGTGGTGAGAGAGGACATGCAGGTGGTTGGTGTGACAGAGCAAGATGCAGAGGACAGGAAGAAATGGAAACTGTAGATCTGCTGTGATGACCCCTGATGGGAGCAGCCAAAAGAAGAAGAAGATGCAGAGTCATACAATGGCAGGTTATAGTGGTTGCTAAGAACATAGGCTCTGGTGTAGTGCAGTATCCAGGGTCTACGCAATTAGGTGTATGTACATGAGGCAAAATGGGTCACTTTGTCTGCAGGTACTTACTGTGTAAGGACTAGAACCATGGTAGTGTAGGCGGAAAAGACAGCTGACATGAAAAAGGCGTATGTCACTGTTTGTGTAAGCAGATTGGAGCTCAGCAGCTCCTGTTTGCATTCAGCTAAGCACAGCTAAGCAAGGGGGTGTGTCTGGGGCTGCTGTGCTGTGCTTAGCTGGTTAAAGAAATGCTAAGCATGACTGTGTACAGAGAAGGGCTCTTTCTGCTCAACAATGTTTACATTAGCTCTGCAGGTTTGCACGGAGCACCACGGGGCTCAGCAGTGGAAGAAATGAGAAAAAAAGGGGGAGGGAATAGCTTTGGAAAGCCAATCAAGGATAAATGATTGATAAGCCCTGTTTCACTCACATTGGCCTATTCAAACCCCTCAGCAATATACTTGGCAGGTAGAATGTATCATAATCAATCATACAGGCTGCATCTACAGCACACCAGTATAAAGTATGCATACACCCTTCAATCTGATTTTTCCTGCATACTCTGCACCATTGGAGTGCACAGTTGGGAATTGTAACTGACAAAATGATAGGGGCTGCTGCTCTGCTACATCTGTATGTGCTAGACACTGAGGTCAGTGATGATGCTGAGGATGCTGACAATACCAGACTGAAGAGGAGAAGAATATTCAGGACCATGGTGACCTTTCAGGGGCTACATAAGCTGGAGATAGTGCTACAGGGTGGATAGGGACATACTACAACAGCTCACCAAGCTCTGCCAGCCTCACCTCAGACCCAGAGCCAACAGAGGGGAACCTATCCCAGTGGAAACAAAGGTATTTGTAGCCTTAAGAATACTAGCTACAAGTACTTTCCAAAGGCCTACTGGGTACATCATGGGGATCTCACAGGCATCCGCATCCAGGGTACTCCACCAGTTCCTGGATGTCATGTTAACACATGCCAGTGAACACATTTATTTCCCCAACACCCCTGAGGAGAAGACCAGCAATATGCATCTCTTCCACAGTATAACACACTAGCCAGAGGTACTAAGTGCCATAAATTGCACTCATGTGCACATCAAAGCACCATCCATTGAGGAGGGTAGAGTCTATGTCAACCTCAAGGGGTATCACTCCACCAACTGCCAGGTTGTGTGCAATGCCCAGGGCACATACTTCCCAACCGTACCGAATTACTCAGTTTTTAATGAGTTTTGGGGTCCAAACAATGAGGTGCCACGATTCCCGAGTGGCACCCGTTAATTTCCGATTTTCCTGGCATTTTGTTTATTTTAAACTTTTTTTCTGGCATTTCAAGCTGACGTCATCACATTCATGATGATGTCAGCTCTGTGAAATGGCCTGCCAGCCTGTTGTAATTGAGCTATCTCAATGTCAGCCTGTTGGAATTGAGCTAGCTCAATAACGTGTGTGCATTTCCAGCAAGCTACGAGGCTGTTTATTTTGTTAATGGATGGAACGGAATGAGGAATCAGAATGGTGGTTGGTGCATTGTTATGCCTGGAAGGGAAGGGTTCATTATGCTGCTGCTTGCAAGGGAATGGTTTGTTAATGCTGCTGCTGCCTGCAGAGGGGATCATTATGTTGCTGCTGCCTGTAAGGGAATGGTTGCCAGTGGTTCAACAGACAAAGCTAGAGGTATTTGTAGGCAATGGTGGTTCATTCTGCTGTAGAGGGTGTGTGTGTGTGTGTGTGTGTGTGTGTGTGTGTGTGTGTAAAATGCCCCAGGTGAATATACCTGGTGGCTAGCCTGAAGTACCTACCCACCACCACTTCCTGATTTATGCTTCATATATTTGTTCTGTTCCTCATAAAATCTGTGGTTTTCTGGATTTTTGTGGCAAATCAGTAAGGATTGAATTCACTAAATAATGACAGACATTTGAATTTCAGACTTCATACTCTTCAGAAAATAAATGGTAACACAAAACCTTTTATTCTACCAATTTTCTAAGTTTATAAGATCAGCATTTGAAATCTGTCCCTATTTTCTGGGGTTGTATTCCCCCCATTATTGGCTTTGCCCAGCTTTTTTGTACTAAGAGGATGAGAGCTATGGTGAGAAGTGAGAACTGAAGTCACTAAATTATGGACATTTAAGTTTCAGTCTTCATATATTTCAGGAAACTGCTGATTTGGCATAGTGGCATGTTGCTCTGACTGTAGTGCACCGGGTCCTGGATTTGAGACTTGGCAGTGAAACGTATGGTAGTAACACGACATTTTATTCTAGCAGCTTTCCAAAATCATACAAGCAATGTTTAAAATGTGTCCCTGGTCTTTGGGCTTTTGCCCCCACCCAATAAATTTAGGCTCTTTCCAGATTTCTTGTGCTGCAAAGTTAAGAGATACAGTTGAGTGTCGCGTGGATTTTACAAGGAGCTGAGAACTTCAAGAGAAGAGAAGTTTAGTAGTGCTTATGCTGAGTTGGCTTGTATTGTTAATAGAATAACAGGTTAAATGCTTGCTTTTGATGCAGAAGGCTGTGGGTTCTACTCTCACAGTATGTAAATGCATTGCTTATACTATATTGTGTATTGTACTTTTAAAGGGGGTGAGTGTAACAAGTCAAGGGTGTAGCTACAGGTACAACAAAAGTGAAAAAATTACATGCACAAGGGTATCTGTGCCTCGGTGGAAAGAGCAAAAATTATCATTAACCCAAATTCAGGAAAAGAAAATCAAAGTTATGTTCTGTGCTGCATTATAAGAAAAATATTTTTATAAAAGTACAGTACATTTTCCAGCATTCAAGATAAAATACACATTTTTCCAATGGAGAACAAAAAATAAACCAAATACTCAAAAGCAAACTCGAAGGCAAGGTTCATCCAAGAATTTTATCCAACAAAATCTAAGCAGGCTTTTACACACACAATCAAAATAAGAGCTTTTGTCCAAACCAAATGTATGAACTTCATCAGACAATTACACACCATAAAAAGCCAGTATAAATAATTCAAACAGTAATGACATCACTTCCACTATTAGCAGTTTAAACACATGTACTCCCTACAATAAATTCATGTACTTCACTTAAAATGAATTGATGTAAATGACCAATTTAAAATCAGCAACAAAAACATAGAATGTCGCACATATTTAAAATATATATGCGCATACAGATTAAATGCAATAATAATAATAATATATTAATAATAAATATTAATAATATAATTTTTCCAAAGATTTCAGACGTAATATACATTTCAGAGAGCACTGGTCATTCAGACCAGGATTAGCAAAAGCATTAACTTTAAGCTGCCAATAAAGATCTGTTTCCTCCAATCGAAGGGGCCAGGGGCCCCCTGTGATGTTTTTAATGACATTGTCGATAATCAAATAGTTAAAGGAGTGTCCAGGGTTTTCAGAGACATGTTTAGCCAAAGCATTTGTAATGTTAAGTCTCCCAATATTATATTGGTATTCGTATACTCTCAACTTAAAATGCTTCTCGGTTTTGCCTATATAAAACCCTGGACAGCATTGGCATAGGGCAATATGCAAAATACCACAGCTTTCACAATGGTATCTACCTCTAATCATATACATCATATTATTAATAGTGAATGAATTGGCTACTTTCATAAATTTAGAAAAATTGCATCTACCATATTTAGTCATGCTCACATTAGAGGAATGCCCTTTGGTGTTATTGTCCAAGATGTTCTTCAGATTGTTCCCTCTTTTAGAAATCAGTCCAGGGTTAACATTAATTTTATGCTGGATGGAAGGATCATCTAATAAAATTTTCCAATTTTTCAATAAGATATCATGTAGGAAAACAGCATCCATAGAGAAAGTTTTAATAAATTTACAAGAATGGGCATTATCATTCTGATCAGATTCCCCAACTACAGCACTATGATGAACATTTACTGCTGCTCCATTGGGGGTGACTCAACAACTGCATCCAAAGTATTATTCAGTAAGGGTTTAACTCACCCACTATCTCTTTTCCTATGTACTTCATCAATAATTTCCTCAACAAGTGCAAGAGGGTAACATCTCTTAAGGAACATATTTTTATATTGTCACATTCAGACAAAAAATCAGTATCCAATGTGGTCATTCTAGCAGCTCTTACCAGTTGATCTTTAATAACTGATTTTTCTGGAGAAATGGGTGAGAGCTGCTAAAGTGTAATGATGTGTTAGAGTATGTGGGTTTTCAGAAGATCTTAGCTAGATATCTCCCATTAATAATATCCTTTGCTAATTCCACATCCAGAGAGGAGATAGTATCAACCCTAAATTCAAACATAAATTTAAGGAATGATGTGAAGCCAGAGATAGTATTGACAAAGCTTACTGCATTGGTTATGTCACCCTGAAAAATGATAAAAGCATCATCCAAGCATCTAGTATACCAGTAAACTTTATCTTTATATGTGGGGTTCTTGAATAAGAACTCACCCTCCCAGTACGCCATAACACAATTTGAAAAACTAAACCAACAGGGGGAGCCCATAGCAACACCTGTTTGCTGTAAAAAATATTCACCACTGAAAAATCAGCATATTGTTGGATAAAACAATTTCCAACAGATATTCAATAAGGTCAACTTCAGTGCTTAATGCTCCTTTTAAAGAAAGGAATTCCCTGACCCAACTAATGCCAAGTTCATGTGGGGTCACTGTATATAAATTCTTGACATCAGTGGTCAAGAAATTATAGTTACCCTGAAAATTTATGGCAATTGTTGAATCACCCCCCGCCCCTCCAATTGGGAAGCAGTAAATGTTCATCTTAGTGCTGTAGTTGGGGAATCTGATCAGAATGATAATGCCAGTTCTTTTAAATGTATTAAAACTTCCTCTATGGATGTTGTTTTCCTACATGAGATCTTATTGAAAAACTGGAAAATGTTATTAGATGACCCTTCCATCCAGCATAAAATTAATGTTAACCCTGGATTGATTTTTAAACGAGGGAATAATCTAAAGAACATCTTGGACAATAACACCAAGGGGCATACCTCTAATGTGAGCATGACTAAATGTGGAAGATGCAATTTTTGTAAATTTATGAAAGTAGACAATTCTTTCACTATCAATAATATGACATATATGATTAGAGGCAGATACCATTGTGAAAGCTGTGGTATTATGTATATTGCCCTATGCCAATGCTGCCCAGGGTTTTATATTGGTAAAACCAAGAGACATTTTAAGTTGAGAGTATACGAACACTAATATAATATAATATAATATTGGGAGACTTAATATTACAAATGCTTTGGCTAAACATGTCTCCAAAACCCCTGGGCACTCCTTTAACTATTTGATTGTCGACAATGTCACTAAAAACATCACAGGGGGCCCCTGGCCCCTTCAATTGGAGGAAAGAGAGCTTTACTGGCAACTTAAAGTTAACGCATTTGCCAATCTAGGCCTGAATGACCAATGCTCTCTGAAATTAATATTACATCTGAAATCTTTGGAAAGATGATATTTGTTAATATTTATTATTATTAATATATTATTATTATTGCATTTAATCTGTATGCGTACACACATATATATATATATATATATATATATAAATATATATATATATATATATATATATATATTTTTTTTTTTTTTTTTTTTTAAATATGTGTGACATTCTATTTTTGTTGCTGATTTTAAATAATTGGTCATTTACATGAATTCATTTTAAGTGAAGTACATGAATTTATTTTAGGGACTATATGTCTTTAAAGTGCTAATAGGGGAAGTGATGTCATTACCTTTTGAATTATTTATACTGGCTTTTTATGGTATGTAATTGTCTTATGATGTTCATACATTTGGTTTGGACAAAAGCGTTTATCTTGATTGTGTGTGTGTAAAGCCTGCTTGGATTTTGTTGGATAAAATTCTTGGATGAACTTTGCCTTTGAGTTTGTTTCAGATAGTGGAGAAGCAAGAGTGGCCAGTTAACAGCACCTGGATTACAATGATAGTTTTGATGCTTCAGGATGAATGTAGGAGAGGGTTTGTCAGTACTTGGACTAAACACTGGAAGTCTTAAAACATGCATAGTTTATTTTGTTGTGCATTTATAGCTATTGATTTGGTCTGATAACACAAATCAGAGGAAGTCAATAAAAAAACTGAAATTGAAAATATGTTTGAGAAGCCGTGCAAGACGCCCATGGCTTACACTACTGTTAGCCTATTTTTATATATATATATATATATATATATATATAGATATATATATATATATATATATGTGTGTGTGTGTGTGTGTGTAAGTTGACTTTTATGATGGAAATGTTCTGAACTGGGCAGTTTTGTCATTATTGGTTCATGCATTTTGTTTCATTGCCTACTGGAAAAATGTTCAAACAAATTTAAAATGCGCTCTAAGTCTAACAAGTGTGCTATATTATAGAAGGAGTATAAGTTAATAAAGTCAAGAAGGTGTATCAAAGAACACATGTATATTTCTTGTTTTGTGTGCAAGGGGCCTATGATTTGAAAACAGCCCAAAGGTAATCTTTATCCACCACTGGCCAGATGCATTTTCATTGGATGTGGTGTGGGTTTCAATGATGTTTCAATGAATGTGAGTTTCAAGGGCAGAGAAGTTTTAATCCTAAGTCTAATTTCATAGTGAGTATGTGAGACAGTATTGCTTTGTTTAGCAGATGTCTATTAGTGTTTGTGCATTGTGCTATAAAATGTAAAAATAAAATCCAAATAATCATTGCAGAAAAAGCAGTATGCACATTAGTGTTTATGGTAAATGGGGTGAAATAGTCAGGTAATGAGACATTGGAATGGCTGCAGGGGGACTCTGGTGCCATATGTTGGTTGTCTGTTCTTCGTTTTGCGTTTGAAAGTTTGTATCCCATAATTCCATTGGAGTTGGTGGGGTTACATAATTATGTATGCAAATTGTATGTTAATTAGCATACACATTTGTACCTATGTTTCATGGCTCTTTTCCAGATTTTTGATGTTTCCAGGTTGAGAGGTATGCCAGGGCATTATCCTCAATCTGTGTGCTGGCAGTCCTGGCAGTTATCAAGACTCCCACATCTGGCATGCATCACAGCTGTACCAGGCATTTGCCAAGGGGGACATCCCATATGGCCATCTAGTGGGGGATGCTGGTTATGCACTGGAACCGTGGATGATGACACCCATTAGAAATTCACACACATCAACTGAAGAATGCCATAATAAGGTACACGCACAAACTAGGAACATTGTAGAGCATATGTTTGGGCTTCTGAAGTCACGGTTCTGCTGCCTTGACATATCTGGTGGAGCCCTGCAGTACTCTCCAGCCACATGTACACACACGTTCATAGTATCTGCCATGCTACACAATATGATTCTGAGGAAACAGCTGCATCAGGAGCATCACAGGGAAGGGACACATTGTCAAGGTCTCCACAGGCTCAGGGGGACTCAGAGGAGGAACCCCCTAAGCCTGTCCCAGTAGGCAGATGTAGGAGTGGGCAGTACACCCTGGCCTTAGCAAAGAGCCAATGCATAGCATATACACCGACACCCTAGAGGCCCAGGGATTGACATCTCACTCCTACTCACATACACACAGTAAAATGGATACCAGCCACACCACACTACCTGTACCTTACCATATATAGGCTGTGTACTGTGTGCATCTGACAGAGTCAGCCCTGAAGCACTATCCTTGCAACTGCTGCTGTGACAAGGTAAGTTGCTCTTCTTAACAATAATGAATGGGGTAGTAGACTGTGGTAGCACACAACCACAGGTGTTATGAAAAATGGACCCAAAATATGAGCCAAACATTTGAACAGTCTATGAAGATGTGACAATTGAGAGGTATGCCCCCTCACCCATCACACCAGTGTTCACATAGAACTGCAGTAAAATATATGTCTGTAAGGTAATAGCAGAAGAACACACATTCTCAGGCTGTCACAATCAACTTGATAATTTGTTCCATTTCCACAATATGCAGGGGTCAATGTGCTATGTATGTTTGTGGTTAATAATGTCATGAAGTAGACAGCACTTACTGGTGGCTGTTGTGGCTTAGTGGTCTAAGTACAGTATGGTGATTGTTAGGGTCCATGGTTTGAGACTGGCTCTGCAAAGTATTTTGCATGTCAGCTACACCAATGGTAGGAGTTGTTCACACTGTCCAGAAGTCAATATTTGTTACTGCAGGAAAGCTGGACAATGGAGGGACAGGGGCCACACATATGGACAGTACACAGCTCTGAGTAACCTACACAGTGTCTAGTAGAACAGCAGGTTGTGACAGGTCAGTCAAGCACTAGGATATAAAGGTTGCCACATTACTGTGTCAGTACTGATAACAAGTCAGTGGGCACTGATTATCCACATGTATGCCTCATATATCTGTTCTGCTTGTCATAGCATTGCGTTTTCCTGGCAAGCCATTTGCAAGCCAATAAAGGTTGATGTGAAAACATCAATGACAGACAGTTGAGATGCAGATGTCATACCCATAAGTAAATGCAAGCTAATACAAAACCGTTCTATCAACTGTCTACATTTGGAAGAGCAATGTTAAAAGTTTGCCCCCATGACTGTGCCTGTGTCTGACAGTTATATATGGGTCTGTTCAGATGTCCATCTGTAAGAGCTTGAGAGCTATGGCCAACATGTAGCCTTATAATAACACTGCAACACAAACTGTCTGAGGACCACAGCAGATGTATGGAGCACAATGATAGACATCCTGCTATACAGGTAGAGCCAGAGGTGTAAAGTCTGTAACCCTGTGTGTGATGTTACAACTTTCACCCCACTCACACCATGACTACAAATACATAACAGGAGCAACTGTAGACAAAAGCTCTAACTGGACTACAGAAGGACAGAGACACATAAGAGGAAGGGGAACCACTGGCCAGACAAATGTACAATGTGCACACTAGAACAATTTCTGCTGTAACATAGTTCCCTGCAGTGTATGGAGTCAGTAAAAAAATGTCTCTCACTGCTCCCTCACATTACTCTATACTGATCTACCACTGATGTACCAAGAAATCAGAGTGTTATGTAGAATATTCCACACATATTGTGGAAAACTCTGCTCAGTCCAATGCACTCTGTTGCCATGCCAGGATATGACTTGGTTAATAAGGACAGCACACAGCCAGGAAATCCTTCAGCCAGTATATCACTGAGGTGCTGGACTGTTTACACAGGTTCATCAGCCAATCGGCTGTAGCACACATAGTCCTGGACCAGAGTACAGGCAGCTCTGAACTGGAGTCCCACTGTTACTACTGAAGGTCATACTGGGTATGCTTACACTTAGAGAATTACAGCCCATGTTTAAACCCACATCTGACTATTCAGCTGCATTGTCCATATATGCCTTTGCATACACACAGCTATGTCCACCTTAACTGTCTCTCACCTCCCCCATCAGACAGGATATATCTGCATCTGATGAGTGTGATATACACACACACACACACACACACATATATATATATGTATATATATGTATATATATATATATATATATATATATATATATATATATATATATATGTATATATATATTATATGTGTAACATATACAAATATAATAACTGTAGACAAGCAGACACAGGGGGAGAGAGAGAAAGACAGAGACAAAAAGAGAGACAGAGGCAGACAGAAAGACAGAGGGAGGGATAGAGAGTGAGAGAGAGAGAGAGAGAGAGAGACCCTGAAAGGCATACAGTGAAGTACTACTGCAGCCATTTGCACACCAATTGTAACCAGTGGCATGTGCAAGTATGAAGGTGAGCTCCATTATGTAATTGTAGTGAGGTAGGGGTTATAATCTCACATCACCTGCCTTGTATGTGTGCGTGTTTCAGTATTTATTACATTTACAGCAGAATAAACATTCCCAACAGGCCTATGTCTGTGTAATGGTCACCCATTTTATGGGCCTGATACTAGTATCATGTACAGCAGTGGCCCACCTGTCAGGAGATACTGATGCCATCCACCCCAACAGCAGTGCCAGATACTCTTCACATAAATAAGCCTAGTGTTAAGTATGTAGCACTATAGTGTAGATGGTTAGATAAGTAGTGGTTCTAATACCAACAATGCAAGTGTATGTGTGTGTGTGTGTGTGTGTGTGTGTGTGTGTGTGTGTGTGTGTGTGTGTGTGTGTGTGTGTGTGTGTGTGTGAGTGTGTGTTTATAGATATCCCCTTGTGGCTGTCTGTCTTTGCTGCCTATGTGCATGCAATGACAATGCATTTTAAGGCCTGTTCCACCCTGTTAACCCATCATTGCACTACTGCACTTGGCCTGTACATCTCATCCACCTTAGAAGCAATGTTGGACACTTTTCAGCCATATAAGCTCTGTGGTGCATGTACTAAAATTATGTAGCACTATAGTACATACAACTAGATAGGTAAGAGTTCTAATCTCAGCACTGGCAACTGTGTGTGTCTTTGTAGGTTAAACCCTTTTGAGTCCCATTCCACCCAGTGAACCCCCATTGCCCTACTTTACAAGGCCTGCTGATGTCATTCACCTTAGAAGCACCATTGGAACTCCTTAACCATATAGGCTCCATGGCACATGTGATAAGTACATATCACTGTAGTATATGCAACTAGATAGGTAGGAGTTCTAATCTCAGCACTCAACTGTGTGTGTTTGTAGTTTAAACCATTATGATTCTTGTCCTGCCCTGTAAACCACCCTTTACCCTACTTTACAGGGACTGCTGATGTCATCCAGCTTAGATACAGCAATGGACACTTTGTAGGCATATAAGCTCCATGGTGCATGTGATAAATATGTAGCATTATTGTACAATAGACTAGGTAGTTAGGTAGGGTTCAAATCTCAAGATTGTCAACTGTGTGTGTGTGTGTGTGTGTGTGTGTGTGTGTGTGTGTGTGTGTGTGTGTGTGTGTGTGTGTGTGCGTGTGTGTACTGTGCAGGTCATACTTCTCAAATGTATACAGTTTTGCAGAATGTCCAGATGATTGGCTTATAAATTTTGTCAGTGTGTCAAAAATGTATGGCTTCCTGGCCAATCATTGGCAAGTCATTAAGAGCTGAAGTCAGACAATAATGACAGACATCAGAGTGTCAGACTTCATGCCCTTCACAAAAGTAATGGTAATATGTAACTGGTCCCTCTATTAGTTATCTATGTTTGTAAGAGCAATATGTAAAACCTGCCCCTATTTTTGGGCCTGTATCACCCCATTATTGAAGGCTTTGTCCACATGTATTGTTCTAACAGGTTTAGAGGTACGCCCCAGGCATATCAGTTCCATGGCATATGCATTAAGGACATAGAACTATACTACATACAACTAGATAGGTAGGGGTTGTATCTCAATACTGGCAACTGTGTGAGTGTGTGTCTGTGTATGCATATCCTCTGTAGCATTGTGGCTGTCTTGCCTGTGTGTGTCCAATGCCTATACCATTTTGTGTGCCTGTGCACCCTGTTAACTCCAGAGAAGTAGTGACAGACACTGCAAAACTGTATAACCTCTGTGGTTCATGCACTATGTATATTGTGATATTGTACGTATAAGTAGCCAGGTAGGGGATCTGCTGTCAACAAGGGTGGATCATGAGTGTGTGTGTGTGTGTGTGTGTGTGTGTGTGTGTGTGTGTGTGTGTGTGTGTGTGTGTGTGTGTGTGTGTGTGCACATATATACATATGTATATCCCCTTGCAACAGTGTGCCTGTGTTATGGCCACAAATATACCTATCAACCCCTTACAAAAAGGCATCTAGAGAAAGCCATACAGAAAAGTGGGACAAAGCCTACATATTAGGGTCAATCTTTAAATATTGCTCTGACAAACATACACAGGAGACAGCATAACAGGATGTGCATTTGCATGCATTTTCTGAAGGGTATGAAGTCTGACAGGAAAATATCTGTCAGTATTGTGTGATATCAGTCTTTAATGAATTCACACAACTTTGCCAGAAAACCACAATATTATGCCGAACATAAAGAAAATATGTGGCAAACAGCAGGACATTCTGAAGACATCTTTAGAGGTGGAGGTAATGGGTACCACCTGTTCCACCCTGCAGGTTGCAGTCCATGTTTAGCAGATGTGACCTGTGACAAAGACACAAACAGTACAGAGGTCCCCAGAGTGTAGGACAACAAACATCTTCTAAGCTTGTCTACTACCTGCATAAGGCAGTTAATTCACATCAGAAGCACTTTAATGGTATGAGAAATAGCATAACCTATGGTGATGTGACACAAAGAAGCAGTCATCTTGGCAAACAAAGGGAAGTCCCTTCTGGTGCACCTGCCATGAGTTAGGGTATGTCATGCCAAGTGTCACAATACTAAAAGTCGTGTCCCTCATTCCACATTTGATAAGGTGGCAACCCTACTCTGTGTTGTCTATGTGTGTGTAATATCTAGACGTGTACACCCTGTGAGTATTTTTCGTCCACAATGACCCACATGTATAAAGGCATGAATGCAAACTGCCACCTATATGTAGGTACCACCTAAAGCTGTGACAACTGTGCATAGTGTGCTGTCTGTCATTGACCCATAAATTGATGTTAATACACTGCAATGGGGTCATACAGTGGGTATGAAATGGTGACCAGATCCTGGCCTCCAGTTGAATGCAGAAAACAGCACCATCATACCATATGGTGAGGACATGGACCCACTATTTCCCACATCAACGACATCCCCCATAAACACACAAACTGGATTGACAGATGAGGTTAGTAACACTGTTGCAGTCACCCATGAAGTAGTGGCATTGGTCAGAAAAGGCTAGGATTTAGTTCACCACATAGATAAAGGGACTACATTCAGACAAAAGGTGGACATTACCTCTGTATAGTCCTCAGTCAGTACAAGACATTAGCAACATGGCTGGTCTGGTATGTACCTATGCAGGCATCTTCACCAAATGGTAAGGTTATGTTAGCACCCACAAAGGTTATCCATGGCCTTCAACACCTGTGCCATGCAGACAGCCTCGAATCAATACTAGCCCACTCAATATCGGACATGCTCACAGGTAGGCTGTGGCATGCCCAGATGGCAATGTTGTGTTCAGCCCCTCAGCACCTGCCCCATATATGTCAGTATAACTCTGTGCACATTACTGGCATGACAGGCTTGAATCACATATGACACAGCAAAATAAACAGCTGGAGAGGCAAGTTTGTCTCCTAGAGGCTGCACTGTGTCAGGAATGAACTCCCCAAAAATGTCAAATACAGTAGCATGCAGACCCTCATCAACTGCATCAAGGTTGAGTGGATGTAAAAAAAAAATCTGTCCCAGGGGTCCAAAGTGTGTCAAGCAATGGCAGGGGCAACAGGTGCTGATAGATCATTCTGATGGGGATACAGTACTGGATTGGCTTGTAAGGGACCCAGGGACAGTACTGTAGTAACCTCCTCTGTATCTATGAACCAGTGATCCTATGGAACTCCCAGGTGAATTGTAGCAAGAGTTGCATGCTGTGTCAAGGGGTATACATGCAAGGTATGCTGTCTGCCCCCATTGTCACTCACACATTGTTCCATGCATACAGACCTAGGTAAACATGGAAACATACAGTAATACCTTGCTGATGAAAAAGTATCTGTTTTGCCACTCTGCCACCCTCAGCTCCCTTACTGGCAGCAGCCCACCACAACTTACACACACTGAAACCAGGAATGGAAACAGAATAAGGTCTGTGAGACAAAAGTCAGTCGGCAGTACTAATAGCAATAAAGCATCATGGCACAAAGGTATGTACACTTTGATATGTACACATAACAATTGCCAGCAGAGAGCACCTTACAGGCCAGAACAATATTACACTACACACTGCCATTACCTGTACTATATTCACCCTGTGCATCAGACACATATTAGCATGTCCCTGCATTGATGGTATGGATAACAGCGATGTGGGACAGGTGTCATCACATGCACATGGTGAGGTGTGGGGTTGGCAAAGGCCTAGGCTGTGCCATACAGTTGACATTTTGTGTGTGTGTGTATGTGTGTGTGTGTGTGTGTGTGTGTGTGTGTGTGTGTGTGTGTGTGTGTGTGTGTGTGTGTGTGTGTGTCTGGAGGGGTTCTGGCCAGCTGGGCCATGGAGAGGAGCTGTGTGCATCTGTCAGTGACCTACATGTGGCAGTGATGTGTGAGTGTGTGCATGCACATAATCAAGCCATGTGCTAGCCCTACACAGGGGTATGTTGGACAGCCATGGACCGTACATGGCAAAATGTACAGTTCACCATCTCTGGCCACGAACATGGGAACTAGTTCTGACAGGAGTGGCACTGGCACCACCATGCCCAAGGCCAGATGTGGCACTACTTCCTGATGGTGACTGGTGTCTGTTGAGCCTGTGTCCCTCACGGGACCACCAAGGACCACATGCCCATGGCCTCCCACTTTGTGGTGTGGACAACAACCATCCTTCATTAGTGCTGGTGGTACTGCCTCTATAGGAATGTGCACAGCCACTTGGGCTCTCAGCTGATGTTGCTGACCTACGTCCATGTGTCCAATGCCCTACTCCCACCACATGTTCAAGCACAGGCATTGCATGGTTAAGGACAGACAATGTCTCACCCCACCACATATCCACCACATCAGCAATATGACGTAAGGCATCACCAATGCCATGGAGGGTGTTATGCATACCAGGCAGTGTTGCATCCATGACCCTGAGCATCAGTCTGTTGTACCATTCACAACATGCTTGTGCCTTCATGACAGATTGAAACATACGTCGGTTGACATGTGCTGTGAAACCACTGACAGGGGCTGGATGACCAGCAGTCCTCCTTCAAGCACCCCTGTCAATCTGCCTCTGTGGGACCACACTAGCTCTCTGGCTAGTGTCTACAGTCACTGATGCTAAAGTCACCACACTACCCTGTTCGATGCCACCACCCTCCTACTGTCCAATATCTGTGGCTGCTGGGGACTGGGTATGTGTGGGCATACTGACTGTGTGCGGGGATATTAGGGGTGGAAATGGTATGTCAACCAATGGGACAGATTCATCCCCCAGCAACCCCAACTGTGCCTCAGAATGGCCACCATCATCATCAGGGTCCAATGAGACACTGACATCAGGTTGTGAGGAGGACATACTCCAACCTCCATGGTCATCTGTGAGGGGAAGACAACGTGACTACATTAATT
Organism: Protopterus annectens; assembly: GCF_019279795.1. NCBI lineage: Eukaryota > Metazoa > Chordata > Ceratodontiformes > Protopteridae > Protopterus > Protopterus annectens. Next base: position 26,900,677 of record NC_056735.1, on the reverse strand, counting down.
CTTCCACATGCAAACACACACACACACACACACACACACACACACACACACACACACACACATGCATGCACACATGCACACACACGTGTGGTGCCATAAAGGCATTATACAGACCACATCATCTGACTGAGGCCATGCATAGCACAGAAATAGGACCACAACAGACACACTCTGGACAGGCCCTCAACAACTTGCAGTGCAGCTACATCCAGTTAATGTTGCTTGTGCTATATACGCCTGTGAGATACGTGACAAGTTGGAGTATGTGATAGACCTTCACCTAACACACAGTGCACCCGGGTACACAATAGTAATGCACCCCTGTATTGCACAGTGGCTACACCTATACAAACTATGTACTAATATGTGACATCTCCTGCAAATATGCTACTGTGTTTACCAGTGTGATGCACTGCAGTGAACCCCCACCACAAGTGAACATGCAGATATTGCAATATGGTTACACTTAACAGTTATGTGCATGGCAAAATGGCAGCCCTTAACATGCCTAGGGTATAGGTGAGCCATAATATGACAGTTCTGCACTCACCATCTACAGGCTGATGTTCCCGAGCCAGACCAGAGGTACCTATGGAGTTGTGGGGGAGAAGTATTGTCAGCACACGCACACATATGGCAATGGTACAGGATAATATGTGCATTTATCAACATGTGCAGGACAAGCTGTGATACTACCCAAGTTGCTGACATTCACAATATGTCTGCACATGTGTGCATTACAAAACTCCAACCATAAATGCAGACTGACCTAACATATGTGTACAGGTATGCAGAGGCTGCCAGTATGAATGCTATGAATGTGATGGCCACTGGAGGCTTACCTAGACTCTCCTTGGCTGTGGACTCTGTGCCACCCACCTCCATGACATACGTACTAATGGTTTCCTGTGAGGTAGTGGCTGATGCCAGGTTTGCCAGGAACTCCTTTGTGGCTGAGAGCAGTGGTTGTGTAGTAGGCCCTCCTCCTGTGCCACAGCTGCAGCCCTTTGCCATGCATGCTGTATGAGATCAGTAGCACTGTGTTGGATCTGTTCATAGCTCCTGTACTGGTGGCCCATATTACTCACTGTTGCTACCAGGCCTGCCAACAGGGCAGCACATTGTTGCTGGTTATGGCAGTTCCTTGACAACAGCACCTGGTGATGCAGTCTCAGGGCATCGATAATTACAGTGGTTTCAGCTTCTGAGAAGGCTGGGTTGTGTCATCTGTACATCCCACCTGAAAGACATGAACCAGTGTTGTGCAAAAAGCAACTGGCTATGGGAGAGCAATAATGTTATTAGATATTAGAGCTACACCAAGCTATTGAACATGGTAGGGCATGACTTAAGTTGTTTTACAGGTGAGAGACACCGTCGAAGGGATTGTAACTCAGGTGGTTCCAGTCAGGGTAAGTCTGTGGGCTGGAAGATGTAGTTACTGTTAACCTGTAAAAGTGAGAGAGAGAAAGAGGCAAAGGATTAGGATAAAGGGAGAAACAGCAGATATGTGTGAAAAGCTGGAAAGAGTGGCTGTGAGTATGGTGTGGGGGTGCAAGATTACTGAGGGTGAGTGAAAGAATGAAGTGTGAAAGCTGCAGGGAGCTCTGAATGACAGTAGTCTGACTGTGTATGGTGGGGCCTCTGAGAGTTTGGGCAGGGTGTGGATGCAGGTTAGCTAGGGGGGAAATGAGTGAAAGCAAAGTGTGGAGAGAGTCTTTGCTGTAGTGTTTACAGATGAAAGGACTAGTAACACTGACAAAAATTGAGGCAGCAAGTATGCAGCACAACAGTATCACATATAAGTTATATACACTTGTAGCAGACTATAGGCAACCAAGATTTAGACAACCAGCGTATATGAGCAGTTTCAATTAACCAGTAATTGACTATGTCATACAGTGAAAGCAACAGTTATAGCTCTAATGTGACACAGTAATGTGCAAAAAAACAATCTTCCAGGTAGGTAATTAACATAAAAATAGTATAAGAATATGGTGTCTAACCGACCCAGTTTAGGCATACAACAACACAATATAGAGAAAATACAGTGGCAAGGTAACAAATAAAAATGAGCTAGCACACTGGATAGATGGAATTAAAATATAACCAGCTGGAAAACTTTTACATCTTTAACAATGCCAGTTCAGTATACAGCTGCATAAGGCCAAAAGTTTCAACTAACAGTAGTACCAGCAGGGATAGTGTTTATATTTCTAAGGATGCCTGGGCAATTCACTTAATCCACTAAATACAATTTAGCAACAAACACAACTGCTCATAGGTTCATAGGTGTGTACTAGGCTAACAGCCCTGGATTCTGTATAAGCGTAACCCAAGAAGATTCCCTGGCATCATGCCGCCCAAAGTTAGTTCCCAGTGCCCCTGTCAAGCATGGCAACTGAAGTGATCCCTGGGATTAGCTTCCTATTGCCCATCTGCTCATCAAGATTTCTCTTAAAGAAGGCCAGTGAAGTACTCTGCTTGATGTGAATGGGAAGTTTGTTCCAGAGTATGGGAAGTCTCTGGGTTAGGAACCTGTCCCTCCAGCGTGTGCTGTTTATTGTGGTAATGAGGTTTAGGTCCCTGGAGTGTGTGGTATGGAGGGATTGGGATTTCTTTGGGTGTAGCATATCTAGCAGCTCTGGGTCAGACATGGCTTTGTAGGTCATGCAGAGATTGCCTCTAAGTAGGCGATAAGAGACAGAGTATAGCTGGAGTTTTTTGAGTCTGTCCATATAGAGCATGTGTCTAAGGCCTAAGATCCTCTTAGAGAGGTATTTTTGTGGCCTATCCAGTTGTTGTAGGTGTCTAGTGAGGTACATACCAAATGAGGCATTGTATTCTATAATAGGTCTAATGAGGGACGAGTAGAGAAGGATTATGACCTCCTTCTTCCTGGATGAGAAACCTTTTGTAATGAGATGTGCCACATAGAAGGACTTTCTGACTATAGTGGCAATGTGGTTATCAAAGAAGAGGCTGCTGTCAACCTGTGTCCCCAGGTCTCTTATCACACCTTCGGTGTTTAGTGGACTACTGCCTATGTGGTAGTTCATGGGCACCAAATTTTCCCAAAGGAATGACAATGCACTTTTTGGCATTGAGCTTAAGGCCATGGTTCTGGCACCAGTCACTGATGTCAGTAAGGCCTTTTTGTAGAATGTCTACATCAGTTGGAGAATCAATAATGGCTCCTAGTTTGCAGTCATCTGTGAACCTGGTCAGCCAGAGTCCCTTTGTGTTGGCTTGAACTTCAGAGAAGTAGATTCCAAACAGGAGAGGACCTTGGACTGATCCCTGTGGGACACCAATTCTAACTGGTCAGTAGTCAGATTTGGATTCTGCTACTTTCACAGTGTGGGTTCTATCAGTGAGCCAGTTGGCAACCCATCTTATGACATAGGGGTTTATGCCTAGTTTAATGAGTCTATCTATGATTCCTGAGTGAGGGATGGTGTTGAAGGCCTTGGCAAGATCTAGGTAGGCTTTGTGAACTACCTTGCCATCATCCACAGCTCTGGTGACAGACTCAAAGAAGTCTATCAGGTTGAGCAGGCATGATCTACCTTTCACAAACCCAAACTCTGTGGGGTCCAGAGTTTGGAGATTCCATATGTCCTTATTTATAAGGTCCATGATAATGTGCTCCATAGCCTTACATATCAGACTCATCAGTCTAATAGGGTGGTAGTTCCCAGGGTCTGTAGTCACTCCCCCTTTGTGGAGTGGGATGACCATAGCAGTACACCATTCGGTAGAAACAAAGCCTGAAATGAGGCTGTGATTAAACAGGGTACTCAGCTGTGGTGCCAGTTCACTTTTTAGTTAATGTAGAACACAGCCAGGGATATTATCAGGTCCCATGGAAGCTGTATTCACGGCTTTGGACAGTGCACTTTTTACCTATATAGCCCTGATAATAGGGACCTGGCATTCCTCAGGTATTGTGATAAGCCCTTTAGAGGGTGAAAGGGAGGGGGTAAAGTTATCACTGAACCTGTCGGCCAATATGTTGGCAATATCAGTTGGTTCTGTATATGTATTGCCATTGTGCTGTAACTCAGAGCAGATCTGAGTATTGCCATGTAGATTCTTGATATAACTATAGAATGCCTTGTGGCTATCTTTAGAATCTGTAACAATTTTGTTTTTGTAGCTAGCTTCAGAGGATTTGATGATGGATCTCAGTTTTATGCTGAGGCTGACAAGGGAGTTTTTCCAGTCTTGGGACTTCACCCTTTTCTGCAACAGTTTTTCCCTTCTGTTGTAGAGTTTGTTTATGGTGGGGGGACCACCAGATTGGCTTCCTATATTTGGAGCAGAGCATCTTGGTTCTGTTTGTTATGGCCCATTCCATGCACTTGTGTAGGAGCTCATACAGTGCATCAGTGAATGATTCAGTCATGGACCTATTTTCCATTTGCATGGGTGTCGTGAAGTTAGCCACCTCTGTTTTTAGAAGTCCCTTTATTAAAGTAAGTGCAAACTGAGGTAGGCTTTGTTTGCTGTTGTAAAACAGGTAGCTAAATAGTACACACTAAAGGCAACACAAAAAAATGCTCACCCAATCTGCCATTGCACACAGTGGGACCACTTAGAGGCAGGAGTAAAGGAGAGAAAGAGAAAGATGACATGAAGGAGATGTGACCTGCCCACACTCCATTACACACACTTAGGCTTTGTCAAAGAAGGGTTCATGTCTGCTACAGTCAAGTGACCTCTATGAAACAGTCACCAAAGCTGTGGACAAGTGCAAAATGTCCACCTTGACCTGGGCAAACTATGTGACAGTATAACCCACATCGCCATTAAGGATATAACACTCCTGAGTATGTATCACAAAACATATCTTACCATAGCGGTAATACAGCGGTGCACTGAAACGACCCAACTATTCCACTTTGGGAAATGCACCACAAACAGCTGACCCATAAGTAGGTGTGTAATCTATTGTTCCATGTTTGGGTCTCTGTTATGTGTGATGTACAAATCTGAGGTGCATGTAACAGCCATTAGCCTATGTCTGATCATGTCTGCAGACAACTGCATGGTGTGTGCCATCACCGGATTCCCTAATGATGTGGATATCTGTCCAGGAGGGTCTCACACAGATACATGACTGTTGCCAGATATATGGCTTCAGGCTGCATACCAGGACATGCAGTCTGAACCCCTATGAGGAGAGTGACATCCCCACATATTAAAATACAAACAACATCCTAGGCATGTAGTCGGTCATGAGGGTGCTGTGGACACAAGTCCTTGGCAACATGACATGTCAACACAACAAAAGCAATTAAATGAATAAATGCATAATGCTTATAGCAGCAAAATTAAAATCTTTAGAACGGCATATTGATTGAAAAATATTCACACGAAAAGTCCACAATACGATCAGAAAACAAAATTAAAATCTTTAAAAAAATTAAAGCTTTTAGCACAACTCATATTCCTAATGACTGAGACTGGGCTTTAATACCTATAACACATCTGTTTCTAGATATACCATCAACACAGGCCAGATATTTAAAACACAGATCAATACTTGAACTCGATCTACTAAAGGTAACCATAACAATACTAAAAATTCATAACATATCTAGTTCTTGCTTCCATTGTAGCATAAACCTTCTACATGTCTCATGTCATACAGAAGGGTATGTCATCACAGGACTTGGGGTACACACATCCCTGCATTCCCCTCAATAAGGACCATTAATTTGTATAATTCCCTGTTCCTTTTAAGATATTAGGACACTCCAATAATAAGGGGTGCAATCACTTGAAATCACACAGCACATGCAGCAGCTGGGGACATTGCAGAGGTTCCCCACTGGGGAATATCAGGACATCAAACATGTACCACACATCTATAGGCTATAAGGCCAACCCTTTACCCGGTTTCATACATAATCATCATGGGTGACCTCAGTGTAGCAGGCAAGGCACTCACGGACTCCACATTGCTGGGACTGCTGCACAAGTGCAAGTCATGCTCCACTCTGTTAACACACACACACACACACACACACACACACACACACACACACACACACACACACACACACACACACACACACACACACACACACACAAACCCTCAACCTGGTGTGTGGCTTGACGTGGGCTTGTGTCAGCTCAGATGTGTCACACATAATCAGCCTGTGGTGGAATGGGCACCCTGTCCACATCAGGCAGGGTAGCTATTTACACCTTTGCAGGTGTAGCCTGGATAACTGGATGGTTAACTGCACATATACCCTTGAGATACCACCTGTGTCCCTGTGGGACAGGGGCATCAGGTGCTGCCTTGCATACACACGGGCTAACATCTGGGCTAGGCATATGGCTGCTCAAGGCCATAGCCTAGTAACCTCATATGGCACCAGGGCTACCAGATATGGCCTGAGTGCTGTGACAGACTGTGTTGTTATGTGTCCACACCCATCACTTTCATCAACAGCTGGGTGTCCCTATGGCAACGTTACTGTACCATGTCATCCAGTCTACATCCGAAAAATGGGTGAGTGGTACTACATGTGCATGGTGGACATTCCAGCAACATCTGTGCTACACAATAACTAAGAACAGTACATATGTGGTGTAGGGTGTCTTCTTCATAGCTGTCTGACATCTGCAGTACCTAGATGTTTGCGGAATGTGTACATGTGCCTGATAGATGTAGAACCCCTGCTAGACAAATGTGTATTTCCATACACCAGTTGGACAATATGTGATGGCTGTCCCCAGCATTTGGGGAATGTGTCTGTGACATGGCAGAGCCCTGGGAACACAGTAATAGTACATGAATGTCTGGTACTGCATGCATTCCCTTACACTGTATGCTCAATATGTTTGCACTGCTGCTGAGCCACAGCCAGTGTCCCTCACCACTAGTACCTTTAACCTGCAGTCCTGCTGCGGGGGGGGGGGTTACCAGGTATGCTAGCCATATGTGTCAGGCAATCAGATACAGGTGTGGGGAGCACAGTGACCTAGCCAGAGTACATCATGAATAGTCAGGGACACCTGGACAATTTTTGAACTAAGCCTGTATGACATTCACAGACTGAGAGGGGCTCACTGACAGTACATGATATCATATGCCAGCTTTATCCACCAGTACTTACTGTCAGTATTGTACAACAGACAGTAAAAGTAGCAGTCATATGTGAGCTGACCATAGCTGTAGTTACTCAGGGGCCAAAGCTGTGATCCATGTCACTGCAGACAGAGCCATAAAGGATGGTCGTAGGTGTTGAACAGAAGCAACATGTTAGTCCAGGCAATGTTGTTGAGACCCACTGTTTAACTTCTTATTTCCCATGACTGCATCCCCACATATGCATTCCATTACATGCTTCATTCAATGACATACCTGGTACAGGCTGTACTCCTTTGAGAGAAGAAATCCAGTTGTAGTATCCTAGAGAATCGCAGTCTATCTTCATGAATAATGTTTCAGACCTGTTTACTATAGGCAGCAGCTTGCCTTTTGTGGGTAATGTTCATGAACAGGTGATTGCCTGTGCACCAGTCTGTGACTCCCACTTGCTAATTGCATCTAGAACAGCTGGGTTGCCTTTCCATTAGCCAATGGCATGGCTACAGAGCGCTATAATTAAGGCCTTCATGCAGGCCTTGTCCCTGTTCCTGGGCTGTGAGGAGGACAGTATTGAGGTGTTGGAACTACAGCTTTACAGAGGGTAGGTAGAAATACTGTCCATTGTTTGGATTGATGTGTTATGTTGACAGATTTGCATGCTATGTCTGGCCATTGTTAACAGACTTTCAGATTCTGTAGCAGTGCACTGTTGAGCAATGTGTGTTGGGGTCAGTAAGGGGACAGGCAGATGTGAGTGTCATACATCCTTTGTATCTGAATGTGCATGCTGCTACAGTTGATGCTGTTCTCTCAGCTGTGTATGTTTGAAAGGGAGACTGTGAGATGAGATATGTCCCTTTCACATGAGCACCCCCGACCCTTGATGTATGGGTGTCATGTGAATGCTCTGATCCAGGTGTTTGGGAGGTATGTTAAGTCTGAAGTAGGTAGCTGGACATACTGCTGCATGTGTAACAGACCACATCTGCTTCATTCTGGGGAGGAGTCAGACTAGGGAATGCAAAGACACAGGGAGACAGCAGGCTGTTACTGTCAGTGAGGGAATGGTGTTAGCTATTGGTTCACAACATCACCTGGTTGATGGGTACCATAACAGCCCAGGTGAAGCATGTACCTCTGGTACATATGTTACTTAATACTGCCATCCAGAGAGTGGTAGGTGACATTTAGAACACATATTCATAATTGTAAAATGTGTCTCCCCCTGCAGGCCTTTAATGTGCTAGTGCATGTGGCATTGACTGCAGTGGGAGCAAGTAGTTTTGCTGGACACTACATGGCTCAGTTATTCCTGTGTTGTATTGACATGCATGTAGTTGTTGTGCCACAGACTGGGCTGTGGGCCACCAGGACTGTGGGTGTCCAGATGTGACATACTAGGGATGTAACAGATTATATATAATATATTAATAATATATATTATATATTAAAAATAATATTATATATATATATATATATATATATATATATATATATATATATATATATATATATACACACATAGGTTCATAGGTGTGTACCAGGCTAATGGCCCTGGAGCCTTTACAAGCCTAACCCATAGAGGTGCCCTGGCATTGTGCTGCCCGGCGTTAGTTCCCACTGCCTCTATCAAGTAGAGCCACTGGAGTGATTCCCAGGGTAAACTTTCTATTTCCCTTCCACTCATCAAGATTTCGCTTCAAGAGGTCCAGTGAGGTTATCTGCTTCACATTTATGGGAAGTCTATTCCTCAGCATGGGCAGTCTCTGGATTATGAACCTGTACCTCCAGCATGTTCTGATGACTATGGTAATGAGGTTGCGGTCTCTGCAGCATGTGGCGTGGAGGGATTGGAATTACTTTAGATGTAGCATTTCTAACAGAGCTGGGTCAGACATGGCTTTGTAAGTCAAGCAGAGCTTGCCTCTTAGTAGACGATATGAGACAGAGAATAGCTAGAGTTGTTTGAGTCTGTCCATGCAGGACATGTGTTTAAGGCCTAGGATCCTCTTTGTGAAGTACTTTTGTGGCCTCTCCAGCTGTTGCAGGTGTCTAGTGAGGTACATGCCAAATGGGGTCTGATGACTGGTCTAATGAGGGAAGAGTAGAGAGAAATGATGACCTCTTTTTTCCTAGATCCAAAACTCCTGGTAATGAGATGTGCCACATAGAAGGACTTTCTGACCACAGTGGTAATGTGGTGGTCAAAAGAGAGGTTGCTGTCAACCTCTGTTCCCAGATCTCTTAGAATGCCTTCAGTGTTCAGTGGGCTCCCATTGATGCAGTAATTAGTGGGAACTGAACTTTTTCCCAAAGAGGATGACGATGCATTTTCTGGCATTAAGCTTAAGGCCATGGTTTGGACACCAGTCATTGGTCTCAGTGAGGTCTTTCTGTAGGATGTCTGCATCACTTGGAGCATTAATAATGGCTCCCAGCTTGCAATCATCTATGAACCTGGCCAGCCAGAGTCCCTTCTTGTTGGCCTGGACTTCTGAGAAGTAGATGCCAAACAGGAGAGGACCCAGGACTGATCACTGTGGGATTCCACTTGTGACTGGTCGGCACTGTGGGTTCTATCTCTAACAATATAGGGGTTGATGCCTAGTTTGGTGAGTTTATCAATAATTCCTGAGTGAGGAATTGTATCAAAGACCTTGGCCAGATCATGTAGGCTGTATGAACAGCCTTACCCTCATCCACAGCTCTGGTGACTTACACAAAGAAGTCAACCAGGTTGAGCAGGCATGATCTACCTTTCACAAAACCAAATTGTGTGGGATCTAGTGTTTGGAGATTCCCTATATCCTTGTAAATTAGGTCTATGATGATGCGCTTCATAGCCTTACATATCAGACTTGTCAGGTTAATGGGGCGATAATTTCCAGGGTCTGTAGTCGCTCCTCCTTTAGGGAGAGGGATGACTGTAGCAGTGCGCTGTTTGGTAGGTAGAAAGCCTGAGCTAAGTCTGTGAGTGAACACATCATAATATGAGATTATCATATTATATGATAATATATATTTTATGATATACTACTAATAATATATTATATTATGGCACGTGTTTTTGTAAAGGAAAATCAGCCAAACCTCTGCATGTACAGCAACAGCATGGCTCAAGAAAACCAGAGGAAGTAAAAAACATAGTAGAGCCAGCAAACAGTGACAACAATTCGTTTATTGATGGAAGATGGAGAAAAACAAACCGGTTTCAGCCGTTAGGCCTTCATCAGTGTCTGTATTTGTTACAAAGTTCCCAAAGTACAAATATATAGTAGCCTAGCGCCACCTGAAGTCCATACACAATAATTGCTTCAAATGCATTCATTCAAGCCAGGGGAAAAAAGTGCACCCAATTTTATAATCCATTTCTTTTCCATTTTGTTTAATATTGCATGCCATCCTGATTTGTTCCATGTATTCCATTGTATAATATCAATCACTGTAAATCTGAATTTATTCCGGGGATGTTTTACTGTATGTTTGTACAGTGCATTAGTTAATTTGCCAGTCCTAATATCACTTAGATGTTCTGAAATCCTAAATTTTACACAACGGGAGGTTTGTCCCACATAAAAGGCTGAACAATTGCAGGACGCCAGATAAACCACCCAATCTGATTGACAATTTGCAAAGAATTTGAATAACTTCCCAGTGTTCCTACTTGTGAATTCCTTGGTTTTACACATGCTATTACAATTTGTGCAATGATCACATGGGAAGCATCCCAATACAGGACCCCCTTTTAAAGTAATGTGCTCCATAGCCTTACATATCAGACTTGTCAGGTTAATGCGTGATAATTTCCAGGGTCTGTAGTCGCTCCTCCTTTATGGAGAGGGATGACTGTAGCAGTGCACTATTTGGTAGATAGAAAGCATGAGCTAAGTCTGTGAGTGAACACATCATAATATGATATTATCATATTATATGATAATATATATTATATGATATACTACTAATAATATATTATATTATGGCACATGTGTTTGTAAGACATATGTGCATGCCTACAGTGTGTTACACATGATTGTCATGGACATGTATGTTCAGATGGGTATGATGTGTGAGACTGAGCTGTCTTTCATGGCTTGTAATTCCAATCTGCACTGCATTGCCAGTATGCCAGCACACAGAATAGGTTTTATGAAAACCCTGCCATAAGTTGGAGGCACAACTATGTTCATTCAGCAGCAGTCTGTGCAGTTGTCAGCAATACCTGATATTTGATATTGTGGGCCTCCCGTACATCTAGCAGCATTCATTTGTCTGAGTACTGGTTTGTTGTCTGCATCAGAGGCCCAAGTTAGGGTTGCCACCTTTTCAAATGCCCAATGTTGGAGATTTTTGGTACAAACATCAGATTTTGAGGACAAAACATACCCATGGCCTGTACAAAGGACACAACTTCACTTTTTTGCCTAACTAAAAGCTTATTCTTATAGCACTTTAGTTGCTTATTCTGTTTCTTATAATATTTAGGTGTTCCAGATACAGAATAGCTGTTTTATGCAACTATTACATAAAATATAGGAAATAATTTTGTCCTAAAATCTCAGAACATTTGCCATCTTTACAAATTTTTTTGCAGGACACAACTGCCCAAACATTGACTGTCCCTTGCAAAGTGGGACAGGTGGTAACCCTAGCCCAAGTACACTGATTTGTCCAAGTATATCTAGGAGTTATGTGTCAATGGCAATCATTATATGTTTGTGAAAACACTAGAGCTCATTTGGCCTACTGGTATAATGCACTATGGGGTAGCTGACAATGTCCTGGGTACAATACTTGCTAGTGGTGTCTTTTTTCCTTAATGTTACATGACTGTACTGCTTGATATATTTATAAAAGCAGTACTAATTCCTCAGAGCTGATTTGCCCTAGTGATGCATTACTCTGACTCTAGTGCACAGGGTCCTGGGTTTGAGACTTGCCAAAGCTGGTTATTTTGTTGCCGAGCAGAACAGTGCCTGAATGAGATAAAGTGATTAAAGTAGTTTAAAGTGGGTTTGCATGGTTTTGTGCAATGCACCGCAATGTCAAGTGGGCTTAGGTCTACTTAGCTTCACTTAGCGCCACTTATCCCAGCTTAAATCCACGTTATTTCCAAAAAAAAGAAAAGAAAAAAGGGGAGATAGGAAAGTAGTGAAATGGAGGCAAGCGGGGGGAAAACATTATGAAAGGCAGCTAGAGATGTGCAGGGCAGGTGTAGGAAAGGACCATAGCTCTCCATTTCTTGCGCAGCAACAGCTGTGCATGATATGGACAATTTGGAATTTAGAGCCTCACACCCCACAAGGAAGTGTGTGTGTGTGTGTGTGTGTGTGTGTGTGTGTGTGTGTGTGTGTGTGTGTGTGACATAAATTTGTTGATTAATTCATGTGGAAATTGATTAATGTCAGTGTACATCGGCTGAAATTGAGAGCTATGTATTGGACAAAATATTTTTTTGGGACAGATGCCCTTTGTTTTCCCTTAAGGTGAGAGTGGGATGTTGGGGAAGGGTTATAGGTACATTTGGGGAGGTAAGTTGGGTAGGAGAGGTTGCATTTGCAGACAGACAAGACAGCAGATGGGAGGTGTATGACACATGAGGAGGTAAACATCTTGGATGGGGAGGGTGGTTGGGAGTCAGAGCATCAAGTGTCCCAAAATGGAAATAGTGGGACTGAGGTCTTCACCCCGGGCAGTTACCACTGCCCCTTCATGGCCTTGAAGGTGGCTGTGATGGGGCTAGGAGCCAGGGCCAGTCTGGCCCTTGAGGTGCACCAGTCTGCCCTCTAGCTGGTGCAGGCAGTCATCCAAGTCCCGCTGGATGACCCTGTGCACTATACCTCAGACTGGTGTCAGCTGATATGGTCCCCTCAGTGCCTGAGGGGATTGGCCCCTTCCTCTGAGGCAGTTTCACCAGAGGGTGGTGCAGGACCAGCAGAGGAGGCAGCTCAAGGCTGTGTCCAAGATGTGCTGGGACCCGGTGCTGCAGCCAGATGAGGTGGGACAGGCAGATCCACTGGGATCAGCCTACCCAAACATGCTATGGTGTTGAGGTTTGTCAAAGTGTATTGGTTAGTCATGAACAAGACATTTCAATGTTAGTTATAACAGCTTGCATGGGTGTTCCAATTAACCACGAACAATAGAATTGAATTGCATAGCAAATGGAATACATGCATAAATGGAATAACAGTCATTATTGTAACAGCATGCCAGTAACTGCAACAGGCCAACAATAGTGGAACTTCAACAAGGTATGTTAGTATGCAACCATTGAAGTATATGAATAATAATACAACACAAGTCCCAACATTACATTTTGAGAACATACCCGTAGTATATGAATAATAATTAGTATTGCAGATAAGGGGTGTGGTGAGAGAAAGACATTCCATTAACAAGTGCATAGGCTATATTTTTCACAACAGTACTGCTCAATACTCTACAGGTCTGCCCTTACTTTACCTATACCTGTGCTCTGCAGCTTCTGTAGCATGTACATACATGTTAAGCTGTCAAACTGGAATGGTATGGGCCAAGCTGTGAGAACTATAGCTACACAACTACAGGGTACTCGTACATGTCAGGTCAGGGTTACATATATGACTAACAAGGTGTGCCCTAGACTGATGCTGTGAGAGTGTGCTACTGGCATACTGTGACTGGATTTATATCTGTGTCCAAGATTATTGGCAACAGTGATCACTAGCCATGACAGTGTGACACTTGAAAGACATGTATCTGGAAGAGTGCATGGTGTATATACCTATCCTGCTGACATTTGTAGGTATGGGGTTGGACTATCGGCACACATTCACAGACACACCAGGCATACGGTAGTACATCTGTACACAGTTTATTAGTATACTCTTCATACAGCTAATACAAACATTTCTTTACCTGTAAGCCCTGTGGAGAAAATATCTGTTAACACTACATGACTGTTTCTACAAATGGTTAGGGCTACTTGTCTGTAACTATAAATACATCTTAGTACCAGTCCCTGGATTCAAACCATGGTCTATGTGTGCAAAATGAACAACATATCTATTTCTTATCATACTGAACTACTGCTGTCAGCTGCTAGACTGATTTGTGCTTAAACATCACTTGGTTACAAAATCTAACCTGGTAATATACGTAGAGTATCACAGAAGACTGCAGTGGCAATTGCACATACATTCATGAGATTCATGCATGACAGATATATCTGGTGAACTGTGTATTAATACTTTGAATGCAGGTGCACACATGTAACCCCTAGTGGATGTGAATATGTGTGATACCTGACCCATATACATTTGCACATCGTATATTTGTAGTCTCCACCTATTACAGTTGCATACTTGCCTGCATCAGCATATCTGCATTCAGGAATACATATAACTGAAATGCAAAGGTTAACACAAGACAATCCTAAAGATAATGCACTATAATACATTACACATTATTATTCAAGGTTCAGATCTTAGTGCTGAACATATAACAAATTGCATTGTATCTTGCTTTACAGCTCCACATCCACACTTTAGCATAAGTTCTTTATCAGCCAAACTTCAGTCAGTTTATGGTGTCATAGCCATATTTGCTGTGGAGCACATGTACAATTGTATTTTTTCAACAACAGACCAGAATAAACACAGCAGTTGTTGGAAATGACTTTACTGAGGGTGACATGACACAGTGGTTTATTACATTCAAAATTCTGACTTCAAGTTGTACTGCATATCCTGTAGATGATGAATGAATGTCATTTATTACCTTCACAGTTCAATCACGGAGTACTTTACTACAAGATCCTTAGTATTACTACAGTATATACTTATGTCATTTCTACACAGTATTTCTACAGTATTAGCTTTCTTTCATCAATAGTAGCTTGTTTGATGCCTTTATCTGTATTGCACAGTACCTGGCATTACTCAGTTATACCAGTGTGGGTCTAAGAACACATTTATTGCAGTACACTCAGAACACACTATATCTACTGGTAGTAAACAATGTACTCTTTCTTAGTTCTTGTACTATATATTGCAAGATAGATCTGTACTCACCACACTGTTGGCACATCCTCACTAGGCACCTGGAGTGGGCCTCTACATTGTGAGTCCTCTCCTCTGCAGCTGAAGGGGGAAAACACACCATTATGCATACCTGTCTATCAAATATTCATGCTAGAATTTGGTAAAGCAATGATTCATATACTTACAAACTGCTGGGGCATTCCCGTCCCGAGCATCTTGGATCCATTAGGCCAACAGTGCCTCCTTCCTCCACTTCAGGTCATCATAATGATGATGCACAAGGTCACCATTGTGGGAGATTCCAGTAGCATTGGTGAGGTCACATGTCAGATGGTCCCAGGCCTTGGACTTGTATTCAGAGCCCTGGTACTGACCCTGAAGTAGTCTGTCATCATGGTGTTGAACAAGAACCCCAGCCATGACCCTGGACTCCAACATGCCCCAGCACTGTGCCCAAAAGTGTGCTCCCTCTCCAGCTCCTGCTATAGTTCCTGCATGAGTCAAACTCCAACAGGTTCTGTCTGTATTCTTACCTGTGCAGCTTAAACAAGGCTATTTTCCCACCCTTTGCTGCAATTGGACCATTTTTAAAAATGCTAAGCACAACTCAGCAATGCACAAACTCACTAAGCTGAGTTGACCAGTGCTTAATGTGGCAAATGCTTAGCAGTGCTTAGCGGTGTGCAAATCTCCTTGGCTTAGCTGAGGAGTGCTTAGCAATGCTCAAAACAGCTAAGCATCGCTGAGTATTGCTAAGACAGGTCATGTTTAGGCATTGCTTAACTTGACTTACCAGTGGTTAGCAAAATTTAGCTAAGGGCAAACAAGACTTTTACATAATAACACAAATTTATATTGATATTAGTTACTCATTATTGATACTTTATTATTATGTGTTTGTATTTTACTTTAATTACACTACTTTGGTGTGTGACTGAACTGTAGTGGACACGTGTTTAACTGAAGCTTTTCACCTCATATCCCCACTGACACTGGGATTCTGGACCAGCGGCATTAACCTGTTGACAAATATCAATAACTAGGGCATTAAGAAAAAAATATAAATATTAATAGAAGCGTTTTCCGATGTAAAAGCTGAAAGGCCTACCTTGGTGTTCAAACTGTTCACCTCTTACACACGAAGCCTTGACTCTAACCATTCACCTAACTTGCTGTGAAGATTTCAGCTATGCATTTCTACATAGCTTTTTGTTACATTTAAGTACTGCTGAGCAACGCACCATGCAGCACAAGCATGCTCAGCTATGCTTAAACATAATAAAAAAGAAAAAAACAAAAATAAATAAACATAAAAGAAAAAAAATCACATTGGGACATGTAATTTCTGTGCCATGCAACACTCTGACAGTACAAAAAGTGTGTATGGACATTGTAACACACCCCTGGTGTGACATAAATAAAAAAAAAATTCATAAGTGTCTGAGGACACTTTCTTTAATTTTTAAGTTGGGTACAGCACTTTGGCAGTGCAGGGTGTGTGTTACAGACACTGTAACACACCCCCTGTATGAACTACATAAATATATATAAAAATAAGTGTCTGAGGACACTTTCTTTCATATTTTAGTGCCGTACAGTGCTTTCACAGTGCAGGGGGTGTGTTAAACATCTGCGAGCACTGTAACATACCTCCTTGCACTGATTCAGAAGACCATGTACATGGCTCTCCCTCAGAAGCTCACCTTCATTAATATTCAAGGTGCACCGCCAAGGGAGAGCTGCAGACACAACCACCATACACTCCATGCAAGAATTACACTATTCCTACACGGACTTTATTAAATCCTCGGGAAACACACACACACCCACACACACACACACACACACACACACACACACACACACACACACTACAAGCATTGCAAATCTAACCACCCCCCCCAACTGTTCCAGGTTTTTCTTCTTTGATTAAATCACTGAGGATTAAAGTTAGTCAATCATGTCTATCATTAAGAGTTTCATAACTCTTAATGTTTAACGAATCCATGTTGATGGACTGCCTGTTGCACTCAGTGGTGTCTTATCTATTTCTTTATCACTCTCATTCAATCATACACACAAGCACACACAAATGCAAACACACAAACACACACATTTTTGTGTGTGTTTATTAATAGTGACCATTTTATTTAACTGTCTGAGCTTCATGGCAGCTTACTATGATGCCATGAGGCAGAACAGTTGTTTTCCAGTGGCTATTACCCTGTACATTAACAACCTGCTGGAGAATGTTCATGCTCCAGACAGGGTATTAATGTACCATTTGCCCATTTTCTAATGTATTTAAATTTGCTCCAGTTGTTCATAGCTAGCTTCTTTACCCCAGTATAAAAGTTTTATTCATAGCCAGCTCTCCCATCCAAATCAAGGTTGATAAAATAAACAAATAAACTAAAAAAAAACCTCTGCCTTCCTGCTGAGGGCAGTTTGTACTGTTACATCTGCATACAGATAAGTTTAGTGTCTTGCCAGTAAGGCAAAAGCTATTCCTAAAGATAGGAGTGCCTAATCTCTGTCTTTCTAGACAAATGGATAGAGACTGCTTGTTAATCTGTCCACATTCTATGTCAATGTATTTTAACTTACTGCTATTATTCATAGCCACCTCTCCCACACCAATTAAGGTGGAAAAATGAACCCCAAAAATGTATGCCTGCCTTGTTGATGTGGGCAGTTTATACTGTTATCACTGCAGACAGTTAAGTTTAGTGCCCTTGCCAGTATTGAAGTAAAATATATCTGTAAGGGAAAAGCTACCCTTAAGGTAGGGCACCTGCTCAACTGTATCACTAGTCAAATGGCTAGACACTTTCTGGTTATCTGCCGTTGTGTGGTGCCAAAACTGCTGTTACTCAACAGGGAGATCAACCACCCCCATAACTTTTACCCTTATTGCACAAGAATCATGGAAAATCCAAAAAATAATGAGGGGCAATGTCTGAAGGTCATGACGAGATTTCAAATGATGCAGTTAGATACTTAGGAAGTTTATAAATAACAGGATCTGCATTAGCATGTATTTTGCATAGAACAGGAAGTCCGAAAATTAAAAAATCTGCAAGTGGAAAAGACATACCTGAAGACAGGTGTATCACCTCCTTTCCACGATCTAGTGAAATGCCTATAGATCACCTAATGTGAGTGCTTGTGGAACACACCATGCAGAGCAAACACTAATTATTTATTTTATCACCTTGCTGCAGTTTCTGAGAGGTACCCCCCACGTCAGTCCTACTCTCCATTATGAGTAAAAAAAAAACACCTCACTGTTGGGCAATTTGCACTCTATTACTGTTCACAGATGCACTGGTGTCCTCCCAGTATTAAAACAAACAATACTTACAAAAGAATTAAACATCCCTGAAGACAGAAGTGTCTGCTCCTCTCTGTGCCTTTGTTCAAATGGTGGGAGATTACCTGGTAATCTGCATGCAGGGATGAAGCAGGTTACCTCTCAGTAACAGCAGCAGAACAATCAGAAATATGAAACTCTAATGTATGACATTATTCACTTGTTTGCAATCATTACTGCCGGAGAGGGCAGAAACATGAAGAAAACAAGGAATAGTTTTGCAGTAAAAGGACCAAAGCACAGGGGCGGACAGATAAATAATACACTGACACATTTGCGCACAGCCACATGCATGCACGTTTGCACATACTCACATTCAGGAGTTGCACCCACTTACACAGACACTCTCACACGTTTAATTCTGAAAAATTGTCAGTTGTACATCTGCAAGTAACTAACCAGACTGCTAGTAAGGGGTAAAAAGTGCCACTGCAAGTTGTCTGTAAACTGTAATTAGCAGCAATGAGAAGATCAACAATTTTTTTCTTTTACATATGAAATCATAATTGCCATCACAAGCAGTACAGGAATGCTAGTTCATTGATCCCTTTATAAGGCAGCAAGTCTTGGCTTGCTGCCTTTATATATGACAAGTTGTAAAAAATGTAAAAAAAAAAAAGAATCGATGACCAGCATTCTGTAGCTTAGTCTACATATACTTGTAATTTTACTGTGCTCATTGCATTTACAAAGTGATAAGACTGTTTATTTTTTCTCCCTCCCTCCCAACTATTTTATTTCATTTATATGTGTAAGGTGTCTCTCCTTGAGGTGCAAGCAATAACTGTTCAGTGATCTGTTTTTCTATAAGTTGTCTTTTACTCATGCAGCAAGTGCCAGAATCATACCTTTCAACCTGGAAACATCAAAAATCCAGACAAAGGCCCAAGAAAAAGAGGTACAAATCTGTACACTGATTAACATAACATTTGCATATTTAATTATGGAACCCCACCCACCCCAGTGGAATTGTGGGACACCAACTTTCAAATGCAAACTGAAGAACAGACAACTAAACTATGGCCCCAGATTGCAAAGCCTGTTATTCTAGCATCTATATCAGTTTACAGGAGCAATATTTAAAATCTGTCCCTATTTTTCGGCCTTTGTCCCACCATTATTTTTGGCTTTGTCCAGATTTCTAGCTCTAGTCTGAGAGATTGAGTGGTATGACTGGAACATCAACCAACTGTAAGGTGATAGTACTGTTCAGCACTGCAGCCTATTAGGCTCTTTTCTTATAGGAGATTAAGAAATACCATCCGCTGAAAGGATAAGGTAAATTCTTAAGGCAATTATTTAGCTGGTTTGTATGGGTCTTAAAAGGAGTACAACAAACACAAAAGATTGATAGCAATAAAAAACAGCAGGTTGATAGCTATATACTGTCAGGATTGACAATGTGGTATGAAAATGTACAGCGAGCCAATTGTACATTTCACAAAAAATGGGTTTTGGAAAAGTGGCTGACACATCAGAGCTTCTTAAAACATAAACAAATGCAGATTATTAAAACAAGTGTCATTTGAATATTATATAAAAGAGGATGTAATTTGTAGGCTTAAAAATGCACTGAGATCCATAGTCTGCAAAGTAGTACTGACCTGAGATAGCACTCTGGGATGTTATTAATGCAGAATGTTTATATGTACAAAAGTCAAGTACACCATCATTTCTCTGCATCTGTGATAATGTCAGAACTGTTGTCTTGGTGTCCACTGTGCGTGACATTTCTGCAGCATAACACAACAACACCAAACACGAGTGTGCAGCAGCTGAGCGATTGCAATGTTAAGAGAATGTAAACGATGCACGTTATGAAAGCTTGTTATAGTATATGCACTACAGTGTGCTGTCTCCTATTTTGCAATATGAGCGTGCCCCATCACTAGGGACAAAATAGCTATTATATGTCTTTTTCCCTGCTGAGTGCTCACAGACCAGTCTGGGTCTCCTGGTATATGTCAAGTAACCTCCCTTTTCAATAACGTTTTGACACCTAAGTAAGGTATGAAAAAACTGACAGGGAAGTATGCTGATTAAATTAAGGAATATTTATTCTATAAAATGCAAAAGCAACGCTATTTGCAAGCATCTCTGCTGAAGCTGAAAACACAAAACACTTACGGCCATTGCACTGAATTACAATGGGAGAAGGATCAATAACGCAGACAGTTTGTGTACTATCTAAAAAGTTTGCTCATTTAAAACACATTTTGTGACAGGCATGAACATAGGCAGCTCGTCTGTTCAGAGCTAATCAGTTTTGCGGATCAAAATAGCATGTAACTGAACTAACAGTTGCATTGTTGGTCAGTTTTTCTCGCCATCACTTATCTGTTTAAACAGCAGTGCATTTAAATAATGAAGAGAAAATAGTTGTTTTTATGTGTTAATGCATGTATTTGTCAAGTGGTAACGAGACACTCCTTGTGAGTATCCAATTCAGATGTATAAATAACTTTGTTTTCTGCTGAGCTAGTGTTTGCTTCTTGTACAATACAGTAAACATGCACTTCCTCAGCATGACAAATCACAAAAACACAGGCAAGGAAAAAGCAATAAAAATGTCTATAAACTTGTGCAACCCCCCTGCGATCACATAACAATAATTAATAAAACAATGCACAGAATATAAAATAAAGTAAAGTAAAATCCATTGCTCAGCAAGCAAACGCTGTAGTTCCGTGAGGTAGATATAATGTAAGTCACAAAGGAAGCGGAGTACAGCAGAAGTAAGAACAAAACTCCAAATTTAATTCCAAGAATGTGCACTTATAACATACGGATGAGCGCTTTCACCATTACAGCTTCTTCAGATCCTTGTATAAAAGTCACAGTAGACCTCACCTTATATAAGCAGCTCAATTAATCAATTAAAACAATTTAAACAATTAAAAGCAATGCTGGAGAATTTAAAGAACTCTCCCATATATAAACATGTTAATGTAAAGTAAGACAAAAATATATAAAACTTGCATAGTGACCTAAAAACATGTAAATAAACATTCTGATAAGTTAATATTGATAAAATACATAATCAAGAACATATACAAATAAATGATAGTTCATTTTATGTGCCTGCGTTGTCTCAGCTTAGGTTTTATAGAAGCTCTATCATTCAACCCATGCCCCCTATCAGCTTTCAAACGAATGATCCAGTCAGTCTACTTAGATTCAGTAAGATTCATAGTATTACCACGACTCTTATTCACAACAATTATCTCTAGGACCCGGAACAAGAAAGTATGATCATTGTCATTGGTGGTTATATGTTTTGCTAAGGCATTGTGTAAATTGCCCTTTCTCATGTGGTAAATGTGCTCTCTCATTCTATCCCTTAACGGCCGGTTAGTTTTACCAACATAGAAACTCGGGCATGCCTGACAAGTAGCTAAATACACCACATTAGGCGTCATACAATCTGCATCTGCCTTGATGGAGAAAATGGTGTGTAAATCCGGGTGTATAAACACCTCACTGCTATCAATAAATGAACAGAAGTTGCAGTGACCACAGGGTTTAGTGTGACCAGTGTTCTTCATAATCCTATCATGCCTGGGGTGACAAAGAAATCGCTTTAGGTTGCTCTTATTCCGAAATAGGAAAATTAGTGTCTCCCCCACAATGTGTTTCAAGTCATCATCAACCAGGAGAATATCCCAATGTTTGCTAATAATTTCCTTTAACTGATATTGATCAGAAGTATACAGAGTAGAAAATTTAATAGATCTATTTAACATATGATCTCCAACGGTTTGATCTTGGACCCTGGGTCCAAAGTATGGTGCACCTGAAGTGGTGCGTGACATGTATGCTTCCTCCATGTATGGTATAATCTCATTATCCTTGTATCCCCGGGTCAGTAATCTATTTCTCAGATTGTCTAATTCTGAGATAAATCCCTGTTCAGTGGGGTTCAATCTCGAGGCTCTAATGGCCTGTCCTTTCATTATATTCTTAAAAACAAATTGTGGGTGCATACTAGACCTTAATAA
The DNA here is from genome assembly GCF_019279795.1 of Protopterus annectens. Classification (NCBI taxonomy): domain Eukaryota; kingdom Metazoa; phylum Chordata; order Ceratodontiformes; family Protopteridae; genus Protopterus; species Protopterus annectens. The sequence continues at coordinate 26,878,177 of NC_056735.1, read as the reverse complement.
CAAGGAATTGCAGTAACATGCCTTGTGATAGACCCCCGTATTTATCATATCATCTATTAATCTCTCAATATATAGGTCTAAAAAAATCAATTCTATGTGTGGAATAGTTCATGGTAAAAGTAAGGAATGTAGTTAAATCATTCATAATGGATAGCATTGATTCCAGCTGTTCTGATGTTCCATTCCAAAGAACAAAAAGGTCATCAACAAACCTTCTGTAGAACACCACATGTTCACAGAAAAGTGCATTCTTAAATAAAACATGTTCCTCCCAATATGCAAGGAACATGTTGGCGTAGCTATTTGCACATGGAGTGCCCATAGCTACGCCATCACGCTGTTTATAGATCTGGTCTTGGAACATGAATAAGTTGTTCTCCAAGACTGTTCTAAAAAATGAACTATGAGGTCTATCAATACTGCAGTATAAGTACTGTGTGCTTTCAGATAGTTTAACACATAATCAAGTCCTATATCATTAGGTATTACAGTAAATAGGGACTGAATGTCAAAAGTCACAAAAGTACAACTAGAGATTCTATCATGGTGTCCAATACATTCATACAGATCAATCAAAAATTGCTTGGAATCCTTCAAGACTGTAACATTGTCATTCAATACACATCTCAGATGTTTCTCCACAAAAACTGAAAGGTGTTCAGTTACCCAACCAGCCAGAAACTATGGGTCTCATGGGTGGGTTCTTCATATTTTGTGTACCTTGGGAGACCTTGTATAATCGGTATAGTGGGTGTATAAATCATAAGGTATCCATATAGCTCCTTATTTATTAAATTACTTCTAAGAATATCATAAAGCGTGTCATGAATATATCTGACAACAGAGTGAACCTGTTCCATGGAAGTAGGTTCATAGAACCTGTCCTGTAACATGGAGGACATAGCCTCCGTATAAAATGACATATCCAATACTACAACTTTCCCACCTTTATCAGCTGGTCTAATTATAATGGTAGGATCATTCTGCAATTTCCTCAGACACTGACATTCCCGAAAGCTCAAGTTATCCCGTCTCTTCTGTTTTTGGGGTCCCAGTTGAGTATTATAATAACTATCCAATTCCTCCTCTGTTAACTTAAGGAATGTTTCAACTAATGGGTGGTGAGTTGGTACAAAATCACTTAAATTCTTAAAAGCAAACTTCCTGCTCTGTGCTGATTCTTTCTCAGAATCATTATAAATGAATATAAGCATTACATTCCTAGAAAAAAGTTTTAAGTCCACCATTGTATCAGTCAATTTGCTCTGGCTTTTAGGAATAAAATTCAAACCTTTGTTTAATAAACTGGTACCATCATCTGTTAGAGTAATGTGGAACAAATTATAAATTAACGCTTGTTGTTCCACATTCTCTTTAAAGTCTGATGGGGCATAAAATCCCCTGATAATTTCCTCTTCTGTCTGCGAGGACCTTTCTCCATGCGCACTGGCAGAGGAAAAGTCAAATCCAAACTTGAGAGCTTGCTTGAATCAGTCAAAGTAGTAGTTTTCTTAGGTTTAACAACAGGCTCTGATCCTTCTTTTGTAGAAACAGGTCTATTCTTAACCACATGTACTTCAGGATATAAGTTGTTTCTAGTACATGTACTGGGATGTACAATATGAATAACATCCACAGAGTCCTTGCAATTGTCTGTGGTAGTCCCAGCGACAGGTGGTATTTCTTCCAAAATACATGCATCATTACTGATGGTGACTCCCCCAGTACAAACTTGGGCAGAGTCCATCTCCACAGGAGTAATGCTGTTATGTCCATTCAATTCAGCACCCACATTCATGTTGTTTGTTACACTATTACTTGTAACATCGTTGATAAAATTAAAGTGTGTAGATTCCTTTACTTTCCTAGGAGGCAAAGGGGTAGAAGGATCCCTATGCATCTGAGACGCCAGAGAATCCTGCCCTATTCTGGGCCATAAGAATATTGCCCAATTTAAAATCATTAATATCCCTGGTGGCTTTGTGTTTTCTGCTGTAAAATTTTCTTTCATCTAGCACACAATCTAGCGAGTTCTCAAACAATGGTGCAACCACCTTATCCGAAAAGTTACTAAACAGCTCCTGCTGTTTGCGCTTAATATTATCTGTTAACCTAACCTCCTCAGGGAGGAAAAAGTCAATTAGTAGTTGCAAATACTTGCAACTCACCTCAATGTTCAGGCGTTGCCATTTCGCGAGTAAATCTGGATGTTCCTTGCCTTGATTTGGCATATTAAGAACCCTTAAACCTCGCGGAATAATATGTTGTTCGAGGCAGAACTGGAAGTGTATCCACTGTGTTTGTAAGCATTTGAGCATCATGAAATCCTTCTCCATGCTATCCAAAACTGCATGTAGTCTTTCCGAATTCAAGGTCGGTGTCATCATCGAGGTCGGCGTAGACTCAAAACAGAGATGCACTGACAGTTTTAAATACTGTTGGAAGCGCCTGCAACGCCATGGTCTTCACTTCTCGGGACATAATCCAGTTTAAGATTATTACCAAGAAAAGAGTCTGACTCTTGCTGGCAAGCAGAAAAAATGTACTAAATAAAAAATAAAGTAAAGTAAAGCATTTGCTTGCTGAGCAGTGGATTTTACTTTACTTTATTTTTTATTCAGTACATTTTTTCTGCTTGCCAGCAAGAGTAAGACTCTTTTCTTGGGTAATGGCGAATCTTGAACTGGATTATGTCCCGAGAAGTGAAGACCGTGGGACTGGGGCATTGCAGGCGCGCTTCCAACAGTATTTAAAAGAAACTGTCAGTGCATCTCTGTTTTTTGAGTCTACCACCTCCGATGATGTCATGACGCCGACCTTGAATTCAGAAAGACTACATGCAGTTTTGGATAGCATGGAGAAGGATTTCATGAGGCTCAAACGCTTACAAACACAGCGGATACACTTCCAGTTCTGCCTCGAACAACATATTATTCCACAAGGTTTAAGGGTTCTTAATATGCCAAATCAAGGCAAGGAACATCCAGATTTACTGCAAATGGCAACGCCGAACATTGAGGTGAGTTGCAAGTATTTGCAACTACTAATTGACTTTTTCCTCCCTGAGGAGGTTAGGTTAACAGATAATTTTAAGCGCAAGCAGCAGGTGCTGTTTAGTAACTTTTCGGATAAGGTGGTTGCAGCATTGTTTGAGAACTTGCTAGATTGTGTGCTAGCGTATGAAAGAAAACTTTACAGCAGAAAAACACAAAGCCACCAGGGATATTAATGATTTTAAATTGGGCAATGTATTCTTATGGCCCAGAACAGGGTTGGATTCCTCTACAACGTCTCAGATGCATAGGGATCCTTCTACCCCCATGCCTCCTAGGAAAGTAAAGGAATCTGCACACTTTAATTTTATCAACGATGTTACAAGTAATAGTGTAACAAATTACATGAATGTGGGTGTTGAATTGAAAGGACATAACAGCATTACTCCTGTGGAGATGGGCTCTGCCCAAGTTTGTACTGGGGGGGTCACCATCAGTAATGATGCATGTATTTGGAAGAAATACCACCTGTCGCTGGGACTACCACAGACAATTGCAAGGACTCTGTGGATGTTATTCATATTGTACATCCCAGTACATGTACTAGAAACAACTTATATCCTGAAGTACATGTGGTTAAGAATAGACCTGTTTCTACAAAAGAAGGATCAGAGCCTGTTGTTAAACCTAAGAAAACTACTACTTTGACTGATTCCAGCAAGCTCTCAAGTTTGATTTGACTTTTCCTCTGCCAGTGCGCATGGAGAAAGGTCCTCAGACCTCGCCCATGAGCAGGGCAGACAGAAGAGGAAATTATCAGGGATTTTATGCCCCATCAGACTTTAAAGAGAATGTGGAACAACAAGCTGCTAATTTATAATTTGTCCCACATTACTCTAACAGATGATGATACCAGTTTATTAAACAAAGGTTTGAATTTTATTCCTAAAAGCCAGAGCAAATTGACTGATACAATGGTGGACTTAAACTTTTTCTAGGAATGTAATGCTTATATTCATTTATAATGATTCTGAGAAAGAATCAGCACAGAGCAGGAAGTTTGCTTAAGAATTTAAGTGATTTTGTACCAACTCACCACCCATTAGTTGAAGCATTCCTTAAGTTAATAGAGGAGGAATTGATAGTTACTACTATAATACTCAACTGGGACCCCAAAACAGAAGAGGCGGGATAACTTGAACTTTTGGGAATGTCAGTGTCTGAGGAAATTGCAGAATGATCCTACCATTATAATTAGACCAGCTGATAAAGGTGGGAAAGTTGTAGTATTGGATATGTCATTTTATACGGAGGCTAGTGTCCCTCCATGTTACAGGACAGGTTCTATGAACCTACTTCCATGGAACAGGTTCACTCTGTTGTCAGATATATTCATGACACTTTATGATATATTCTTAGAAGTAATTTAATAAATAAGGAGCCATATGTGGATACCTTATGATTTATACACCCACTATACCGATTATACAATGTCTCCCCAAGGTACACAAAATATGAAGAACTCACCCATGAGACTCATAGTTTCTGGCCATGGTTAGTAATAATTACTTCAGTCTCTGTTAACTTAAGGAATGCTTCAACTAATGGGTGGTGAGTTGGTACAAAATCACTTAAATTCTTAAAAGCAAACTTCCTGCTCTGTGCTGATTCTTTCTCAGAATCATTATAAATGAATCTAAGCATTACATTCTTAGAAAAAAGTTTTAAGTCCACCATTGTATCAGTCAATTTGCTCTGGCTTTTAGGAATAAAATTCAAACCTTTGTTTAATAAACTGGTACCATCATCTGTTAGAGTAATGTGGGACAAATTATAAATTAACGCTTGTTGTTCCACATTCTCTTTAAGGGCGGCCACGGTGGTGCAGTGGTTAGCATTGCCGCCTCACAGCAAGAGGTTTTCCGGTTCGATCCTCGGCTGGGGTGCCTTCTGTGCGGAGTCTGCATGTCCTCCCTGTGGTCGCGTGGGTTTCCTCCGGGTGCTCCGGTTTCCTCCCACATCCCAAAGACATGCTGCAGGTGGATTGGACACTCTAAATTGGCCTTAGGTGTGCGTGTGAGTGTGCCTTCTGTGGAAGGTTGGGCGCCGGGCTGGCAACTCGACACTGTAAAACTCCACTGCCATTCAATGTGCGGACAGGTGATCCGCTGTGGCGACCCCTAACCGGGATAAAGCCGAAAGAAGAAGAAGAAGTTCCACATTCTCTTTAAAGTCTGATGGGGCATAAAATCCCCTGATAATTTCCTCTTCTGTCTGCCCCTGCTCATGGAGCAAGGTCTGCGAGGACCTTTCTCCATGCGCACTGGCAGAGGAAAAGTCAAATCCAAACTTGAGAGCTTGCTTGAATCAGTCAAAGTAGTAGTTTTCTTAGGTTTAACAACAGGCTCTGATCCTTCTTTTGTAGAAACAGGTCTATTCTTAACCACATGTACTTCAGGATATAAGTTGTTTCTAGTACATGTACTGGGATGTACAATATGAATAACATCCACAGAGTCCTTGCAATTGTCTGTGGTAGTCCCAGCGACAGGTGGTATTTCTTCCAAAATACATGCATCATTACTGATGGTGACCCCCCAGTACAAACTTGGGCAGAGTCCATCTCCACAGGAGTAATGCTGTTATGTCCATTCAATTCAACACCCACATTCATGTTGTTTGTTACACTATTACTTGTAACATCGTTGATAAAATTAAAGTGTGTAGATTCCTTTACTTTCCTAGGAGGCAAAGGGGTAGAAGGATCCCTATGCATCTGAGACGTTGTAGAGGAATCCTGCCCTGTTCTGGGCCATAAGAATACATTGCCCAATTTAAAATCATTAATATCCCTGGTGGCTTTGTGTTTTTTCTGCTGTAAAATTTTTCTTTCATACGCTAGCACACAATCTAGCAAGTTCTCAAACAATGGTGCAACCACCTTATCCGAAAAGTTACTAAACAGCTCCTGCTGTTTGCGCTTAATATTATCTGTTAACCTAACCTCCTCAGGGAGGAAAAAGTCAATTAGTAGTTGCAAATACTTGCAACTCACCTCAATGTTCAGGCGTTGCCATTTTGCGAGTAAATCTAGATGTTTCTTGCCTTGATTTGGCATATTAAGAACCCTTAAACCTCGCGGAATAATATGTTGTTCGAGGCAGAACTGGAAGTGTATCTGCTGTGTTTGTAAGCATTTGAGCATCATGAAATCCTTCTCCATGCTATCCAAAACTGCATGTAGTCTTTCCGAATTCAAGGTCGGCGTCATGACATCATCGGAGGTCGTAGACTCAAAAACAGAGATGCACTGACAGTTTCTTTTAAATACTGTTGGAGCGCGCCAGCATCAGTCCAGTCTTCACTTCTCAGGACATAATCCAGTTCAAGATTCGCCATTACCTAAGAAAAGAGTCTTACTCTTGCTGGCAAGCAGAAAAAGTGTACTGAATAAAAAATAAAGTAAAGTAAAGCGTTTGCTTGCTGAGCAGTGGATTTTACTTTACTTTATTTTTTATTCAGTACATTTTTTCTGCTTGCCAACAAGAGTAAGACTCTTTCTTGGGTAATGGCAATCTTGAACTGGATTATGTCCCAGAAGTGAAGACCGTGGACTGGGGCATTGCAGGCGCTCAACAGTATTTAAAAGAAACTGTCAGTGCATCTCTGTTTTTTGAGTCTACGCCGACCTCCGATGAAGTCATGACGCCGACCTTGAATTCAGAAAGACTACATGCAGTTTTGGATAGCATGGAGAAGGATTTCATGAGGCTCAAATGCTTACAAACACAGCGGATACACTTCCAGTTCTGCCTCGAACAACATATTATTCCACGAGGTTTAAGGGTTCTTAATATGCCAAATCAAGGCAAGGAACATCCAGATTTACTCGCGAAATGGCAACGCCTGAACATTGAGGTGAGTTGCAAGTATTTGCAACTACTAATTGACTTTTTCCTCCCTGAGGATGTTAGGTTAACAGATAATATTAAGCGCAAACAGCAGGAGCTGTTTAGTAACTTTTCGGATAAGGTGGTTGCACCATTGTTTGAGAACTTGCTAGATTGTGTGCTAGCGTATGAAAGAAAACTTTTACAGCAGAAAAAACACAAAGCCACCAGGGATATTAATGATTTTAAATTGGGCAATGTATTCTTATGGCCCAGAACAGGGTTGGATTCCTCTACAACGTCTCAGATGCATAGGGATCCTTCTACCCCCATGCCTCCTAGGAAAGTAAAGGAATCTGCACACTTTAATTTTATCAACGATGTTACAAGTAATAGTGTAACAAATTACATGAATGTGGGTGTTGAATTGAAAGGACATAACAGCATTACTCCTGTGGAGATGGGCTCTGCCCAAGTTTGTACTGGGGGGGTCACCATCAGTAATGATGCATGTATTTTGGAAGAAATACCACCTGTCGCTGGGACTACCACAGACAATTGCAAGGACTCTGTGGATGTTATTCATATTGTACATCCCAGTACATGTACTAGAAACAACTTATATCCTGAAGTACATGTGGTTAAGAATAGACCTGTTTCTACAAAAGAAGGATCAGAGCCTGTTGTTAAACCTAAGAAAACTACTACTTTGACTGATTCCAGCAAGCTCTCAAGTTTGGATTTGACTTTTCCTCTGCCAGTGCGCATGGAGAAAGGTCCTCGCAGACCTCGCCCATGAGCAGGGGCAGACAGAAGAGGAAATTATCAGGATTTTATGCCCCATCAGACTTTAAAGAGAATGTGGAACAACAAGCGTTAATTTATAATTTGTCCCACATTACTCTAACAGATGATGATACCAGTTTATTAAACAAAGGTTTGAATTTTATTCCTAAAAGCCAGAGCAAATTGACTGATACAATGGTGGACTTAAAACTTTTTTCTAGGAATGTAATGCTTATATTCATTTATAATGATTCTGAGAAAGAATCAGCACAGAGCAGGAAGTTTGCTTTTAAGAATTTAAGTGATTTTGTACCAACTCACCACCCATTAGTTGAAGCATTCCTTAAGTTAATAGAGGAGGAATTGGATAGTTACTACTATAATACTCAACTGGGACCCCAAAAACAGAAGAGGCGGGATAACTTGAACTTTTGGGAATGTCAGTGTCTGAGGAAATTGCAGAATGATCCTACCATTATAATTAGACCAGCTGATAAAGGTGGGAAAGTTGTAGTATTGGATATGTCATTTTATACGGAGGCTATGTCCTCCATGTTACAGGACAGGTTCTATGAACCTACTTCCATGGAACAGGTTCACTCTGTTGTCAGATATATTCATGACACGCTTTATGATATTCTTAGAAGTAATTTAATAAATAAGGAGCTATATGGATACCTTATGATTTATACACCCACTATACCGATTATACAATGTCTCCCCAAGGTACACAAAAATATGAAGAACTCACCCATGAGACTCATAGTTTCTGGCCATGGTTGGGTAACTGAACACCTTTCAGTTTTTGTGGAGAAACATCTGAGATGTGTATTGAATGACAATGTTACAGTCTTGAAGGATTCCAAGCAGATTTTGATTGATCTGTATGAATGTATTGGACACCATGATAGAATCTCTAGTTGTACTTTTGTGACTTTTGACATTCAATCCCTATTTACTGTAATACCTAATGATATAGGACTTGATTATGTGTTAAATTATCTGAAAGCACACAATACTTACACTGCAGTATTGATAGACCTCATAGTTTATTTTTTAGAACTGGTCTTGGAGAACAACTTATTCATGTTCCAAGACCAGATCTATAAACAGCGTGATGGCGTAGCTATGGGCACTCCATGTGCAATATAAGCCAACATGTTCCTTGCATATTGGGAGGAACATGTTTTATTTAAGAATGCACTTTTCTGTGAACATGTGGTGTTCTACAGAAGGTTTGTTGATGACCCTTTTGTTCTTTGGAATGGAACATCAGAACAGCTGGAATCAATGCTATCCATTATGAATGATTTAACTACATTCCTTACTTTTACCATGAACTATTCCACACATAGAATTGATTTTTAGACCTATATATTGAGAGATTAACAGATGATATGATAAATACGGGGGTCTATCGCAAGGCATGTTACTGCAATTCCTTGTTATTAAGGTCTAGTATGCACCCACAATTTGTTTTTAAGAATATAATGAAAGGACAGGCCATTAGAGCCTCGAGATTGAACCCCACTGAACAGGGATTTATCTCAGAATTAGACAATCTGAGAAATAGATTACTGACCCGGGATACAAGGATAATGAGATTATACCATACATGGAGGAAGCATACATGTCACGCACCACTTCAGGTGCACCATACTTTGGACCCAGGGTCCAAGATCAAACCGTTGGAGATCATATGTTAAATAGATCGATTAAATTTTCTACTCTGTATACTTCTGATCAATATCAGTTAAAGGAAATTATTAGCAAACATTGGGATATTCTCCTGGTTGATGATGACTTGAAACGCATTGTGGGGGAGACACCAAGTTTCCTGTTTCGGAATAAGAGCAACCTAAAGCGATTGCTTTGTCACCCCAGGCATGATAGGATTATGAAGAACACTGGTCACACTAAACCCTGTGGTCACTGCAACTTCTGTTCATTTATTTATAGCAGTGAGGTGTTTATACACCCGGATTTACACACCATTTTTTCCATCAAGGCAGATGCAGATTGTATGACGCCTAATGTGGTGTATTTAGCTACTTGTCAGGCATGCCCGAGTTTCTATGTTGGTAAAACTAACCGGCCATTAAGGGATAGAATGAGAGAGCACATTTACCACATGAGAAAGGGCACTTTACACAATGCCTTAGCAAAACATATAACCACCAATTCAATGATCATACTTTCTTGTTCCGGGTCCTAGAGATAATTGTTGTGAATAAGAGGGGTGGTAATACTATGAATCTTACTGAATCTAAGGAGACTGACTGGATCATTCGTTTGAAAGCTGATAGGGGCATGGGTTGAATGATAGAGCTTCTATAAAACCTAAGCTGAGACAACGCAGGCACATAAAATGAACTATCATTTATTTGTATATGTTCTTGATTATGTATTTTATCAATATTAACTTATCAGAATGTTTATTTACATGTTTTTAGGTCACTATGCAAGTTTTATATATTTTTGTCTTACTTTACATTAACATGTTTATATATGGGAGAGTTCTTTAAATTCTCCAGCATTGCTTTTAATTGTTTAAATTGTTTTAATTGATTAATTGAGCTGCTTATATAACGGGAGGTCTACTGTGACTGTTATACAAGGATCTGAAGAAGCTGTAATGGTGAAAGCGCTCATCCGTATGTTATAAGTGCACATTCTTGGAATTAAATTTGGAGTTTTGTTCTTACTTCTGCTGTAATGCACAGAATATAATGCAAAATAATAGACCTCAACTAGCAAATTAAAAAAAAAGTTTCTAGTCCTATCTTGCCATCCTGCATGCAGAATAAACATGAGGATGTCTCACACCTCTGTAGGAAGTGGAGCAATCTGAATGGAATACATTTTGAGGTACGACTTTAATGTGATTTATAGAAAATACAACATCCCAGTACCCTATTTCAGAAATGCAGCAGAAATATGAATGCTGACATTTGTACTCTACTAGTTTTCTCTCTTAAGAATGACACGATGGACACTGCTGCGTGCGTGATATTCCAGCAGTGCCTGGCCCAGATACCGATACACTTTGGATGAGCATCGGTCATGTATTTCTTATGAGATTTTATGCTAATTTTGTAATGGGGGGGTGCAGTCAGAAATACTTATTTTACACTCAGACATAATGCCTCCACTTATCAAGTAAAAAAATATACTCAGCCGTCAGCCCTCGAAACTTAGCTTCAATAAACATCAGAAAGTGGCACACTGTTTTCAAGTGTTGCCACTTAATAAAACGGTTATTTTATAGTTGCATTCCTATTAGGTTAGCATTAGCATGTTATCTATAGTTCTATATAACATACACCAGTTTTGAAACATCACCTGCAAGTCCTGTGAGAAATGAGACCAGACCATGTTAAGTCAGCATTATCGAAAAAATTAAATAAAGAAAAAAAATCATAATTTGAATGGGCCAGTCAGGAATTTGTGACACCCCATTATTTAAGCCTCAAAACTTTGAAATTCCAAAGAATTCAGTACGGTTGAGAGGTATGGCCAGAATCCTTTCAGAACTTGCTGCATTTGTAAAGGATAACTTGTAGAAAACAATTGTATTCTGCAAATATTCACATTTTAAACTTTTAACTCTTGAGAACTAGGGATTTCAGAAGCAAATTAGCTCAAACAAAGTGAAAATAGTTGTAAGTTTCCCATGGGGAGCATAAACATAAACAGAACTGCATACTCATCTAAGTAAGCAGACATGGGAAGGAGATGCTCCATGATGATGCAATGTAGTGGGTGTTGCTGATAAGAACATTGTCACTGCCCTTTTCAAAAAGAGTTTAGACTCAAAAGTTAAACTATGGGATTGTCCCTCTAAGCAGGCTTCACTCTATACTTTGCATTTACTAAGAAAGCTTTCCTTCAAGCACATCTCCCTTGTCACAGCACTCTCCAAGATGCTTTCAGGTAATTTTCAAACATAAATAACATAACTCAAATATAACGCTCGTTTCTCCACAGTCTCATTTTTATTAATTGTCAGAAATTTATTTTCCTGAGTCAGGTTCCAAATTGTATAATTCCCTTGGAGCGGCCCTATTCACTCGTATAGCTCCCCTGGATTATGTCCCCTGCACTGTGATGTAATGCTCACATTGTGAGAGACAGATTTTTCTACTGTTTCCAATATCTAGACTCCCTTTATAGGGGAATTAGGGTTACTTTAACTCTATGCTCCCTCAACGAATGAGAGTTCATTCAGCTCCATTATACCACAATATACATATACTGTCAAGGGATGCTTTAAGGTGCTGTGTATGTAACCTAGAGTATGCTGTGAACTTAAGGGAGCTGCATATACATAACACATTATGGTAAAAAGGCATAAAGTAGCAGAGTCTAATCTGAATCAGCTGCTGAAGTTCTGTTACACAGTAACACCCCTGAGCTGAAGAATGTCTCATGGCTAGCAGACTGCACTTATCCTTACATTCCATAGCACTTTCTGGAAAATCAAGTTAAAAAATGTGAGGCAAACAAATGCAAATATGTTTTGTTAGTAAATGTATTTATTTGCCTTTGTTTATCGAGAAAGTCTGACTGGGCATTGAACCCCTTTTCAGCAGAGACCTGGGGGAGAAAAGCTTCATAGTTAACAATAATACAAGAAATTGAGTCATAAAAACAGAAACATAAAATAATATATGAAACAGAAACAAATAGCTATATCTATGGCATTCATTCATGACCACTTGTAAACTCCTCTTCCATTTATCTATTGGGCAAAACAGAAAAACATGGAAGGAAAATAGTAGAATTGAAAGTGTACTTAATGTATATAAAATTATCTTTTCTTGAATTCCTACACATAATAAGAATTCCTACACATTACAATAAGAAGTAAAAGCTACTTGCTGTCCTATACCAGAGCCCTGTACCTTGGGAAGCAATAAAGTACGTGTTTCCCCCACCAAGTAGCAAAGCTGATAGTTTCTCAAAAATTTTTTTTTCCCAATATGTATCAAAAGTCTGCTACCTAGCCAGGTTACCCAGCAGCCATACCCCTCCTTAGCCCTGCATAACTCGTTCTCTTGGCCTTGCTTATCCTCCTATAACTGTAAAGTGCCCCTCCTCTCCCGCTATAAGTGCTATCTCTGATCTCAGCCTCTCCCTCACCCCAGCATAGCTCCTACACACTTCTTTTTTCCTTCCAGGCTAGCTCCCTCTACTACTCCTGCTTTATACTTTCACCCTTCTTTGTCTCCCTGCAATATTTCCCAAGTACAGCTCTGTTGTACTAGACTGCCTATATACCTCGTGGTCTACTTGCTGCAATCCTCTACTTTCTGCCCTTTGCTACCCCTCTTCTTCACCACTTCAGATTATCTCACCCTACACTCACCCTTACTTACCAGTAAGGTGAATTGCAGTAGCCTGCTGCTCACTGATTGTTCTCTCAGACTCTCTCCTCCTTACCTGTCTGAACCCTGCAACTGTTCCTTTTACTCTCTGCCTATTGCTCTTGATACCTTTTCCACCCCTTCACTGCCTCTGTTTTTTTTCCCTCCTCCTTCTCATTACACACTAATAAGTTACTCCTACTAGAATCTTGATTACCTATCCTAGACTTCTCTGGCCCTCCTCTACTCCACCTGCCTGCACCTAGTTTCCCCTCCCCTTCCCTCATCACTTCCTCCACAAGTCTATTTATACCCAAAGCCCTGCTAGGCGCCATCTTTACTACTGGAATTACCCCTCTGGCTGCTGTGTGCTCTTCCTGGATGTAGCTTCTCTTTCTTTCTACAATGTAAGTGTGTTCATTGCTGTTTTTGTACTGAAAGCTAACTGTAATATGTTGCGTGATTGCTGAATTCCTGCCTAGCCTGTTAAAACACAATTAAGTTATTAGGTCGCTGTTATATTACTGGGGGCTGTTATTTCTTCAACTGTTTTAAATTTCTTCTTTATGCTTTCCGACATTTATTTTTTGTTTGCTAAGCTGACATTGCCTAGTTGTAACAAACTAAATATTAGATCAGCCTGATAATTTATGATGAGCGACTAAGAGTTCTATATGCACTGTACAATTTGCCTTAGTTTCTATATGTAAAGGTGATTTTAAACTGTGCTTACCACGTGGAGTTGATGCATGTTACTCCACTCCTGTTACACAGTGCTATGGTAACCCTTGGTCTTTCACTTTCACTTTAGAGGGATACTCACAGTACTTCTTGTCCATCAGTAGCTCGCTCGGCTACTAAGTCGATACTAGCCTGTAATAACTTAATTTAATCAGTCTAAGGTGGTCTGGGTTAATTTTCCTGGAAAAAGCTCAATATTACTTGTATGCACCTGATTATTTGTTTTCATTTCTTGCTATCCTCTTCCCGCCCAGATGAGCGGACTTGCTTTTGACTTACACCCCTTTTCTTAACTGTTACTTCTCTATAGCCTGAGGGAGTCTGTGTCTCCAATTTGCCAGCGACACATTAGTTCGGTCTGGTGAAACTGTTGGTGTAAACACATCTCAGTGCAAAAGCGCTTCCAACACACTTTTTTAAGCAGCACCTCTTAAACAGCCTTTTAACTGTCTGTTATTCAACCTAATTATGCACTGAAAAGCGTACATTTGCGGCTAATATAAAATCAGTGCTGTACACTAATATAAAATCAGTGCTGTATGGCTAATATAAAATCAGTGCTGTACACTCCAACGCTTAAGTGGTGACTTAGCTGGAGAACCCGGAACCCTCTCAGTTACACTTACCATCAATAGGATGGCGTTCCACAATTTAAGGCAGATCTAGCAGGGTCTGCGTACTAGCTACTAACAGCGTTGGTTGAGGACTGAGCTTGCACCTAGCCTCCCTTCTCAACTCGCTTTTTCCTACTGCAGTGTCGTCTGAATTAGCATGGGTAGTATAGCTTATTTTTCCCTGTTTAGATATCATACCTTAGGAGCCATCTTGGGTAAAGTAAGTTTTTGTTTACATGTATTTCTATTTTGTCTGCATAACTGCTCTACTGAATTACATGCATTCTTGAAATAGCCTATTACAGTCCTTACGTGCCATAGCCTACTGCATAGACCATTGTGTTTCTGCCTGTTTCCTATACTGCACATGTTAACAATATATGTGAACTAGCCTGTTACCTAAATTATAATAAGTATTAAATGTTAGTCTACCGACTGAATTGCTGCATTGCTTTGTTAACTAGAAGGCTGTTGCTCTGAAATGAATGATGTGCTGCATATTTGTATTGTCTGAAATGCCTATATCTTGTATCCAAATTAACCTGGTTTCTCCCTACTCTATTTCTTTTTCTTTTCTCTCCAACCCTCCAAGCTTTCTTACCTTCTAACCCTGCTCTAAGACTAAAGGACTATCCCTGAGTGACGAATAAGGACAACAGGCAAACAATTCCAGCCTCTCCAATAAGAAGTAAAAGCTACTTGCTGTCCTATACCAGAGCCCTGTACCTTGGGAAGCAATAAAGTACGTGTTTCCCCCACCAAGTAGTAAAGCTGATACTTTTTCAAAAATTGTTTTTTCCCCAATATGTATTAAAAATCTGCTACATAGCCAGGTTACCCAGCAGCCATACCCCTCCTTATCCCTTGATAACTCGTTCTCTTGGCATTGCTTACCCACCTATAACTGTAAAGTGCCCCTTTCTCTCCCTGTATAAGAGCTATCTCTGATCTTAGTCTCTCCCTCACCCCAGCATAGCTCCTACACAGTTTATTTATTTATTTTATTTATTTAAATTTGTTGACCGGGAGTGTCCGACTGGATGTGGGTCCATTTTCAGCGGAGGCCCGGGGAGAAAAGCTCCACAGTAAAATAAACAGACAGTAGTTACATTGGATTACATAGCGATTAACAATTTAACATAGAAATTACTTACAACATATTTACAGATGAAGAACATAGTACATCAGTAGACAACTAGAATCTTTATCTGTGAAGTACATAACAGGCATTAACAAATGTAACAATGAGAAGTTCCTGCTGTATAATAAGTACTAGGCTTATGAGCATCTGAGCTTGGTATCATCAAGGTAGTTAGTGGAGGTGAAAGAAAGGTAGTAGTTGGATGGGGTGGATGATATTAGAGTGGGAGTTGCAAGGGCATAGCCAGCATGTTTTAGGTGCGCCTTTAATAAAGTTTTGAAGTTGGTGCATGATGGTATGGAGGTAATTGTGGGTGGGAGTGAGTTCCATAATTTGGCTATGGCGCAAGAGAATAGTGCTTCACCAGCAGAGTTATTGGCTTTAGTGATCTGCAAGTGATTTTTGTTGCTGGATCTTAGTGGTCTGGTGGTGCGATAGGGTTGGAGTAGATTCTGGAGGGATGGGACATTTAGTGGATGGTTTACTAGTTTGTGGGCGAGTGAGAGTTGATACCACTGAAGGAGGTGAGGGAGTTCAAGCCAGCCCAGTTCAGCAAGTGAGAGACAGTGGTGACTATGGTAGGATGCCCCTGTGGCGAATTTGGTGATTTTGTTGTAGCAGGTCTCTAGCTTGTTTAGATCACATTGCCTTAGGTTGGTATATACTGGAGAGGCATAAAGTAGGATGGAGATAAGGTGGGAATTTGCTACTGAAATTTTTGCTGCTTTGGTGAGAAATTGTTTATTTCTGTATAATGCTCCTAGTTTTTTGTTGACTTTTTTATTGTCATGGATATGTGAATGTCAAATTTTAGTTTATTGTCTATTTCCACTCCTAGCAATTTGGTGTGTTCAGTTGGGTATATAGTGGTGTTGTCTTTTGCTGTGATGTTAAAGTGAGAGTTGTTTTGAGTATGTTTGGTGGTTTGGAAGATGAGTAGTTTAGTTTTGTTTGGGTTGAGTATTAATTGGGCATCGGATAACCATGTTTCAACAGAGGAAAAGGCTTCCTGTGTGACTTTTTGCAGTTTGGGTAGGGACTGGGCTGAGCAGATGATGGTTGAGTCATCTGCGTATTGGATGAGTGTGCCATGTTTGGTGGCAGAGGCTAGATTATTGGTGTAAACAGAGAAAAGTAGGGGTCCAAGGATGGATCCTTGGGGAACCCCTATGGAGACAGGTAGTTGGGGAGATATGTCATTCTGCCATACAACGGGTTGTTGGCGGTCAGACAGGTAACTCTGAAACCAGATGGTGACTGATTGTGAGAAGGATAGGTTATTGAGGACAGAGATAAGTTGTTTGTGTGGGACCATGTCAAATGCTTTAGATAGGTCTAGGAAAGTAGCAGAGGAGAGATAGCCATTGTTTTTATGCTGAAGGATAGTGTTAGTAAAGGAGAGTAAGGCAATGGTGGTGCTATGGTTTGGTCGGAAACCATGCTGAGTACTGGAAAGGAGGTTGTTAGTAAGGAGGTAGTGTGAGACCTAAGAGTGTATGCATCTCTCTAGTATTTTGGAGAGTGGAGAGAGAATAGCTATGGGGCGGTAATTGGTTAGTTCTGCAGAGGGTCCGCCTTTGTGGAGGAATTATATGTGAGACTTTCCACAATGTGGGAACGTAACTTTCTGACAGAGATCGGTTAATCAAGATGGATACTGGGTAGGCTAGAGCATCAGCTGCAATTTGTAGGTATTCACTTGGGAGGTTGTCTGCTGCTAATTTGGTGGGTTTAAGTTTAGTTAAGAGTTTGTTTATGTTGGAGGTAGGTACAGGAGAAAAAGAGAAGGCAGTGGGGAGATTACTAGTTGAAGGTGTGGGTTGGAGGGGAGGGGGGTTGTGTTGTTTAGCTAGTGATAGTATGGTTTGGGTGAAGTGTGTGTTGAATGAGGTAGCAATATTTTCTGAGGAGTGAAGGATGTTAGGAGGAGGGGTACTGACTTTACCTGGGTGGAGGATGGAGTTTATGGAGGACCAGAATTGTTTGGGGCTGTGTTGTGAGGAATGTAGGGCAGACTGGTAGTATTGGAATTTGTCCCGTTTTATTAGCTTTTTGACTCTATTGCGTAGTTCTAGGAATGTTTGTCTAGCTGCAGGGGTTTTGGTTTTGCACCAGTGCTCCCAGGCTTTATCCCTGTTTTTCATTTCTGACTTAGTGGTTTTCTGTAGCCATGGGGAGGGTTGTGCTTTGGTTCTGGAAAATCTTATGGGGGCATGGTAATTAAGGATGTTCAGGAAGGTAGTATTAAAAAATTCAACTGCGTCATCTAGACTGAGGTACTTTAGAGCATGCCAGTTACATTCTTTGAGGGATGAGATGAATGTGAGTGGGTTAAAGTTTATTTTTTTACGTATTTGATGATAGATGACAGGTTTAGCTTGGTACAGGTATTTTTTGAGTAGGAATGTTAGGGAGTGATCACTGAGGCTATTTGATAAGCAGCCTGTTATATATAACTGGGGGTTCTTACTGACTAGTATCCAATCCAGGGTAGTGTGCTTGCTGGAGTTTTTATTTATCCTTGTTGGTGACTGGACTAGTTGGGTGAAGCCATGAAGGTGTACATGATGGGTTGGATTGTTGCCAGAACAGGATTGCCAGTCAATATTGAAATCACCTAAGATGATAGTTTCTTGGGGGAGATGGTGGGTAGACCAGCTGAGGAGGTTTTCTAGTGGAGGGATGTTTTGGCCAGGTGTGAAGTAGCATCCAATTATGTTGATGGTTTTGTTTTGGTTAATTTTGAGGTTGGTATATATTATTTCTTCATTGCCTATTTGTGGAGCTGATGATTTTAAGATCTGGATGTTTAGATGCTGTTTAAATATTATAGCTACACCACCTCCTTTTTTGTTTAGCCGGTCTACTCTTAGTATGCCGTAACCTGTAGGGAGTATTTGCTCACTGGTAATGTGATGTTTTAGCCAGGTTTCTGTCAGGATGACAATATCTGGGGAGTATAAGTCAATGGTGGCATGGAGTTCATGGACTTTGTTGGATATACTTCTAATATTTAGGCTTAGTAGAAGGAAGTCACTTGGCTTTCTATTGGCTGTAATATGGGAGAAGTTGTGGTTTCTAGTCTGATTATGAGAATTGGGGTTGGAGATGGTAGGGACAGGGTTGGGGTGGATGTCTCCACTTAGGGCTAGTTTTGATATGCATGAGATTATTAGTTTTCTCAGTTTTTGAATGTGTTTGTTTGTAATGGAAACTTTATGATTGTGCTCTGTGGGTAATAGGTATGGTGGGGGGGGGTTACTATGTTAAGTTGTAGGGATGCTTTACATTTGCGTAATATAGTTGGTAGAATATGTGGGGGGTGCATAGAGATGGTTCTTGAGATGGTGGGGGGGGAGCTGAGTATGGGTGAGACATGGGTGGTGGTGTGAGTAGTAGTACAGTGGTAGTGGTTAAGTGGGGGAATGATGGAGCTTTGGTAGGATGTAAAATATGCAAGGAGAGTGCATGCAGTGAGCAAAGGAAAGGTATGCTTGTTCATGTCAGTTGAGGAGGTGTGAAAGTAGAGGGAATATGGAGGAGGTAGTGTTGGGTTAGCTGTGGATGGCTATTGGAAAGATGGGAGGGTTTGAGTGCAATAAAGGTGGGACCACTGGGGCGGAGGGAAGAGGTGGCAGGGTGGGGAGCGAAGCGGGTAGAGACCCTGTTAGGGTCTTGTATGAGGGGCTGGAAACAATCACAAAGCAAGACAAGTATGTGTTAAGAAACAATCACAATTGACCAAGGACTGCTCTGAAACTGTAAGTCTTTTCTTAATTTCTCAGGTGGAAAAACAGGATAACCTTGTATCAGTAGGCTACTGTGGTCATAGTTTAAATGAACAAACACACAGTATTGATCAGTTATGGATACTATTTGCTAACAGAAGGGAATAAGAGAAAGTGGAAGATGTGTGTGGTGGTGGTGGTGGGGGGGGCTGCTTACAGCCAAAGCACAGTGCTCTCCAGGGAAAATGAAGATTGGCTCAAACAGGTAGACACATACTCAAAGTTAACTGTAGCTGTTTGCAGACAGTTCAGACCCAGACTGCGCTTCTCTTATAAGAATGTTAAAGGTGGTACCGCAGTTGAATACTTAAGAGTGGTGTTAGGTCTAGAAAAGAAGAGTACAGAGAGGAGTAAGCACTTTTGAGATGGTAAATATATATTATAAGATTATAAAAAACACACTGAGCAAATAGCTACCACATGCAGGACAATGTCCTGAACCACTACTTAGTATATGCAGATACTGAGCCAATTGGAAGAACATTAGAAAACAAAACCCAGACAGTTATGCAGCCACAGATAAAAATATAGCGAGTAGCAATCTGTCGTGGTTTTCTAATGTGATTCTATCCACCAGTAACAGCACAAACTTATAGAAATAATTTAGACACTAGTATGAGCTGTCTACACACAACACAATTACATGAATAACATTAGTGAACAAGGTGCAGCTATGCAAATAGACCATACATACTATTATACTAGAAACAACTTGGTGCATACAAAAATGCTAGCATGCCATAGTAACATCAATAATAAAGCATAAAACATATTAGATGTCTAACACAATTCAACATAAACATATACAGTAGTAAACTGTCTAATACAATTCAACATAAATAGGCATTTACAGTTGTAAAACACTTACTGGAGAGACACTGAGCCTTCATGGGACCTGTAGCAGAGTGGATTGTAGTTTTACAAATGGTGCCTGCCACAGGTAATATTTCAGGTAACTTCTTTTTTCCTTCCAGGTTAGCTCCCTCTACTAGTCCTGCTTTATACTTTCACCCTTCTCTGTCTCCCTGCAATATTTCCCAAGTACAGCTCTGTTGTACTAGACTGCCTATATACCTCGTAGTCTACTTGCTGCAGCCCTCTACTTTCTGCCCTTTGCTACCCCTCTTCTTCACCACTTCAGATTATCTCACCCTACACTCACCCTTACTTACCAGTAAGGTGAATTGCAGTAGCCTGCTGCTTATTGATTGTTCTCTCAGACTCTCTCCTCCTTACCTGTCTGAACCGGCTCCGTTCACCCTGTGGGCTCACTCCGCTCCCCTACCCTGCCCCAAAATTCCACCCGCCCCCAGCACTCCTACATTTATTCTTCCATCTCTCCTCCCACTTATTCCAATTATCCAATAGCTCTTCTTCCCGCCTTACAACTGCTCTTAATCCACCCACTCTAATTTACCCAACTTCAGCCTCTCCTTTTCACTCCTCCTACCCAATCTCCTCCCTCTCCTCTTATACATCTCCTCTATCACCTCTCTTTCAGTATTCCTATTCCCCACATCCCTTATTACTATATTCCTGCCTCCTTCATATAACTTCAGACAAACCACTTCTCTCTCCAATTTCATTCTTCATCTTCAAGCATACTCTCTACTTCAACAGACATTCTTATCTCTCCTCCCCCTTTGCATAATCATGGTTTCCTCAATCCTCCAGCAACGCATAGTCCCTTGCTTTCTCTTTCTCTTTCTGATTTCTTCATGCTATATCAGCTCATACTCTTCCTTTGCTTATCCAGTTCCACCAACAAAAATAACATCCACTGAAAACTCCCTTCACCCTAACTCTTACTCTCACTTCCATTCTATCTCCTCTTATCTTATCCTGCCCAATCAACTCTACCTGTTCCACTATAAAATCTTCTCCACTACTGCCAATACATTTACACACAAAATAACCTTACATCCAACTAAACTCTCAATCCGTAAACTTAAATCTCTTAAATCTTTTCTATTTAACAACATATTCTTAGCTGGAGATATCCACCCCAACCCTGGCCCCATTCTTTTCACTAACAATAATTACCCAACCCCATCCTCTCCCCTCCCAAACACATTGAAAATCTTCACCATGAACTCCCAAAGTCTTAATAACAAAGTCCACCTTTTCCAGGCTTGGTTAACCCATAACCAACCAGATATCTTAGCTATTTCTGAGACTTGGCTTAAACCTCATATCTCTGATTCAGAGATACTTCCCCCTGGATACCATATTATTAGAAACGACCGACCTATAAAAAAAGGTGGTGGCTCTGCCATAGTTTACTCTAAATCACTAACTGTAATTCCCCTCCAAATTCCAGTTCCTCAATTCAAAAATACTGAACTTACAGCTGGACTACTGAAACTAAATAGACAGAAAAATATCTGTATTATTGCCCTATATATCTCCCCTGGGAACAATATCCCTATCCTCAAAGACATTCTCCAATGGGCATCTACTAAAGTTAACTATGAAACATACATCTTAGGTGATGTAAATACTGACTGGAACAAAATTAATTCTCTCTCTCTCCTTCCCAAGCCATCAACCTTTACAACTTCACTCAAACAATACACCATATAACCCGACCCAACAAAACTAACCCCCCAGGATCCTCTATTGACTGGATCCTAGTCTCCAATCCAAATAAAATCACCAATTCTGGAACAATTCCGGACACTATTAGTGACCACCTCCCAGCCTTTATTCACGCTACCAACTGTTCTCCTCACCAACACCAATACATCCTAACTCGTAATCTTAGTAACTTTAACCCTACAACCTTCTAAAACCTATTCAAACAAATGAACTGGTAAGACCTTAAAACTCTCCCTCTTGATGCTGCTATCAACCACTTCAACTCTGTTTTCTTAGATACGCTTAACTCTCTTGCCCCTATCAGAAATAAAAGGGTAAAAATAAATACTGCTCCTTGGTTATCTAAACATAGTAAACAAATTATGCATCAAAGGGACAAACTATGGAAGCTGTTCCAAAACAATAAACTGTCCAACACCTTGCTCCAGTATAAGCAACCATGTGACCAAGTAAAACAACAAATTACCAAAGACAAAAAATCCTATTACACCAACCTCCAGTCTAATAATAACAACAACCCCAAGAAATTCTGGAATTCAATAAACTCTCTCCTTAATCCCGGCTCCAAAAATAATCCCTGCCCTGACCCAAGTAAATCTGACCTAGAACTATGCTCAGAATTTAACTCTTTCTTCATACAAACAGTATCTGACCTAACCAAGACCTTCCCTAGCAATAACCCATCTGTTCCCCTATCTTCCCCCTCCAGTTCCTCCAATAACCCTCCCCTCAGGTTCGAGCTCAAACCTGTCTCAACTAACTTTATAAAAAGACTTCTGTCTAAACTTAAACTCTGCTCTAATACCCCTGACAATGTTCCCTCCACTTTCCTAAAATGTGCCGCAGATGGGATAGCACTCCCAATCAGCATCATTATTAATAGATCTATTAATGAATCTTACATCCCCAAACTATGGCAATCAGCTTACATCCTTCCTCTTCACAAAGGAGGCAAGAATATCAGCATCACAAATTTTCACCCTATTGCTCTACTCTCACCAATCTCTAAAATCTTAGAAAAGTGTATCCACTTCCAACTTATGCCTTTTCTTCATAGATTCATAGGTTCATAGGTTCATACTAGGCTATCTGCCCTAGGGTATTTATAAGCCTAGCCAGAGTGTGTTTGGCTTTCGCCACCCATTTTAAATGAATTTTGCTATGCCCTTTTTCGAGGTTAGTATACTGTGCCTCTGTCTAACAGTGACACAGAAGTGATACCCGTGGAGAACCTACTATCTCCCATCCACTCATCAAGATTCCTCTTGAAGAGAGTCAATGAGGGACTCTGCCTAACCTGGACTGGGATTTTATTCCAGAGTGAAGGGAGCCTCTGGGTTATGAATCTGTCCATCCAGCATGTCCTATTTATTTCAGTGCTGAGGTTCAAGTCTCTCGAGCACGTAGCTCGATGGGATTTGGATTTTCTGAGGTGCAGCATGTCCATTAATTCTGGGTTGGACATGGCTTTATACGTCAGGCACAGATCGCCTCTGAGCAGGTGGTATGCCACTGAGTAGAGCTGGAGTTTCTTTAACCGGGCAGCATATGGCATCTGTTTGAGCCCTTTGATCCTCTTGGTGAGGTACTTTTGGGGTCTTTCCAGTTGCTGCAGGTGTCTGGTAAGGTACATCCCAAAAGGGCATTGTACTCAATTATGGGCCTGATGAGGGATGAGTAAAGAGGCACGATGACCTCCCTGATCTAGATGTGAATCCCTTCATGATTAGGTGGGCTATATAAAATGTTTTTCTAATCACTTTGGCCACGTGGTTGTCAAATGAGAGATTGCTATCAACTTGGGTCCCCAGGTCCCTAATTACTTCTTCCGTACTTAATGGATTACCAACTATGTGGTAATTTGTGGGCACTTTGTTTTTGCCAAAGGGGATGACTATACACTTTTTGGCATTTAGCTTGAGGCCATGGCTCTGGCACCAGTTGTCTGTTTCTATGAGGCTCTTTTGTAGGATGCTTGTGTCGGCTAGAGAGTCGATTATGGCGTCCAATTTGCAGTCATCTGCGAACTTGGTCAGCCACAGTCCTTCCATGTTAGTCTGTACCTCCGAGAAATATATACCGAACAAGAGAGGTCCCAGGACTGAGCCTTGTGGGACGCCACTTGTAAATGGTTTGGAGTCTGACATGGCTCCAGCAATTCTAACCATGTGGGTTCTGTCCTTGAGCCAGTTTGCAACCCATCTAGTGACATAGGGGTTTATATTTAAGCTGGTGAGCTTATCTATAATGTCCGAGTGGGGTATTGTATCGAAGGCTTTTGCAAGGTCCAGGTAGGCTGTGTGGATCACCTTCCCCTCGTCAATGGCCTTGGTGACTGTTCCAAAGAAATCGACCAGGTTTAAGAGGCAGGATCTGCCCTTAACAAAGCCGAACTGGGTAGGATCCAGTGTTTGTAGGTCCCCAATATCTTTATTTATGAGGTCCATGATGATCCTTCCCATAGCTTTGCGACCAAGCTAGTCAGGCTTATGGGGCGATAGTTTCCAGGATCCGTTGAGGCACCACCTTTGTGGAGAGGGACCACTGTTGCTGTACGCCACTCTTTGGGTTCATATCCTGTAGTAAGGCTGAGATTGAACAGTAGTTTTATGTTTGGGTTTAGTTCTTCTTGGAGTTCATGTAGGACGCAGCCCGGGACACCGTCTGGTCCCATTGATGCTGTGTTTTTTGCTTTGGAGAGGGCAGCTCTTACCTGAGCATCTGAGATGTCAGGGGACAGCACTCTGCTGGGATAGATATTTGCCCTTTTGGTGGGGAAGGGGGGGAGAAGTTTGTGCTGAACCTGTCAGCTAGGATGTTGGCAATGTCTGTGGGTTTGGTGTATTTTTTGTCATTTTGGACAAATTCTGAGAATATCTGGGAATTCCCACCCAGGTTCCTAACATAACTAAAGAAAGCCTTGTGATTATCCTTAGTGTTCTGTGCAATTTTTATTTCGAAGCTGGCCTTAGACGATTTTATGAGTGCCCGTAGTTTTTTGCTAATACTGATCAGAGATGCCTTCCCTTTTTGGGATTTTGCTCTATCATGTAGTAGCTTCCTCTTTCTATTGTATAGTTTGTTTATGGCTGAGGTTCACCAGACAGGACGCCTAACTTTGGAGGATTGGGTCTTGGTTTTATTTGGGATTGCATGATCCATGCATTCCTGAAGGTGTTCATAGAATACATTTATAAAGAATTCTGCGGTCTGGGCCGTATTTTCCCTTCAATCCCTAAATTGGCTAGAACTGCCAAACTACCTAAACTATCTGCAGCTCACCACAGCACACAAACTTATATTTCAGCCATCTAACTGTCCTGCCCTAGCTAACATCCTTCCACCCTACATCTCCAATAGAACTCTCAGATCCGAACATCAAAACCTGATTGCTATCAATAAACCTAAAAGTCCAGCTGGCCAACTTCTCTTCTCCTTCACTATTGGCAAGACTTGGAACTCTCTCCCTTCCTCTTTAAGAACAATATCAAACTCTGAAAATTTCAAAACTCAGCTTTTCAAACATCTGTCCACTACGTGGAAATGCTCCTGTCTTCACCCTACCTAAAACTATAGAAGAATACACAGATATCCTACATAGAATGTAAAAAGGTGAGGCAGTGCATATAGTCTACCCCACCTAAAAACTATCCAAGAACACATTGATATCCCACATGGAATGTACCCTTGCTCTCAAAATGTCCTACAATTATTTATCTTTGAACCCCCTTGTGTAAATACTGTAAATAGATTTTCTTAACTCTCTTCTCTGTGTGCTTATATAATGCATTTTCTCAAATTACTCCATAAGAATAGCTTTATAATTGTATAGCCTTTTTAGAATAACCTTAGTGAAGTTGTATTTGACTATTTTGTAATAATGAATGTTCCTATTGTACAAACTGGTCACCTCAATGTATCCCTTATATTTTTTCATATTTTGTAATTCGTAATTTGTATTTGTATTTTTGGAGCTTTTCTCCCTGGGCCTCCACTGAAAACCGGTCCCCAGGGCCCAGTGGACTTCCCCGGTAATCAAACTGGAAATAAAAAATAAATACATTTCAAGCCTATAAGCACAAGAAGTCAGTACTAATTTTACTCTGCTTGTAAACCTCAGTGTCCTTCTGCAGAGCAGACATCCTGATGAGACTTGTTTTCTTCTAAAGCTAAATCTTTCCCATAATGAACTGCAGTGGCACAGCTGAAATAACAATGCCCTTGGCTAGACTGTCAAATCCAAGTCCATTCGCTCGGAATGGAAAAACTTAAATGTGGCAATAATTTCAAGAGGCCTCAGTATTTGTATCATTTACTGTTCTGCAGTGCCTCTTACAAATGTTTTCCTTCTGATGTTTTACACATTCTGTGAAAAAGCTTCCACAATTATCACTTCATTGCAGAGATAAACGTTTTTGGGAGATTCATATTTTGTGTGCTTCACTTCCTTCTTAAATAACTCCTCCTATTTTCTGTTTCTCATTAAGTCAGAGTATGACATATCTAGCTAATTAGTCAGCTATGCATAACAATAGACAGCAGACAGAAGTGCCTCCTTGGTGTTAAATTAAAAGTGTTCCCACAGCTGTATTCATGCCATCTGAATAGCACTTTCACTATAAACAATGTTACAAAATACTTTTATCAAGCCTTAATATACAGGAGTCTAAGCATTGCTGAAACAGTGCCTTGCAACATACACAAATTACAATTCATACTGGTTGCTCACAGACATGTATACTTCTGCAAGCAAATACTCTTACCATCAACAAACAAATGGTCTTCACTTCAGACAGATCTTTGCATAACAATACAGTTCTCAGTCTTGTTACCTCTCAGACTGGCCACTGATGTTAACTCCCAGTGGATGGGGAATAGGAAATTTACTCCAGGCCTAGAACCCATGTCCTTTATGGGCAGAGGCATCTTATAATTATTTGGCTGTCAGTATTCTGTTCGGATACAGGGCATCATTATTCTTTTGCAAAAACTTGGCTAGTCTTAGAAAGCCCCCCCCCCAAGGTCATTAGCCTAGTAACAATCTATGAATCTATTACACTTTTTTTGATGTTATTTAACAAATTACTTAGGCATAACCTCACAGTAAGATGCTGTCCGGTTCGATTCTCAGCTAGAGCATCTTCTGCGTGGAGACATGCGTGAATGGGCGTACCTTCGTTGAAGGTTGTGCATCAGGCCTGGCAAGCCAGTACGTAAAAATCAACTGCCAGTCATTAGCGGACCAGAGTTCCGCTGTGGCGACCCCTAACCAGGAAAAGCCGAAAGACACAAACAAACTTAGGCATAATAAGTTGCTTACTATAAATGTCTCTAACAGCATGTATACTTCTCTGTCTGAGTTATCAAATACTGTTTTCCAATCTACACTGCTACCTTTTCTATTCACTATTATCATGATCATGCATTCTGACAGCTCCTTGAAAAATGAAAAATAAGTGACTATCATAGGCAACATGTTTTACACCATAGTTATTATGAAGCAATTTGTAGTTGACTTAGCACCAGTTTCAGTGTATCCTGTTGCAATTTTGTTAACTATTTCCCCCAGTATAATATTTATTACAAAATGGGGAAAAGAAATTGTGGCTGGATGGTTGGATGATCTTTATGACCCATGCTCATGCATAGATACATGCATCAAGCATGGGCATTAATGCCCTTCTAACCTGCCAATATACCAAAACAGTTGTTACCATAATGTGTCCAGGCTGTTCTTAAAAATATCTAAACAAGTGCTTGCTTTAATGAAATATGGTAGTATATTCCATGCATCAGCTGTTCTCTCAGAGGACCAACTTGTGCACTGCTCATTCTTACAGAATTTTCTACATAGGAAGTCTAATAATTCTCTACTACATTTTCCCAGCGGTAGTTTTTTCTAAATGCCCTATATACCTGAATAAGGTTTCCTCTCAAATATCTATATGAGACACTGTACAAGTTCAAGTATTTTAGTCTTTCATAGTAACTTAAAATGTTCACATCCGTGGATGCCTTTGGTATATTTCCTCTGTACTTTTTCCAGTTTACTCATGTTTGTTTTCTTATATAAGGTTTCCATATTGTTGCTCCATACTCAAGTTTTAGTGAAATGTAACTAGCAAAGGACTTCATAATTTTTGATTTTCTAGACTTTATAAATCTATTTATATAAACTATAGTTCTTTTTTTTCTACAACTTTTTTTTATTTTAATAAAAACAATATAACAATATTATATTTACAATCACAACTAAAAAAGAACTATATACAAGGTCCATAACAAAATTATACATTTATATACATTCAGAAAATCAACTAAAATGTCTGCAATAAAGAATGCAACTTTTCCCAAGCAACTAATTTATGTGTTGAATTCTTTGTTCTCATCTTTATGCTGGTAATTTCTTCATCACACGATGATTTGGCTAAATAAATAAATTCATTGTTAAAAGAGAGAGGGTAGTTGTTTTTACAGTTTTTTGTTATAATTTTTCTTGCAACTGCAAGGATTGACCATAGTATGTATATTTGAGTTTTGGGTACAACCTCTGGAATCAGCACATTAAATAAGATAAGAGAATCAGAAATTATACATTTATCATTCCATAATGCATTACAGAAATTTCTAAATTCACTCCAAAATAAAGATAACATCTTACAGTTAATAATCATATGATACCAATCAGCATGGTCTGCATTGTATCATCAGCATTTCATATCAATCTTTTTATATATTTTTTGCAATTCCTTGTGGTGTCAGGTAGCAGCTATGAAGATATTTCCAGGTATATAGCTTCCAGTCGGGGGAGATTATTGTTTTCCATATTGATCTTAGGAAGAGTTTTTTATTATCGGTAGTAAATTCTTCTTTGTTTATTTTGGTAGGGGAATTCCAGTAGGAGGCCTCCATGAAATTAAAGTCTGATCTAATAGTTTTATAAATCATAGATATGAATGATGTGCCTCTTAGAGATCCATTAGTAATATTAAACATTAGTTCCAAAATTTTAGGTGTATTATTTCCATGAGTTTCTAATGATAATATCATTTTGTTGTAGAAAAATTCTCTACAGTCTTGTATATTGAGCTAATTATTATTGTTTAAATTATACCTAGCAATTAAATAATTAGCTGAATGACTTTTGTGTGTAGACAAAAATTGATTCCAGCAAAGTAAGTTACTCTCTTTAAATTCACACATTTTATTGAAATCAAAAGAGATTTAACACTCATTAGTGCAAGCAATTGGAAAGACAGATATTAAGTTTTTAATTAAATGGTTAGATTGGGTAAATCATTTAAAGTTTATTAGTATTAGGTTAATGAAAGAGCAGGATTTTAATTTCTATTTGTTGTCTTGTATATATATTTTTAATGACCATATAAAGATATTTCTATCTAGTTTAATAAGAGGTTCAAATAACATTTTGTTATTAGCTAATAAGAATTTTTCATGTATTAATTTCTGATATGAAGTGTAAGAAGAATTTATTCACAAGAAAATCCCATTAAAAATGGCGGCATTCAAATAAAAGTCAATATTAGGAAAACAAATGCCTCCTTCTTCCCAACTTGCAGTGTGCCATTGTAAAGATATCCTGGGCTTTCTGGGGTGCCAAAGAAATTTTAATAAAATATTTTTAATCTTTTTTGTAACTTTCTTAAGTGAGGGAATGATCAGAGACTGGCTAATGTATAGAATGTAGGGTAGTAATATAATTTTAATTAACATTAGTCTATTTTCAAAAGTAAAAAAAATATATTCCAATTGTCTATAAGATTAGTAATTGAACTTATTAATTTTTTGTAATTTATAGAGATTGTATCTTTAGGATTTGGATTAATGGAGATACCTGTGTATTTAATTTGTGTAGTATCCCAGTTAAAGTGTTTGTAATTCCTCATTCTGTTAGTGGCTTTTCTTATTTATTAAAAGTTTTTTTTATTATGGTTGAATTTTAAACCTGATAGATTTTCTAATAGATCTGGAACATTAAGTAAGTGATCTAAAGATGTCTCAATATCACCACTAGTTAATAATAGATCATCAGCAAATAGTTGAATCTTTGGAGATAAGTCATTATTGAAGTCATATCCTTTAATATGTGTATTATTTCTAATACAATTAGCCAAATGTTCTACAGTAAGGGTGAAAATTAGGAGGGATGGGTACAGCCTTGTTTTGTACCTTTTAAAACTTTAAAACAAGAGGATAAAAAGGAACCTTTCTTTACAAAAGTAATGGAGTTTTCATGAATTTTTTTCTGATTAAATTTAAAAAATCCGAAGAGAATTTGAATTGTTCTAACGCTCTAAATAAGTAAGACCAGTTACGAGAATCAAATGCTGCCTCATGTACACAGACAACCCTCTCCTCGTACCTCCCAACACTCAGACTTGTGAGAGATGCACTTATATCACCAAATTGGAAGCTATGCACTCTCCAGCCAAGACCGAACTAGCTAGTTAAGAGCAGAAGCTCAATACCTGCACCACACCACATGGAACACATAGCCCTCCAGAACACCCACTATCACAGCTCTCATATAAAAACACAAACCACACACACACACCTTCACGGAGGCACTCAATAGAAATTTACTCAAACAGCAGAGACCTCCAAGGCAGAAACTCACTCAACCACCACAGCACAGCACAAACAGAAAATATAGCTCACCTCCACAGTGTTCCCCCTCAACCTAAGCCCCTAAGGCTAAACACCTTGCCAAATACACTAATCATAGGTGACTCAATAGTGAGGCACAAAGATGTCCCACTCACTAGGTTGAATAAGGAGTAGGTAATAGTCAACTGTCTATCAGGTGCCAGCACATAACACATGCACTCAGGTCACTCCACAACAAGTACAAGTATGACTCTGTCATTGTCCATGTGGGTGTGAATAACCTGAGATGCACCTCCCTGGACTACATGAAAACAGACATGGTGGAGTTCTCGGATTATGTGGGCCAGGGAGGTTTGACACTAGCCCTGAGCAGTATCCTACCATCACCCAGAATGATACCACAGTACAAACAAAAAATGACTGACTTCAGGAATTGGGTAAGTTTCTGGTGTCATTCTAAGGGAAGCCAGTATCTATCTGCTTGGAATGACATGACTGACAGACCTCGATGCTTTGCCAGAGATGGCCTGCATCTGTCACCCCTGGGTTTCCGGGTAGTGGCTAAAGCTCTTGCCACCCCTATAGTGCCTTTTTTAGGTGGAGTTCCAAAGACCAAATTACCACTGTAACAGCTATAAATAAATGCAATCTGAGGGTCATGCTGCTCAATGCTAGAAGTCTAAATCTCAAGATGCACTCACTTGAAGCTCTCTTTAAAATGGAGAACATTGACATCTGTGCTGTAATGGAGACCTGGTTTAAAGGAGCACAAAGCACCCCTGCACTACCAAGCTATAACTCATTCCACACCTTTTGGCCCCGAAACATGGACTGAAGCTCCAAAGGCGGTGGTGTCTCCATATTTATAAAGGATATGCACACCTCCAGACTAGTAGCCCAGCATAATGCATCAGAGATACTTCACGTACAACTAACATTGGGTAACACTGTGATCCAGGTCATAGCTGTTGTAGGTCCCCACCCATGTCCATAGACTCTTGCTCCATGTTCCTAAGCACCCTGGAATCTATCAAGGTCCAACCAACACTCTCATACTAAGAGATTTCAACTACCCCTTCATCAACTGGGAAAACTACTCAAACACCATTACACTGGCCCAACACTTCCTGGAATTTATCAATCCCAATGCCCTGGACCAACTCATTCTGACTCCCACTACAGGAAGCAACATCTTTGACCTGATTATTACTAACATGAGTGACCGTTGCTCTACACCAATAGTCAATCCCTCTCTGGTCAGATCCGACCATAAACTAATCACCATGGAAATCCACATCTAACCCACACCCCCTGCAAAAGTAATCACCTTGAAAAACTTCTCCAAAGCTGACTTTGGACTCCTAAAAACAGAGGTGAATAACTTCATGGTACTCATGCCAATGGAAAATAGCTGCATGACTGTCAAATCATACACCAGTGCTCTGTGCGAACATGTACATAAATGCATGGAACTAGCCATACCCAACAGAACCAAGATGCTCTCTTGATGCTCTCTTCCAAAAAAGGGAAGCCACTCTGGTGGTCCCCTGCCATTAATAAACTCTACAACAGAAGGAAGAAACTGTTGCAGAAAAAGGTGAAGTCCAAAGACTGGAAAAACTCCTTTATTAGCCTCAACAAAAAGTTGACATCCCTCATCAAATCCTCTAAAGCCAGCTATGAAGGCAGAATTGCAGCAGACACTAAAAACAATCACAAAGCCTTTTATAGTTAAATCAAGAACCTCCATGGCAATACTCAGATTTGCTCTGAGTTACTGCACAATGGTACCTCCTATACTGAGCCAACAGATATTGCCAACATACTTCCCAACAGATTCAGTGCCAAATTTACCCCCACCAAAGGACCAAGCACAATACTGGAAGAATGCCAGGCACCCAGCATTACTGCAGCCCAGGTTAAAGGTGCATTGTCCGAGGCCAAGAATACAGCTTTCATTTGACCCGATAATATCCCTGGCTGTGTTCTACATGAACTACAAAGCGAACTGGCACCACATTTGTGTGCCCTGGTCAGTCACAGCCTCACCTCAGGCTTTGTCCCTACTGAATGGCGCACTGCTACAGTCATCCATCTCCATAAAGGGGGAGCAACTACAGACCCTGGGAATTATTGCCCCATTAGCCTGATGAATCTGATATGTAAAGCTATGGAGTGCATCATCATGGATTTAATTAACAAAGATATAGGAAATCTCCAAACTCTGGATCCCATGCAGTTTGGTTTTATGAAAGGGAGATCATGCCTGATCAACCTAGTTGACTTCTTTGAGTGAGTCACCAGCACTGTGGATGAAGATAAGGCAGTGCATACAGCCTACCTCGAACAGACCAAGGCCTTTGATACCATTCCTCACTCGGGAATTATTGATAAACTCAACAAACTAGGCATCAATACCTATATCACTATGTGGGTTGAAAATTGGCTCACAAATAGAACCCACAGTGTGAAAGTAGTGAACTCCAAGTCATATTGCCAACCAGTCACGAGTAGAGTCCCATAAGAATTGGTCCTGGGTCCTCTTCTGTTCGGCATCTACTTCTCAGAAGTCCAGGCCAACACAAGGGGAGTCTAACTGACCAAGTTTGCAGATGACTGCAAGCTGGGAGCCATTATTAACTCTCCAAATGATGCAGACATCCTACAGAAAGACCTCACTGAGACCAATGACTAGTGTCGAAACCATGGCCTTAAGCTTAACTCCAAAAAATGCGTCATCATCCCCTTTGGTAAAAACTCAGTTCCCACTAACAATCACATTGATAGGAGCCCACTGAACACTGAAGGCATTATAAGAGATCTGGGGTGCAGGCTGACAGCAACCTCTCCTTCGACCACCACATTGCCACTGTGGTCAGAAACTCCTTCTGTGTGGCACATTTCATTGCCAAATGTTTTGCATCCAGGAAGAAAGAGGTCATCTTCTCTCTCTACTCTTCCCTCATTAAACCAATCATCTAGTATAATGCCCCATTTGGCATGTACCTCACTAGACACCTGCAACAGCTGGAGAGGCCACAGAAGTACCTCATGAAGAGGCTCCTAGGCATTAAACACATATCCTACATGGACAGACTGAAAATACTCTAGCTATACTCTGTCTCATATCACTTACTTAGAGGTGATCTCTGCTTGACTTAAAGCCATGTCTGACCCAGCTTTGTTGGAAATGCTACAGCTAAAGAAATCCCAATCCTTCAACTACACATGCTCCAGAGACCTCACCTTTATTATCACAATCAACAGAACGTGATTGGAGGGACAGATTCCTCACCCAGAGACTGCCCATGCTCTGGAATAGACCTCCCATACATGTGAAGCAGAGCACCTGCCTGTCCATCTTCAAGAGAAATCTTGATGAGTGGATGGGGGATGGGTAATAGAAAGTTCACCTCGGGGATCACTCCAGTGGCTCTACTTGATAGAGGCACTGGGAACTAATGTTAGGCAGCATGATGCCAGGGCACTTCTATGGGCTAGGCTTATAAACGCTCCAGGGTCATTAGCCTAGTACACACCTATGAACCTATGCCAAGG
Organism: Protopterus annectens; assembly: GCF_019279795.1. Lineage (NCBI taxonomy): Eukaryota > Metazoa > Chordata > Ceratodontiformes > Protopteridae > Protopterus > Protopterus annectens. The sequence goes on along the minus strand of NC_056735.1, from coordinate 26,844,074 downwards.
CTCATTATGCTCAAATAGTTTTTCTTTTTGTTTGCTTTGTCTATTAAGGAGAGAAGTTTTATTATATTATTGTGAGCTTTTCTGTTTTTTATATAACCCGTCTGGTCATCCTCTATCAAATTGGGAATAATGGAATTAAGGCTGTTTACTATTATGGACATGAAAATTTTGCAATCTATATTTAAGAGTGACATAGGTCTATAAGATGAACAAGAAGTAGGTTCTTTATCAGGTATTCGATATAGATGAGACAAGCAAATATTTCCATGAAGCTGGGATAATAAACATACTCTTGATTTCATAGGTTCATAGGTTCATAGGTTTATACTAGGCTATCTGCCCTAAGGCATTTATAAGCCTAGCCCAGAGTTTTTGTGGCTTACGCCACCCCTCATGTTAAAAAATACTGTGCCCATTAGTTTGTTGTGCCTCTGTCCAGCAGTGACACAGAGATGATTCCCAGGGTAAACCTATGATCTCCCATCCACCGGTCAAGATTTCTCTTGAACAGAGCCAGCGAGGTGCTCTGCCACACATGGACCGGGATTTTATTCCACAACATAGGGAGTCTCTGGGTGACAAATCTATCCCTCTAGCATGTCCTATTTATATACGTGCTAAGGTTTAAGTTGCTTGCTCTAGTGGATCTGGTAGATTTGGATTTTTTGAGGTGGAGCATGTCCATTAATTCCGGGTTGGACATGGCCTTGTATGTCAGGCACAGGTCACCTCTGAGCAGATGGTATGCGACTGAATAGAGCTGGAGTTTCTTCAGTCTGGCAGCATATGACAGATTTTGGAGTCCCTTTATCCTTTTGGTGAGGAACTTTTGGGGTCTCTCCAATTGCTGCAGATGTCGGGTGAGATACATCCCGAATGGGGCATTGTACTCATCATTGGTCTGATAAGTGAAGAGTACAGGGAACAATGGCCTCACTTGATCTGGATGTGAATCCTTCATGATCAGGTGAGCAATGTAGAAGGTTTTTTCTAACCACTTTAGCAATGTGAGTGTCAAAAGAAAGGCCACTGTCAACCTGGGTCCCCAGGTCCCTGATAACCTCTTCTGTGCTTAGTGGATTGCCACCTATATGGTAGCTTGGGGTTACCTTGTTTTTCCCAAGGGTATGACTATACATCTTTTGGCATTTAACTTCCGGCCATGGCTCTGGCACCAGCTATCAGTTTCCGTGAGACCCTCTGAAGGATATCTGTGTCCGATGTACTTACCACAATGGCCCCCAGTTTGCAGTCATCTGCAAACTTTGTCAGCCATAGTCCTCCTATGTTAGCCTGTACTTCTGAGAAGTAGATGCCGAACAACAGGGGCCAAGGACTGAGCCCTGTGGGACACCACTTGTGACCGGCTTGGGGTCTGACATGGCCAGCTACTCTAACCCTGTGGGTTCTGTCCTTTAGCCAGTTTGCAACCCATCTTGTGACATATGGGTTTACATTTAAGCTGGTAAGTTTCTATAATACCCGAGTGGGGTATTGTGTCGAAAGCTTTTGCAAGGTCAAGGTAGGCTGTATGGACTGCCTTTCCTCATCAATGGCCTTGGTGACTGTTTCAAGAAGTCACCAAGTTCAAAAGGCATGATCTGCCCTTGACAAAGCCAAACTGGGTCGGGTCCAATGTCTGCAAGTCCCCTATGTCTTTGTTTATGAGCTCCATTATGATCCTCTCCATAGCTTTGCAGACCAGGCTTGTTAAACTTATGGGGCGGTAATTACCAGGGTCCAGAGGCACCGCCTTTGGGAGTGGGACCACAGTTGCCGTACACCACTCCTTGGGCACGTATCCTGTGGTAAGGCTAAGATTAAACAGCTGCCTTATGTGCAGGTTTAGTTCCTCATTGAGTTCGTGTAGCACACAGCCGGGGACACCATCTCGTCCCATTGATGCTGTGTTTTTAGCTTTAGAGAGAGCAGCTTTCACCTGCGCATTGGAGATGTCTGGGAGGCTGCACTGCTGGGATAGTTATCTCCTTTGGGGAGAGGGGTGAAGTTTGCACTGAACTTGTCTGCTAGTATGTTGGCAATGTCTGTGGGTTCAGTGATTTTGTATCATTTTGGACTAATTCTGAGCATATCTGGGAGTTTCCACCCAGGTTTCTAACATAGCTGAAGAAGGCCTTATGATTGTCTTTTGAATCTATGGCAATTTTTCTCTCAAAGTTGGCCTTGGATGATTTTATGAGTGCTCGATTTTTTTACTAATAATGATCAAAGGTGTCTTCTTTATGGATTTTGCTCTATCATGTAACAGCTTTCTCCTCTTATTGTGAAGTTTGTTTATGGCTGAGGTCCACCAGACTGAACGCATGACCTTGGTGGAAAGAGTCTTGGTTTTATTAGGGATTGCCTGATCCATGCAGTCCTGGAGGTGTTCATAGAAAGCAGCTTCCGCAGCTTGGGTTGCGGTTTCCACTGGCTCGGGGCCTTGAAGGATACCACACCAGTCTTGAGTAGTGTGAAGTTTGCTTTAGAGAAGTTCTTCACTGTGGTCTTTTTGTTTGGGGTGGGGGCGGGATGTGGATATCCAGTGAGATTAGTTTATGATCTGAGCTCACCAATGAGGGATATACTTCCGGTGTGGAGCATTTTGTCCCCATGTTTGTGATGATGAGATCTAGTATATTTTCTCCTCTTGTGGGAACGGTGACTAGTTGTTCCATGGCATTTGAATTTATGAACTCCAGGAACCTTTGGGCTAGAAAGTTTGGGCTTGAGTAATGTTCCCAGTCTCTATTCGGGTAGTTGAAGTCACCCAATATAATGGTGTTTGGAGATACATTTATACTCTCCAGTGTCTTCAGGAAGGCTGTGTGGGGTTCCTGAGTTTGAGAGGGTGGCCTGTAGCATGCTACAAATTGTAGAGCAGTTTTGTCTATGGTTAATTGCACCTGGATGGTTTCCAATGCTTCGTGCATTGCCACCAACCTGGAGGTGTGGGTATCCTTGATGAATATGGATACACCCCCTTTGTGGTGTGGTCCGGTTTTGGGGCCGGAACGCATGATATGAGGTAAAACCTGATAGTGCCGGGTGCTCTCAGGAGCCTTGAACCAGGTTTCAGTCACAGCACAGACATTGATGTTCTCCATACTGAGAAGGGCCTCGAAAAGTGCATTTTGAGATTTCGACTTCTGGCATTGAGCAGCATTACCCTTAGTTTCTTCCCATTTTTGTTTTCTAGGGTGGTAGGTTTAGAATTTGAGCCTTGCCTAAAAAAGGCACTATGGGGGTGGCAATAGCCTTAGCCAATATCCGGAAACCCAGGAGTGACAGGTGCAAGCCATCCCTTGTGAAGCAGCGTGGCTTGTCAAGCATGTCATCCCAGGCAGACAGACACTGGATCCCCTTTGAATGACACCAGAAATTAAGCCAATTGTTAAAGCTGATCATCTTGTCTCTATGTTGTGGCATCATTCTTGGTGAAGGAAGGATGCTGCTCAGGGTCAGGGTCATACCTGCCTGGGCTACATAATCAGAGAGCTCCTCTATGTCTCTTTTCATGTAGTCCAGGGAGGTACATCTCAGGTCGTTCACACCAGCATGGACAATGACTGTGTCATATTTGTACTTGTTGTGGAGTGACCCGAGTGCTTGTGTTATATGGCGGATTCTAGCGCCCGATAGGCAGCTTACTGTGACCCTCTCCTTGTTCAGCCTGGTGAGTGGGACGTCAGTGTGTCTGACTATGGAGTCACCTATGACAAGTATGTTTGGTGTTGTATTTGGCCTTAAGGGCTGTGACTGCTTTGCACACTGATTTTGTGTTTTATGTGTTGCTTGTGGTATGTCATGAGGTGGCGGTTGCTTGGGTGTCTGCTTTGGAGGCCTCTGCTGTTTAGGTAAATTTTTGCTCAGAGCCTCCGAGTATGTCCTTGTGTGTTTATGTGTTTGATTCATTGTTGTGATAGCTTTATGTGAGACTGGTTTTGTGGTGTGTGTAGTTGCCTTCTCCTCCTGTCTGGTCTTGCCAGTCCTGAGTTGAAAGAGCTCAGCCTCCAGTTTGGCTAAATAGCTGCATCTCTCACAAGTATTTGTGTTATGTGGGAGGAGGAGAGGGTTGTCTGTGTACATGAGGCAATTGTAACATTGCCTCAATATTCCCAGATTCACCAACTGGACAGGAGAGGACGCCAGCATCTGGCCCTTCGACATGCTAGAGAAATTAAGAAGTTTGGGGTGTAACTGAATGAGAGAGGACTTAGTGAGGAAGTGGGTACTCCTGGGGGGTGGGGTTTCGATAGTGAGGGACTCTGTATAATACAGAAGTGCTAAGCCTGAAAAGAAGATGCTTTTAAGACAAGTGCTGAGCTTTTTTTTTTTTTGGAGGAAAAAAAAGCTTTTTAGGAACAAGTGCTGCGCTTTTTAGTTAAGGGATATACTGTTTAGAATACTAGTAGAGCAGTTCTAAGGGAAAAAATGAAGAACAGACTTTGTGGAGCCAGAAAAAGTTTAACCTTGTTAAACTGGCGCTCCTCGATACTGCTCTAGTGGCAACTCCGCACTAAATCGCGCTAAAGCATGCTAAAGCGTGCTTGATAGCAGGGGCTGGAAAGAGCCAGGAATTGACCCAATACGGCCAATAAAACTACAGTTTCAAGTCAGTAACCACTCCCACGGGGGGCAGGGGAGCTGCTCAATGTTTTTCACTGCCACTGATCAACAGAGAGACTTTCCTTTAGCCCAAGCAAAAATGGCCTCACAGAAACTTACAAACAGTTCGGGAACAGCAAGCCTGTAACTGAACTTTTTTAAATCTCAGAAAAGTGGGAAAAAAGCAAGATTTTTTGTTTTTGTTTTTTCAGAGATAGCAGAGGTTCACAAGTAATATCAAGTTATAACAGTGCAGTAAATGACCCCACACAAGAGTTAAATTAATACTAAGCTAATTGCCCTTGCGAGCTATTTTAAGCCTAGCCAATTATCCCTTGTGAGACTCAAACCCTGCACCTTGTGTTTGTAAGGCAAACACCTTAACCATTAGGCCACCCTCCCTCTCATGGAATGCATTTAGTAAAATGTTTAGTATGCTATCTGGTAAGATTTTGTATATTTCACGGATTGGGCCATCTAATCCTGGTGCTTTATTAGTTTTTAGTTTACTTACTTGGTCTTTTAATTCTTTAAAGGTAAAAGGTTTGTCAATTTTGGCAACATTAGTAGGAGATAGTCTTCAAAACATTTTCTTTTAGAAATGTTTCTAGAGTTCTGTTATCATTTACAACTGGTTTAGAAGTATTCATACTCTCATAATGCTTCCTAAAATAATGTAATGTGTTCTTAATGTCTGTTGCTATTATTTTTTTCATGTTTTTTTATATATGTGATTTCTTTTATATGATTTTATGCATTTAAGAATTTTGACCTTACTGCAATTTTGTGTGCGCTTTTAGGATTAATAGAGTATGAAGATCCTTAAATTTTTTCTACGTTTGTGTAGATGTTTCGCCATAGAATGCCTTGATTTTCTTTATTTAGTTTATTTATATTATCTAAGGCTATCTTGTCATTGGGTGTAAGATTTCACTTTAAACTATCAAATTCATTCTGAATATCATTTGCTTTTTGTCCCATTTCTTGGTCTTTCCGTATAACACAGCCTTTAAGGTATTCCATAAAATGTTATCGGATACCTCTCCATTATTATTTATTTCCACAAATTGATTTGTTTCAGTTAACATCCAGTCTTGAAAACCTTTTATTTTTGTAATATAGGCTGGTATTCTTTGCCAAAAAATAAAGTCTCAGAATGAAAAGTTATGCTAAATACAATAGCGCTATGATCGGATAAGGGGCAGGAAACTAATAGTACATTTTCTATTTTTGAGAGCAGACAGATACTAGAATTTTGTCAATATTAGTTTGTGTCCCAAACTGATATGAGTAGTGGGAGAAGTTTAGGGAATGGGTTAGCTGTATATGATAAATGTCTTTTAAATTCCTTGAGTTAATATAGTTTTTTTTAAGTGTCCTGCAACAGGGGAAATTCTAAAAAATGTAGTATTTGTTGTTTCACTGGTAGAAAGAATGCAATTAAAATCTTCTGATAATATCATCTCACCTCTGGAGTGTAGAGTTATGATGTCCAAGTATTTCCTTACCATTTTTGCACCAATTCCGGGGATCCAATAAGTTATATAATTATCATTAACAGTCAGTTTGTGCTGTATTAAATATTCACCTGCCAATTTATGTCTCCCAAATCTCACATGCTTAGTTTTTGATGTATTTATCAGCATGTTATTCTCCTGTGCCTAAATGGCCAACTTAATCAAGTTCTTTTGCAGACATGCCCTATCTGTAACATGTAATCAGTTTGCTCAATTTCAAGTAATCTGCATACAGACTGTAGAGCACCTCAGATGATAAAGATGGAGCTGATATGTATAGTCTAAACAAGTATGGGCCTAAGACAGAGTCTTATATAAAAGAGGTACTTTTAGCTCTACTCAAGATATGTCATTCCAATACTTGCCTTTGCTTGCTATAAGCTTCTAAATATTCTCTAATTAATTTCAGAAGATATATGAAAAATTATTGGCTAGTTTCTCAAAATGAGCATTACTATGATTTATAGGTTTGACTGAAGGGACTGATGTGTGTTTTTTTTACACAAGTAACATTTTATGGAATTATCACTTAAGGCATAGGCAATTGTACAATTATATAAGTAGGTAAGGTAAGTACTAGGCTAGCTGCTCTTTCAAGTCATTTTAAGCCGAGTCAATTCCCCTTCAAAGGTGAGAATCAAACTATGTGCCTTGTGTCTGTAAGGTAAATACCTTAACCATTATGCCAACCTAAAAAGGAAATATAAATAAAAACAAACCGGATTGACATATTTTCAGATTAAGCATTATGTATCACATATAATCTTCTATATAGTCATTGGCAATCAAGCATCACATAGCTCATTCAATTCCTAACTTCTCTTAAACCTCATTCCTCCTCCATTATATTATTCTGCATGTATTGTTCCCACAATTCCCATTTTTTCTACATAATTTCCTCCTACCCTTTTCTTGAGATCCCATCTCTGTTCTTTTTCCTCTGTTACTATATTCACTACTTCTAATATGGTTGATTTAAACTTTGATTTCCATTTTCTAGAAACTGCTTTTTTGGCAGCCATGAAAATTAAACTCAGCAATGTCTCACTACTAGGCAATTCCAATTCAGTATCCTAGCTCAAAAAATCATTTTTTGCTCACCCAGTATTTCTGTCAGAGTAATCTGCAGGAATTTTTTAAAGTCTACCAACTTATTGCATTCCTAAAAATATGTTCCCAATTGTATCTTTCTTCTCCATCATACCTCCAACATTTGCAATCACCAAAGAAAAAATACTTTGGAGTCTGCTTGGGGTATATAAATACCTTTACAAACACTTCCAAGCAAAAATCCCAAATCTTCTAGGCTTTATTGCATATTTGTTACTCATACATTTATCATCATATTGTTTCTTTGTGAGTTGCTTATACAGTCTTTCTTCCCAGTCCTTTCTAGCCTCCTCTGATTGATTCATATAGTGATCGTGCACTATTTTATACTGCCTACTAACTAACCCTTTTTAACAGCAGCTTCTTTTCTAGATCATACTAAAAACTCTACTGGTGTTGGTCTTTCACTTAGAATCCCTCTATTCTTTTCTCTTTGCCTAACTCTGATATCAATCCTTGATAGGGAAGGCAGTCTCTAGCCTGCAGTCCAAATGTATTTTTGGTCTCTTCCCATTTTATTATCTTTCCCTGTTTAATTATTTGCTCCCAGTTCCTTGGTTTCTTTGCCAGCTTTCTCCTGTAAATTCAAGCCCCCTCTTGCCTATTATCTGCACCCTAATTGTAGTCATTCTTATTGGAAAAATCTCCTTTCTCCATTTCTGTTGGCTTAGGTCTTAGAATACTTTCTACGACTTTAGGAATATAATATTATGCATGGTTATTGTTATTCTCCTTAAGGATCTGCATCCAAAATCCTACTCTCTCCTTATTACTTGAGCCTCTCCTCTAGTCATCATCATCCCTTTCCACTTTGAATTATAGCTTTTGGCTTGCACTATGTATGTGGAGCCTTAACTGTGTAGCTCTGAAAAAAACATTCAAATCAGGTACTCCCAAAATACCTTGTTCTGTTGAAAAGGTCAGCTTATCCTGTTTGACTTTTGTTCTCTTCCCCTTCCAGATAAAATCATTTAACTTTTTATTAATTGCTACCACAACTTCTCTTGTTGATGAAAATATGCTTGAATGTGTATGAAACTAAAGGGACTAAAAACATATTCACTGCTTGTATCTTGCATATCTATAAAAGACAGCTTCCCATTTCACAGTTTTTGTATTATATTTTTAGTCTCTTCCCACATATCCACAGCTGCTATAACATAATCCTTTTTAAAGAGCTGATGTGTTATGCTGACATCAAGCATAATATCATCTGTGAATATTATCATATTTTAGTTTGGTAGGTCAGGAGTGGTGTCACTGATATAAAGCGAAAACAGCAGAGAGCCTAAAACAGAGCTTTTGGGAACTTCATTGCCAAGTGTTCCTTTATTAGAGAAGGCAACATTTGTGAAACTTTGGAAGATACCATCTTTTAGGAGGCTTTCTGAACCAAATTATTGTATTGTCACTAAGTTTATTTTTTAAATTTGTGTAGGAGAAGGCTGTGGTAAACTCCCTCAATTGCTCAAGTCATGTGCACAAAATCACTGGGTGAAATAAGACCCTCATTTATATTACAACAGATATGGTCAGTGACAGAGAGTAAGGCTAACATATTGCTAAAGGAGTTTCTGAACCCATGCCATTGGTTATGGAAGAGGCTGTAGCTATATAAGCATTTAATAGTTGCTTATAAAGTAGTTTTTCAAATATTTTTGTTCATGCACATAGATTGGAAATGTGTCTATAATTTTTATATTGTGAGGGTGAATGGACCTTTTTGTAAAGGTATGATGATAGCATATTTGAAAGCAAATGTGACTTCACTGCTTCTCAAGAATAAATCAGATATGTGGTTGAGTTTTTTTACAGTTATTTCAGCTACCAGTTGGAGAAAAGTTATGTGTGGCTTACTAAATCTGGCTCCAAAAGGGGTTAGCTTTGAGAAAATAATTTGATTTATTTAGTAGATATTGTAAAAATGAAAGGTAGCAGTGTTATCAACAAAGGGATAAAAATATATAGGAGTTTGACCAATATCTGTTTGAAAACTGTGTGAAAGGACATGTAATGAATCATTTATCTCTTTTATAGCTGACAGAAGAAATTTCTTATAGTTGTCAGTAAAGTTTGTGCATTGTATTGTATTATTTATTAGGTAGGAATAGGAGTCTATGACATTTCCAATGAGTTGCTTTATGTTTTTCCAAAGAGTTATGGTTTGACAAAATATCAGGGTGTTTTTGCATTAAGAAAATGCTTTAGTGCTATTTATGGGTTTCCTGGCTAATTTTCTTTTTTTTTTCAAAACAGGTTTATTGTTTTAACATATAAGAGAAATATCATAACAATTTTATACAAGTAATTAAAAATAGGTATTATTATAATATTCAACAAAACAACTAAAGTATTTACAAAGACATCCACTACAATCAGATCAATTAATTAAACTAAAATACCATGCTATTGAAATTAAAATTTTTTTAACAAATTTTGTAAATTATCCCATACAATAAAATAAGATGTTTTTCTATTTGTTCTAGTCCTAATTGTGTTTATTTCCATATGGCACACTATATTCATAACATTTTTAAATTCATTGAACGAAGGAGGTGTATCTGAAATCCAATTTCTAGTTATTATTTTCCTAGCTACTGCTAGAATAGACCATAACAAGGGAAGCTTAACCTTTTAACACTTTGAGGTACAGGTGTGTTGAATAATATAAGAGATTTAGAAATAATGAAATTATCTGTAAAAAGAGCCTGCAAAATTCATTAATTGACTTCCAGTATTCTTTCAATTTTATACAGTCATAAAACATATGAGCCCAGTCAGCATTAATTTCTACATTACATCTCTTACATAGATTATCTTTATTATTTATTTTATTCATCATCAAAGGTGTATAAAAGATCTATGTAAAAATTTCCATGTATAAAGTCTCCAGACAATGGAAGACGTAGTTCTATGAGCAGATTCCAATATATATTGTTTATCTTGTTGATTTGGTGGGTCCCCATTAATAGAAGTGAAATAATTCCAGTATGAATCTACACTGTAAAAGTTTCTTGTCTGATAACTTTATGTATGTATGAAAGTTTACCTTTATCAGAAACTTTATGTTGTAAATGTAATATCAAGTAATCAATCAGTGTTGGAATAGATTCTTTAACAGTTATAGACATTAAATCTATTTTATTAATGAGATGTTGTCTAAAGGTCTGAACCTCTAACCAGCAAGTTTCTCTTAGATCAAATTCTTGTTTTAAGAAATCTAGATTTTAACTTTATTATCAGATATCAACTGATACCAGTACTTTAGATCATTATCTATAGCTAAATGAGTTCCTTCAGAAGTAGATGACAAAAGCATACCCTGAGTATACATTATAGGAAATACAATAAAATTCCATTCCCTATACTTAGGGTGCATGAATATAAAGTTACGATAACTAATAATAATATTTAATGGGTAACAAACCATATGTTTAGGTGTAATAGGTGAAGTACAAAATTCCTTTAGTAACCATAACATGGAGTTATTTACAATCATATTTTTATGTGTTAAGGAGATTTTCATGA